>NC_064868.1:55875922-56186235 GCF_024139225.1 Suncus etruscus | reverse complement strand
CTGAAAAACTTACCTGGAGATAATCTATGCATAAGCCCTTTCCCAGGATTTGTTTTCCAACTCCAATCCCACCACGAGTGTCAGCATCCCTCCATGAGTGGACCAGGTGTCCTTCAGAACCCCCAGTCTCATTAACAAGTATATTTAGTAGTTTGGTTCCCATGTTTATAGCATTGCTTATAAAAGAAAAAGATCTACATTCACACCCAAACATTTGTGGGTCAGCAATTCAACTATGATAGTAGATTGGGCAGAGTGCTTGCCTTGCAGGCAGCCAACCTAGGTTCAATTTATAACTCCCCATTTGGTTCCACCAGGAGTAATCTATGACTGCAGAGCCAGCTTGTGAACCAGTGGGTGTGGTCCAAAACAAAAATTTTATTTTAGTCACTGTGACTTACAAACTGTTACAGTAATAATAAGGTTTAATACATACAACATTTCATTCAGAGTATCTGCTTCCCTCCAAACAATGTCTCAGTCTCCTGTTGTTTCCCTGACATGGTAAGTTTAGTTCTGTAGACAAGTTTTCAGTTTCTTAGCCATTCATTATTCCCTTATTTTGCTTTAGATCTCACATAATAGAGGCATTATTCTATATCAGCCCTTCTCATTCTGGCCTAGTAATGTATCTGCCATTTACATCCATGCAGTGTCAAATTGTCAAATTGCATGATTTGGTCTTTTCTCCTAGCCAAGTCATATTCCATAGATTCTTTAAACTAGTTTATATATCTATATATCTGTTAGACACTTGGGTTGTTTTCAATTTTGGATATTATGGATAATGCTGCAATAAATATAGTATGTCTTTTTGGAGTATTTGGGTCTTCGGGACAGATGCCACCAAAATAAGATTGCTAAGTCATACGAAAGCTCAATTATTAGTTTTCTTGAGAAGTGTCCATGCTGTTTTTCAAAAAAAATCTATGCAGTTGACATTCCAAAGACCAGTAACTGAGGACTCCTTTATCCTCACAAGCCAGAAAAACGTATTTTTACTTATTTATTATGTACACTCCTATTGTATTCCTATGTACACTGCAGCACTATTCACAATGGCCAGAATCTGGAAACTACTCAAATGCTTGAGAACAGATGAATGGATACAGAAACGGTGGTACATCTACAAAATGGAATACTGCATAGCTGAAAGGAAAAAATGAAGTCATGGATTGTGCTTATATATGGATATGGAGAATATTAAGTTGAAGTGAAATGAGACAAAGGTAGAGGGATGAGCATGGAAGGTTCACACTCAATTTGGGATATAAAATAGTATGGTAATCATAACCAAACACAATAGAGTTGTGAGCCAGGTCCACAATATGTATCAGTGAAGGAGTAGGTATTGAAACCTTGTAGGACTGAAAATCAATCATGAGCAACTTTATAACTATCTCACAGTGCTTAGGGATTCTATTAGAGAGATCATTTAAAAACATGTAGACCAAAGTGAAAGTAACTATGAACATCAGTCAACATCTAAGATAATGGAAATTTTGATGGGCCTTCGAGATTCAGCAAGAAGTTTAACTGTTGGATCAAGGGTGAAAATAAGAAGGTGATTTCAAAACTGAATTTGCTTGCATTTGGTTTATGCAGTATCATGTTTGCTATACTTAATTCTTTGTTTTTGCTGTTTGGGAGATACACCTTGATGTATTTAGGACTTTCTCCTGGCTCTGCTCTCAGAAATCATTTCTAGTGTTGCTCAGGGGATTATATAAATTAAAGGCGGTTGAACTCAGGCTAGCCTATTGCAGGACAAGTGGCCTACCCACTGTATGATCAATTATATGTGCCCGACAGCTCTGCTTTCTGAGATCCCTATTTTGCGTGAGCATCATGTAGAAAAATACCCAGCAAGATAAACAAATAATATTCAGCACTGGGGTTGGGAATGTGACTCCTCACAGAGCATGAGTGTGGGTACTACAGTAATCTCCAGAAAGTACCACAGCTAGATCATTTTTGAACTCCAACAAATAAAGAATACAACTGCCCTCAAAAACATAGAGAAGAATCACAACTAAGGGAGCCAGACTCTTGGTGAGTCCCACAGTCAAATACAAAAATACTCTAGTCATTTGGGTGAGGGTTGATGAGCACAATTTGAAAAAAATCTAACAAAAAACGGTAACGGTCACAACCAAAGATGTGTGTCTCCCCCTCATCTGGACATCACTACCAAAAAGGAGGGAAGAGAGTGGGCAAAAAAGGAAATATAGGGGCCGGGCGGTGGCGCTGGAGGTAAGGTGCCTGCCTTGCCTGCGCTAGCCTAGGACGGACCGCGGTTCGATCCCCCGGCGTCCCATATGGTCCCCCAAGAAGCCAGGAGCAACTTCTGAGCGCATAGCCAGGAGTAACCCCTGAGCGTCACAGGGTGTGGCCCAAAAACCAAAAAAAAAAAAAAAAAAAAAAGGAAATATAACACAATTTAGTAGAGTGGTACTGTACTGAAGATTGTAAAACTTGACTTCTTTGTAAAAAAAAAAAAAACACATGAGTTCTAATGTTCTATTTCACAGTCTAGTATGAATTTTTATTAGAAGAGCACTTGATAGAGTCAAGGCACCACCAAACTCCGTCTTCCCCAAATCTTGCGGTATGCTTTCTATATCCCTTTGACATGACATATTTGCTGGGGAAATTTTCAGCGGGAACCACGGCAACCGGCTGAGCCCCAACCCCCCACTCCGACCCGCACCTAGAGATGTCACAAAGGCAATAGTGAGGCTGGCGGTGGGCATCAGGGCAATCACCACAGGCCGCAGGCCAGTCGCAGGCCCACACTCAACACCAGGAGAGGTCGAACAGAGCGATGGCGGCCAAAAAAGGTTTCCCGGGCAGCCGTCAAGCCCAGCCTCGGTGCCAGGGACACCAGAAAAGCAGACGTTCTTTGCTGAGACCGAAAGGTAGAATGAACGCTTACGCGTGTTTTGTTCAAACATGCCGGGAGGAACTGCAAAAGAGCCACCCGGGCACCGAGGTGACCTTTGCCAAATTCTCCAAGCACTGTGCCCGCCGATGGAAGGCTCTGTCCCTCCGGGAGAAGGCCCGCTTCCAGGCCCTGGCCCAGGCAGACGGTCGCCGCTTCGCCCGCGAGATGAGGAGCTACGACCCTTCAATGGAAAGCAAGGCCCCTAAAAGACCGATGTCGGCCTTCCTGCTATTTTGCCAGGAATACCGCCCCCAGCTCCGGGCCGACCACCCTAACCTGTCCCTGGTGCAAGAGTCCCGCCGCCTCGGAGCCATCTGGCGCGGGCTCGGCAAGAAGGAATACCAGCGGTTTGCCAACTTGGCTGCGTGCCTGCAAGACAAGTACCGCAAGGATGTGGAGAAATACAAGAAGAGAGCCCAGAAGATCGCCAATGCCAGGTCCCTGGGCAGGGAGAGAGTGGCCGGGAAGCGGCGCCGAGAGGAGGAGGTGGAGGAGGAAGACTCCGATTACGAGGAAAGCATGGATGACTAGGAACGCCTAGTCCTTTCCTGACCCAGTTTCCCAACACCCCTTTCCCTGACACCCATAGCTGAATAAAGGCATGGCATTGATCTGCTTGGCTCAGTGTCAGATGTTTGTGCGCCATGGCGGGGAAGCCACATGATAGAGTGGGTTCCTCCCACAGTTTGGTCTTGGGGTTGCCACTGCTTGGGGTCTGGCAGACTCTAGTCTTGCCCAAGGGCTCTGGGGGAGGGCTGTGGTTTCCCTGGAGGGGCCACGGCAGGGCAATTAGAGTACCTGAATCTATATCCAAGTCAGGGTTCACATTTCCAAATCCTTTCCAAGTCAAAGGCCCCTGTGTGAGAATTCTGCAGGCAGAGTGGGAAGATATTGCACGACCTTATCCAGTCATTTTCACTCTTGAGGTGGGGCTTTAGATGGGTCTTAGAAAAAAACCTATCTGTAACAACTGAGAATACTCAAGATACTTGCTTTAATCCTTAGAGAATTTAGAAACAGGGTTTTCTGTTGCCATTGAGATACGGAAAAGCAGTGTGCTTGAGCTAGAATGAGGGCTGGTATGAGTTAAAATGGAATCGTTTGAAACTATTTAAAAGCCCAGTAGAGGAAATCACGCAATTTACTGCCAGGTGGATCAGGAGAAAATTTTTCACAGTGAAGTGACTCAGAAGGAATGGGGCAGACACAGAATGATCTTTCATTTAGGATATAAAGAAACATAGGAAGAGAATAACATATGGCCACAGAAAATGAACCTGAGACTTGGTGCACAGACCAGAGCTTACCCAATGGAGGATGTCACTGGCCCCACCCAATCACTGATCAGTTTGAAGTAGGACCACACCAAGTGATGCTGGAGGAGGGGCCCCCTCCTCTTGGGGTCCTTGGGGGAACACTCTGATCTCATAAATGTAGCACATGGGCTCACCCTTTGAATCATTTCCTCACACTTCAAATAATAACTTTTTTCTAATTTGAGGGTCCCACCTAACTATGCTCAGGGTTTCCTTCTGAGGAGCCAGAGATCCGATCCAGGCCTTACCCATGTAAAGTCACTTTTCTACTTCTGAGCTACTAGTCAGATCTCCCCATAGAATGATTTGAAGCCCTTAAACACCAGTGTCCCAGCATAAGAAGTTCTGCCCCCAGACTGCTTTTAAATTAGGACCAAAGTTTTAACTCTTTCTTGAATATCCTGCTGATCAGCCTTCAAAGCTGTATAAGCTGGTTCCTTCAAATCTCAATGGTTCCTTTTCTATTTTCTCATCCACGCGTACAATATTTAAACTCAAGCATCTACCCTACTTGTTCTTTTTCATTTTTGAGGTGTGGGTAATTATACGGTTGATTAGAAAATAGATATCTATCTCTATTAAGGTGGGGGAATTACGTGGTGCTTAGAAGGGGTTGGGAAATGGATTTAAAGTTCTAAAATATATGGGAATCCCTGGTTCAATCCTTAATCTCTTAAGAGTGGTTGCTTCAGTCACCTCCACAACACACTAGGATGTGATACCCTCATAAAAATAAAACAAAATAGAGACATTTATAATAATCCTGCCTGGAGTTGAGGCTTTAGGAATGTGCCTTGTGGCTGTGACTCAGATCTGTCCTGTGAGGTTGGGTGTTGGGCACTACAGCAGGAATCCATGGAACCCCAATTGTTCTACTGCCATCATGTATTGTGGAAAGAGGGGGTCATCTGGCATTACGAGTGTTCTGAATGTTTTATATTATGTGTGATAGTTTTAAGCTTTTGAAAGCTCTAGACCTCATTTCTAGTCAAGCAAGGAGTAGTGACTTAATGAAAATAAACAACTTTCTGTACTAAACTATTTTTCCCTTGGTATTTGGGCCACACCCGGAAGCACTCAGGGGTATCTCCTGGCTCTACGCTCAGGGGACCATATGGGATGACAGAATTCAAAACACTGTCCTTCTCCATGCAAGGCAAACACCTTACCTCCATGCTATCTCTCTGGCCCATTCTATATTTAATGTCTTTATTTTAAATGCTTAGAATTCTGAATGTTTTATGTTAAATTTTTTATATTGGAATTCCTCAAATATGAAAAGGACACAAAGCTATTCTAATAATATTTAGAATCATGGAAAAGGAAGGTCCAGGTCTGATTCCTAACACCATAATAAAATTTAATCTCTTTTAGGTTATTAACTTTTAACCATAGGTAATTTTTTTTAACTGTGCTGAAATTTTATTTGATAAAAATAGAAAGAAAATTGATCAAAGTCCAGGACTGGCTTACAGCATAACATTGTTCAGGACTAAATAATCCTGGAAATTATATGATAATAAAACTCAGATATTTTTTACATTTAAAAATCATAGAAAAGTAAGCTTTCCTTAAACTCTTAAGTTGTAATGAGCCTATCACATTAACCATTACACAATGGTGGTTTTATTTTTTATGCTTTTATTTTCCTGCTTGAAAAATGACACATAGCCAAATAATTATCATTTGGAAAGCTTTGAAAAATAAAAGCACAAAAAAATCTGTACAAAACTGTAGATTGAATTTCTTTTTTTTGAGTGTTCTTTTTTTAATTGTAAGAATTTATTCAAGAGACAAAATTGATTAACATAATGAGGTAAGCTAACATAACATAATATAGTGACCTAACATAACATATAATATAATTGATATAATAATAATACATGCAAGTCAAAGAAAGTTCTGATTAAAAACACATTTTTTCCATAATGGCTTAGATATCTTTCACAGTAGTATTTTAGGTACATATTAACATTGAGTCAGGGGAATACCCATCACCAACTATGTCCTCCACCCATTCCAGTTCCCTTTCTACAACCCATATACCCCACCATCACCCCCGGGCTGCTAGAGTAGGTGGACCCCTCTTTGTCTGGCTTACTATTAGTGACCACATATCTGTTTGGTCCTGGAACCCTTCCTTGTTTCCCCCTCTATTTAAGAGGCAGAGCTAGAAAAATCAAGGTATGTGGTTTTGTTTGAAGGCAAGAAAAGCAATAGAATGGGGTACAAAATAAGAGGGGAAAAAAGAAGTCAAAAGTCAAATACGCTGAAATGGGCTGAGTCCCTCTAGAGGCTTACAACCTCAGTTTGAGAAAGGATGTGAAAAAGGTAATTGAAATACCACAATACAGAAAAAATTATCGAATTAAATAACTGGTGAGCACTACAGCAATAAAGACAGGCACCACACAATAGTCTTGGTTCTGAAATCAAATCATGCTCATGTGCAAAAAGAAAGAGAAAGACAAGACAAAATAAAATAAAATAATATTGGAGACATCAACTGTAATCTCCACACCAAAATAAAGACTTCAAAAAAATCGATCAATTGATAAATAAACATGTGGAAAAATGATTGTTTTGTGCTTTATTTTCTCCTTTTCTTTATCCCCCTGCATAGGCACAGTAACTATTGGGGATATTGTAGAGGGTATTCCCTTGACCTAGGAGATACAGGGTTTCTCCACCCCTGAAGTACACTGTTATGGGATTAACTCTAGACTCCTTGCATATTCATTTACTCTCCCCTTCCTGCTTTCGTGGTGTGTGGAAGACTTCTGCTTTGTCTGGGATGGTAAAATCAGACGCCTGTTTCTAGAGAACTTGGTGGCTGTGCAGCTCAAGGAATGGAGTTTAAACCATAGGTAATTTTAATTTGAGAATACCTTGAAGCAATGAGGAATATTGCTATAGCTCTTAAATTTTTCCTGAGATGCTATTATATATATATATATATAATCTGCAAGAAATGGGTTGGGGAAATGGGGTTAAAGGGCTGAATCATATATAGCAGTCCAGGTTCAATCCTCAGTACCACATGGTTTAATGAGATTGGTTGTTAGGAGGAACCCCAATACAACACTATAGGGTGTTATCCCCCCAAAAAAGAACACATCTGAGACATTCTTGTTCATTTGTTTTGGAGTTGAGGCTGTGGGAAATTGGTTTTGGACTGAGGCTCAGGACTGCTCTGTGATGCTGTGCTGTGATCACTACAATGGACATCCACAGAACCTCAAGTTTTCTTTTTTTCCAACTTAGAAACATGACATTCTACTGAGATTTTGAGCTGTGGGAAAAGGAAGGCGGGAGTAACTGTCTTGAGGATATTTTGTGTGTAAAGTGTAATAGTTTTAATCTATTTTCAGAACCTTATCTGCAAAAATCAACCAAGTGCCACTATATAGATATATCTTAAGAGGCTCCCACTGAGTGAAAACAGAAGAAGAGAAAAAGATGCAATTTCATTTGTGGAATATACAAAAACAAAGTATGAAAATAATAAATGATCAAATTGGCAAACATTTTGAGGCTTGCTTCAGTCTGGGAACTTTGATACTCTCCTGCATCCATCCCCTAAGGGCTCATTTCTCCTGATGTGAGTTTTTCCTGCCTAGAGACTGTGGATACAGATGACTCTGCTAGGCCTTTTAGTCACGGCAGACATTTTGAGGCTTATATATTTAAGAAGAAAAGCAAGGTATGAGAGACATGAGAGCCTCTTTTTTGTTTCTTCTGAAATTCAATTTTGTAACTTATAAGATAGATCTAATAATAGCAAAACTCATAACATTATTGCAATATTTGTTAAATAATAAATTAAAAAGTACTTGGTTTGTCATTAGTACTCTTGTGATTACTAATATCTTCAATTTTGTCATATTATAACAAATATTTTATTTATTCAGAACTGTTCACTACAGAAACCTCATTAGATGCAGAGGGTTAGGAATTGCTGAAGAGTAACTTGTAAAAAACTATATAGCAGAAAGAATTATTTCATAATGAGTACAAACCCTTAACTTAGATTTCTGACTGATTAGACAATGTGAAGCCATCCACATGATGTTGAATATGAAATATGTTAAATACCACTGTTATAGAGAAGCATGAGCATTTACCAAAATAAATAGAATCTTGGGGAGAGGCAAAACACAACTGAATATTTGTACAATTGTAAAATCACTCCATGCACTGTATTTCTAACTCCAGGTGGATGGTCTGAAGAAGGGTAGCTGCAAATTATTAATAAACCAAACCAGTCAAGAGAGAATCATGGAGACGGTTGCTTCTTGCTGTTGGATTATACCATATTTTACCTCAAAGATCATCCCTGGTTTCTTTGTATGTTTGTTTACAAGTTGGATTTACCCTCAAACAGAGATGGTCTTACTTGTATACCTGGATGGGTTTACTGCCCCACTCAGGGGTGATCCCTGTACTCAATAAAAAAAAACGGTAGCTCTGGCAGGCAGCTGGAGGTCTATACTAGGTAGAAGAATACCAGAATACACATTCTAGACTTATCAATAATGCTCCTGTAATAATACAAAAAAAGGCAGAGAATGTGAGTATCCCCTCCCCCAACTTATTTATTCCACCTGAATGGGCGGGTAGAGGAGGCTGAGGGGGGAAGAGGGGATAAGAAGGAGTTAGATGCAGCAAAGAATTCAGCATCAGCAATTCAGCATCAGCAAAGGGAGTCAGTCAGCAAGGAAGCCTAGAGAAGCAGGTAAAAGGGAGACAGAGGCAGAGAGGGCCAGAGAATGAGCAGAGAAGTGGCTGCTTGGAAAAGGCTAACATAGCCATGTGAGGAAATGTACATGTTGGTTAAGATAGGACTGTGAAATAAAGCTGGTTGACTTCTGGAACCTTATCTGACTGCTTCGTGAATTTATCTGCGATCACCTTTACAATCTTCAGACCCACCAGGCCAAAGGGGCTGCAGGAGCTGGGCCCAGCCAGCTGAGAAAGGCCTCCCATCCCCACACCAACACTAGGACTCATTAAATTATATATTATAACAATACGTGCCTCTTGGTTTCTCAGTGAATGCCCCAAGGCAAAACCAAAACCTCTATTTTATCAGTAAAAATTCACCAGGTAAGGGAGGGTCCAGGGGGAGATCCAGTGACTTCCACAAGACAAATTACTTGGTGGAAAAAAGGAGAAGTTTGGAGAATGCCTTTGTTTAGGGTCAAAGGAAGGTGTGAATTAACATACAATCTTGTCCCTTTCAAAGAAAGATTGCCTTCTGCTCCTAATCTTTTAGATCTTCAACTTGAAACTTTACTCCAATAATGCCCCATTAACATAAGCAAATCCTAAATTCCTCAATAAAAACCTACTAAATTCTCAAAAACTGGATGAGCAACCTGCTTCATCAGAATAACATGGACATTTTTATAAAATACAAATCCCCTGGCCTAATCTACAGATATTAAATTCTGTTAAATCAGAAGCAAGACCCATCAGGTAGAATTCTAGAGTATCAGATGACCCTAAGTTTCTATTAGAATTGAGAATCTTGCTGAAGATTTAAGCTCCCTGAATCAACCAATGTTTCATAGTGTTTTGCTTATGAAAAAAAAAGCAGGACTAGTAGAGAAAAATTGCAGACATCAGAGTACTAGGCTTATGAATGATTTTTGAGTTTTGAATAAAATGCATTTCCACAAAAATTAGGAAAACTAGCATTTCTGCTACTACCCTTAAATTCCTTTCCATCTTTGTATTGTTTGTAAAGGAGGATAGAGATATCCTTTTTTTCATTACCTAGTATCATAAGTAAGCTCTTACTACAGATACATATAACACAACACACAGATGATAAATACTCCACTGTAGGAAGAACAAACCATTGTATTAAAAAAACTTGAGTGTAATATTCAGCTCCACCAAAAGAGCCATGAACTCGTTATTCCCGTCCCAATTCAAAATGAGCATAATTATGCCAATATATTATACTTATTCTTTATTAATGTAGGATTCTTAAACATAAATAATAATGAAATTAATCTAAATAAAGCTGTGGTGTTGGAGTTATATTCATGAAATAACAATATAAATGATTTTGTAGGGCTACAGAGATAATACAGTGTAGGATATTTTCCTCACACGAAATACACCCAAGTTCAATTCTCAGCATCCCATATGGTGTCCTGAACACCTCCAGGAGTAGAGATAGTTCTTGAGTGTAGAGCAAGGAGTAATCTCTGAGCATTTCTGGGGACCCAACCCCTTCCATGAAAAGCATTATAAACCACAGAATTGCAATCGATGAAATATTGACTTAGATTACTATCTTAAAATTTTAGATACCTGTAGTTCTCCCCAAACTTACTAAAACAGAAATTCCATTGGAAATTGTGGATTTCTAATTTAGTTCCAGAGTATTCTTATCCGCTCAGAAGTTTAAAAAATTAGCATTTGATACTGGTAGTTTGGTATGGGATTAAAGGTAGAGATTAGAGGAGAGATTTGGTCCTACAAATTGTTTTGTATTCAGGAGATTCTCATGACTGGGTATTTAAGTGTGTGACCCTGCAGGACAGCTTGAACATAGTATAGAAATAATTCAGAATTATTTCTGAAAGCTAAATGCTTTCTCCATTAGTAAAACCCTCAGGCTATTGTACTGAGCTGTTCACCATCTTCCCACTTAGTTAAGAATTAACCAGAGATGTTTTTTATGCTAGTGAAAATAGAATACTTTTATGGGCCACCAGAGAGATCCATTCTTTATAATAGGAATATTTATACATCAATACTTATAACAGTACTTGCTACATGATACAGACATACAGTATGTTAAGTGATGACGACTTTTTCATGGACTGGTAAAAAATTCTGCAGATCAGGCTGGAGGCTGAAAGTCATGCTATAAAATATTTCTCTCCCTGGGCCCTTCACCACAGACACCATCACATTACTGTAGCTCTCAACAACAAAATTGCTTTATGAAAGAATATGGTTACAAAAGACTACATTTAGATGAGCTTTCTAGAAAAGGAAATTATACAAAGGGAGAAAACATCAGTGAATGCTTGACTGGGACTGAGAGCAACCAGCCATAAAGAAGTACATATCTTGGGGGAAACCATGAACACAGTCACCATGTCTGCCAACTCCATAGACTCACTCTATTCACAATAAAGATGTAAACCACGCTAGGAAAAATCATGGGTGCACTGGCCACTCAGGTGAAAGCTTGCAATCTCAGGAGAAGTGGGCCAAGTCCCCATCCTACCAAAGCATGCCAACAGTGTGCACCACCCACAATCACTGCTTTGCCAAAATCCCAGCTTCACCACTAAACCATGGATCTCTGCAGAGACTAACCAAACTAACCAAAACTCCAGGAATGCCGCTATTTGGTCTGACATCACCAGAACTTTTTTGGCATGAGTGTGGCTCCCATCCCCTTGTTTTCTTGTACTTTTGGAAGGCCTGGCAGTTGAAACCACACCCCCAAAACTCCAGAAAAAATCAGCCACAGAGCTTGAAATTCCTAGCTGAGCAGCCATATAAACTGCTTTGCAACAACTCCAAATTTTTCAATTCTTTTATTTCAGTAAAAACACACTGATTTAGACGTCAATGTTGATTCAAAGCAACCTAATGTTCAGAAACAAAACAAGTAATAGATCAACTAACTAAAAGACTTTAGTAAGTCTTTTCCTGATAATAACTTAATGACCACATTGTAAGATGAAATTTTCACAATTTTTCTGTTACCTTGGGTAATTAACAGAAATAATCTAAAACTGGACTTGGTTTATAATATATTTATATTTAGACTTATAAAACCCAGTTTCCACTGTAAAATTTTTGTAGGTGAATGTGTAACAACCAATTATTACCATAATGGTAATAAAATTATTCCTCAGAGTATATGGGAAAAAATAACCAGAGAAAGGAAACACCCGGTGTTCACATTTCAGTGGTCAAAACACATTGATTACAATACATAAAGTAGGATACCAATCCAAGAATTCTTGATTTATCTGCTCCTAAAATAACCCACAATTATTCTTTTAGAAAAGACAAAACACAGGCTTTAAATGACAACTCTCTGGAAAAGCCTGGAAACTTGGGAAACAGAAGAGATAAAGTGAGAGTCCTGCATGTCATAATACAATTAAGCAACTTCAAAGGTTATAGGGATAAGAATGAGAATCTAAAATAGGTTCCACAAAATAAAAGAAAATTATGGGTCTATATTGTTAATAAATACAGATTTAAAGATTTTTAATAAAATAATGAATATAATGAAATAAGTAAATAGTATCCAACATTCATAAAAAATATCATACATTATGATCAATTAGAATTCATTCTAGGCATGCAAAGATGTCAAACATTAACAAGTCAATGAACGTAACATACCACCTCAATGAAAGGAAAAATAAAAATCATATGATCATATCTTTAGATACCTGGAAAACATGTGATAAAATTTACCACTCATTAATAATAAAATGTTCAACAAGATGGAAATTGAAGAAATATTACTCAATATAGACAAAGTCAATAACCACAAGCACACCACAAACATATTGAATGGGAAAAAACTAAAACTTTTTTCTGTAAGGTCTAGTACAAGAAAAATTACCCACACTGTCCACTTCTATTCAATATAGTGCTAGAAGTACCTTACATAACAATAGGCATGAAACATATATCAAAAACATCCTGATAGGAAAGGGTGAAGTCAATTTCTCCCTAATTGAGAATGACATACTATAAAATCATAAAGACCAAAAATAGCTTCTAAAAACAATAGATTTTTACAGAAAAGTGGTAAGCTACACAGGTTACATGCAAAAAACCCATGACTTTTCTATATACAAAAAAGAAAAAGATATATTAAAATAGCAACCCCATTCACAATTTTACTTCAGAATAGCAAATATTTTAGAATTTACTTAACTATAGATGTGGAAAACCTATACAAAGAAAACTACAACATATTACTTCAAGAAGTAAGAGGACAAAACCAGTGGAAACATAATCTCTGCTCATGAATTGGGAGAATTAACATAATTAATATGGCAGTACTCTCCAAAATACTGTACAAATTCAATGTACTTTCTGTAGGGATACCCATAATGATTTTCAAAGTAGAACAAACATTATTAACATTTATTTGGAAAATAAACCTCCTTGAATAGCAAAAACAATCCATGGGTGAAAAGGAGCTGAGAGGCATTAGTTCCCCAACTTCAAACCCAAATACAAACTGGTAGTAATTAAAGCAGCATTACTTTGGTATAAAGACAGATTATCAGAACAATGGAATAAACTTGAGTATCCTGAGACAAACTCTATGATACATAATCAATTAATTTTGATAAAAGAGAAAAAAATACAAAGTGGAGCACGGAAAGTCTCTTCAAGTGGTGTTGGGAAAACATATGAGCTACATGCAAAATATAAACTCAGACATCTTTAAGCATGACATGTACAAAAGCCAAATCAAAATGGATTCAAGGGGCTGGAGCAATAGCGAATAGGGTATTTGCCTTGCAATCAGCTGACCTGGGACCAATCCAGATTTGATCCCCGGTATCCCTGTGGTCTCCCAAGCCTGCCAAGAACTGTTTCTGAATGCAAAGCCAGGAATAACCCCTAAGTGCCTCAGTGTGTAGCCTAAAAACAAAACAAAACAACAACAAAATGGATTTAAGATCTTGATATGGGACCTGAGACAGTAATGTACATAAAGAGAAACATAGACAGAATTCTCAATGAAACTGAAGAATTTTCAAGGATAAATCACCACTGACCAAGCAAGTAGAAGCAAATATAAACAAATAGGGTTACAATAAACTACAAAACTTCTGTACCTCAAATAAAATGGAAATAAGGATACAAAGACTTCCCACAGAATGGGAGAAATCATACACCCAAAATACAATTGATAAGGGATTAATACCTAAGATATATAAGATGCTGATAAAAAAAATCCAAACGTATAAAATATAAGAATAGATTAATTGAAACTTAAGTGAAGATGTATAGATTGCCAAAAGGCACATAAAAAGATATTAATAATCAGGAAGATGCATATCAAAACAACAAATGACATCATTTCATAACAGAGCCCAGAGCCTGGCACATATTACAAAATACAAGAATGACCATGCTAGTGTGCATGTGGAAAGAAAGAGACTGTCATTCACTGCTGGTGAAAATTTAGACTGATTCGGCCTTTTTGGAAAGAGTTTGGACATTCCTTAAAAATTTCAACTCAGCAATAAAGACCCTAGGAAAATACAGTTAGAACAAAATGTATAACACAGAAAAATTCAATCTGCACTTTCTTTTTTAATTTTGAGTCACACCTGGAGGTACTTAGGAAAAATCTGCGCTCAAGAATCAGTGCTGGCAGGCTCAGGAGACCTTATGGAGATAGAACCATATAGACCATATAGAGATAGACATGGTCAGGGGACAATATAGAGATAGAACTAGGGTCAGGCACATGGAAGGCTTGCTCCCTTCCCACTGTGCTATTGCTCCAGGCCCATCCACCTGACTTCTATATTCATTGCAGCACTATGCACAATAGCCAAAATCTGGAAACATGTACTTAAGTCAAGTGGATAAAAAAAAACTATAGTACATCTACATAGTGGAATACTATGTACCTGTTAGGAAATTTTAAGCCATGCAATTTGTATATACAAGGAAATGATCAACAAAATAACTAGGTAGAAGGAAATAACAAAGCTTACAGCAGAAATTAATGAAGTAGAAATCACACACAATCCAAAAGATCAATGAAAGAAAAAGTTGGTTCTTTGAAAATATAAACAAGATTAATAAAGAACTAGCAAAACACATAAAGAAAGAGAGAGAAACATCTATATTCAATGCGGCACTTTTTACAATAGCCAGACTCTGGAAACAACCAAAATGCCCTTCAACAGATGAATGGCTAAAGAAACTGTGGTACATATACACAATGAAATATTATGCAGCTGTCAGGAGAGATGAAATCATGAAATTTTTCTATACATGGATGTGCATGGAATTTATATGGTGAGCGAAATTAGTCAGAAGGAGATAGAGACAGGATAGTCTCACTCATCTCTGGGTTTTAAGAAAAATTAAAGACATTGAAATAATTCCCAGAGATGAAGGCCGGAAGGACCAGCTTAAAATATGAAGCTCACAACAAAGAGTGGTGAGTGCCGTTAGAGAAATAACTATGCTGAGAACTATCACTAACAATGTCATTGAGTGAGGGATGTAGAAAGCCTGTCTCTAATACAGGCTGGTGGTGGAAGAGGGAAGAGATGGGGACATTGGTGATGGGAAGATTTCACAGTGAAGGGAAGTGTTCTTGTTATGACTAAAACCCAACTACAATTATGTTTGTAATCACAGTGTTTATATAAAGAAATTATTTAATAAAAATATAAACCATATTAGAAATGAAAAGTGTGAAATTACTAAAGATACTACAGAGATTCAAAGAATAATCAGAGACTACTTTGAGAAACTCTATGCCACAAAACATGAGAACTGTAAAGAAATGGATAAATTCTTGGACTCTTATAATACTCTTTGGTTCAATCAATGATCTAGCATATCTAAACAGTTCCACACTACTGAGGAAATTTAAATGGTAATCAAAAGTCTTCTGAAAAATAAAAGCCCAGGTCCAGACGGATTCACTAATGAACTCTTTCAACCCTTTCAACAGGAACTACTACCAAACCTTTTCAGACATTTTCAGGAAATAGAAGAAACAGAAACACTTCAAAGAGATTTTATGAAGTTAAATTCACCCAGATAACAAAACCAGACAGAGATGCTGGCAAGAAAGAAAACTGCAGGCCAATATCCCTGATGAATACAGATACAAAGATTTAAACATAATCCTAGCAAATAGGATCCAATGCCTCATCAAGAAGTTCATACATCATGACCAATTAGATTTCATTCCAGGAATGCAAGAATGGTTTAACATACATAAATCAATCAATATACTACATCATATCAAAAAAAGGAAATAAAAAACTGTATGATCATATAAAAAGATGCAAAGAAAGCATTTGATAAAGTCTAACACCCATTCATTATTAAAAACTCTCATCAAGATGGGAATGGAAGGAACCTGACTCAATATAGACAAGACCATTTACCACAGCCTATGGCAAATATTATTCTCAATGGAGATAAACTAAGTCTTGTCTCTAAAATCTAAAAGATAAGGTTGCCCCGTCTTACCATTCCTATTCAACATAGTGCTAGAACTAATTGCCACACCAATTAGCCAAGAAAAAGATATCAAGGGCATCCAGATAGGAAAGGAAGAAATAAAGCTTTCACTGTTTGCTGATGACATATTATATTAAAAAATACTAAGAAACCAGAGTGATAGCACAGCAGTAAGGCATTTGCCTTGCACATACATGGCTGACCCTCGATGGACCTGAACTCAATCACCAGCATCCTATATGGTCCCCCAAGCCAGGAGCAATTTCTGAGCACAAAACCAGGAGTAAACCCTGAGTGCCACCCAAAAACCAAATAATAATAATAATAATAATAATAATAATAATAATAAATTTTAAAAAAGCCCTAAGGATGCTACCAAAAAACTTCTAGAAACAATAGGTTCATATAGCAAAGTGGCAGGCTACAAAATTAACACACAAAAATTAATGGCATTTTATACACAAATAATGATAGAGAAGAAATGAACATTAAAAAACAATCCCATTTGTGGCCGGAGCAGTGGCACAACAGTAGGGCATTTGTCTTGCACTGGGCTGACCTAGGACAGACTGAAGTTTGATCCCCCAGTGTCCTACGTGGTCCCCCAAGCTAGGAGTAATTTCTGAGCACAGAGCAAGGAATAACCCCTGAGCATCAACGGGTATGGCCCAGAA
Source organism: Suncus etruscus (assembly GCF_024139225.1). Classification (NCBI taxonomy): domain Eukaryota; kingdom Metazoa; phylum Chordata; class Mammalia; order Eulipotyphla; family Soricidae; genus Suncus; species Suncus etruscus. The sequence continues at coordinate 56,169,067 of NC_064868.1, read as the reverse complement.
AACCAAAAAAGAAATCCCATTCACATTAGTGCCCCACAAACTCAAACACCTTGGAGTCAACTTAACTAAAAAGTTGAAGGACCTATACAAAGAAAACTACAAAACACAACTTCAATAAATAAGACACAAGGAAACGGAGACACATACCCTGTTCATAGATTGGGAGGATTAACATAATTAAAATGAAAATACTCCCCAAAGCTTTGTACAGATTTAATGCAATTACTCCAAGAATATGCATAACATTCTTCAAGAAAAGAAGTGGATCAAACACTCCTGAAATTCATTTGGAAGAATAAACACCCACAAATAGCTAGAGCAACTCTTAGGTAAAAGATGCTAGGAGGCATCATCTTCCCCAACTTTAAAATGTACTACAGAGCAATAGTCATGATATTGGAATAAAGGTAGACACTTAGATCAATGGAATATAGACTTGAGTCTATTCAGAGAATGTTCCCAAGACATACAACCAGTTAATACTTGATAAAGGGGCAAGAAACACAAAATGGAGCAAGGAAAGCCTCTTCAACAAGTGGTATTGGGACAACTGGTCAGTCATATGTAAGAAAGCAAATTCGGACCTCCACTGAACATCATGCACAAAGGTCAACTCCAAATGAATTAAATACTTTGAAATCAGACCTGAAACCATAAGGCATAGAAAACAACACGTAGGTAAGATACGCCATGATAATAAGCCTAAAGGCATCTTCAAGTAGTAAACAGCACTGTCCAAACAAGTGAAAGCGAGATAAACAGATGACACTATATTAAGCTGAGAAGCTCCTGCACATAAAAAGAAATAGTAATGAGGATACAAAGGCCACCCTCAGAATGGGAGAAACTATTCACCTAATACCCATAAGATAAATGGCTAATATCTAAGATATACAAGATACTGACAGAACCTAACAAGAAAAAAAAATCTAACCCCATAAAAAATGGGGAGAAGAAATGAACAGAAAATTTCTCAAAGAAGAAATACAAATGGTCAAAAGGCACATGAAAAAAATGTTCCATGCCACTAATTATCAGAAAGATGCAAATCAAAACAACAATGAGGTACCATCTCACACCACAGAGACTGGCACATATCACAAAGAATAGGAACAATAATGCTGGCATGGATGTGGGATAAAGAAACTCTCATTCACTGCTGATTGGAATGCCATCTTCTTAAGCCTGTATAGAGATTTCTCAACAATCTGGGAATTGAGCTTCCATATGATCCAGCTATACCACTTCTAGGGATATACCCTATAAATAAAAAATACAACACAAAAATACCTTCTGCGCACCTACATCGTTGCAGTGCTATTACAATAGAATCTGGAAACAATTCAGATGCCTGATAACAGATGAGTGACTAAAGAAACTCTGGTACATATACACAATGGAATATTATTTAGCCATCAGAAGAAATGAGGACATGAAATTTTCCTATACATGAATAGACATGTAATCTATTATGCTGAGTGAAATAAATCAGAGGGAGTGAGATAGACACAGAATAGTCTCTCTCATCTATGGGTTTTAAGAAAAGTAAAAAAACACTATTGTAATAATACACAGAGACAATAGAGATAAGGCTGGAATGTCCAGCCCATGACACTAAGCTTACCACAAAGAGTGGTGAGTTCATTTGGAGAAATAATTACACTAATAACTACCATAGCAATGGTAGTGAGAGGAATAGAATGCCACTCGAATGTAGGCAAGGGGTAGGAGATGAGAGAGGTATAGGGCACTGGTGATGAGAATGTTACACTGGTGAAGGGGGTATTCTATAAAAAGAATGAGACTAACACCCAATGACAATAAAAATAATGAGGCAAATATAGTGAGGACAGAGATGGAGTCACTATAAAATTAACAATTGAAAATGACCATTTGGAAAAGATCTAGGAACTGAAAGAAGTAAAGTTATATGATGGTGCCTCTTCAGTAACAGTATTGCAAACCATGATGCATAAAAAAAAAGAAGAGGAAAAAAGAAAAAAAAAAGAAAAACAGAAAAAATGTCTGCCATAGAGGCAGTCTAGGTATGGGGGAGGGGGATAGGAGGATAACTGGAGAAATTAGTGTTGAGAAATAAAAAATTATGAAAGGATGGGTACTAGAACATCATCTGACTGAAACTCAGCCATCAACTACTTTTTAACTCAGTATCTCACAGCGATTTAATTGAAAAAAAGCAGATATGATTAACAACAATGCATTGAAAGCAGCTGCAGTAGAAGTAAACATGTACATCTCTTCACAAATCCTCTTTTAAAAATCTATTAGTAGAAGATTGAAATCAGCTATAGTAATAGAATTTACATTTTAGGGATAAGTAAACAGCACACATCTTTTTTTTTTTTTTTTGGTTTTTTGGTTTTTGGATCACACCCAACAGTGCTCAGGAGTTACTCCTGGCAGGCTCGGGGGACTATATGGGATGCCGGGATTCGAACCAATGACCTTCTGCATGAAAGATGCATGCATCTTACTTCCATGCTATCTCTCCGGTCTCTTTTTCTATTTTTTTCAGCACACATCTTAACTTCGCCAGAGAGTTTGTTTATTAAACATTCACTAACACACAAGTATCCTAAGGGCCATTTTATAAAGGAGAAAATGAAATCTTAAAGAAGAAAAGTAATGGGCATGTTCTACTTGCTTGACTTTGGCCTAGATACAAGTGTCTCTAGCTAATATCAAACACCTGGCCTTCCCTATGATCACCACAGTGGAACAAACAACCTCTCTTTTTAACTAAAATGGTGACTGACCTAAAGACTCCTCCAACAGTTAACAAAGAAAAACACTTAAGTGTTCCCTTTATACTACTCACGGAGAACTGGAAAGGAGAGAGAAATCCAGTGCAAGAATATAAATTTAGGCAGGTGATTGGACACCCCCAAGAGTGGAGTCTGTTTCTACAGCAGCTATGCATATGTCAATGCAGCTGAGTGAACCCTGTCAAGACCCACCAGCGGCACCCAGACACACACATCACCCCCAAAAGCTGAGCCTACTGCTCCACCGGCAGCATACACTGTCCAAAAGAGAAGAGTCTATTCCCTGCCAGAGGCATGCAAATCAATGCAGATGAGTGGCCTCCAATTATGGAGCCTGCTTCCCTGCCAGCAGCATGGACATCAATGCAGGTAAATGGACCCTAAAAAGAGTAAGTTGCTCCAACCAACAATATAACATTATTGCACACAACAATACAGATTAGTGGAACCCTAAAAGCAGAGCCTCCTCCCCGTATGCAACATGCATGTCAACATAGCTGAGCGAAATCCAAATAACAGAGTCTGCTACCCAGCCAGCAGTGCACACATCAACACAAGTGAGTAGAGTCTGCTCCCTTGCCAGCTGCGTGCACATCATCACAGGTGAGTGGAACCTGCTCCTCAGCCAGCAGCAGAAACGTCAATCTAAGTGAGTGAACACCAAGAAGCAGTCTACTCCTCCTCTAGTGGTATACATATCAATGCAGATAAGCAGGCCTTGACCTGAAGGACAGAGCCAGTGAACTTTTCCTAATCAATGAACCCCATCAAAACACATAGAAAATACCACACTAAAGTGTAACAAAGGGGGAAACAATGCAGGCCTCCACTATACTTAGAGAATGAAGATGGTAGCTTTTATGACCGGAAAAGTACCAACCACCTATATAGCCTCTCAGATAAAGACTTTAGAGAGCAAGCAGTGAGGGTGCTCATAGAACTCAAAGAAAGTGTGGGACAAACTGAATGAACCACAAATAAGAATCAAGAGGATATGAAAGTAGAAATGAGAAAACTCAAAACTGAAATAACAGGATTGAAAACTTGGTAGGTGAAATGAAAACCTCACTAGAAAGCCTCTCCAACACAGTAACAGTAGATGAGGACAGAATCAGTGAGCTGGAAGATTAGATGCATAACAACTTCATACAACAGAAGAGATTGAAAAAGAACTTTAAAACAAATGCATGATGTATTAAATTAATATAGTTTTAGAACAAAAAATCTAATAGAGTACTAAACTAGATTTGAAAAAAATAAAAAAACAGGCTGGCTCTTCAAGCCTGTATTCTCCCTTCATCTCTCTTCATCTCACTATTTCTATGTATCTTTCCTTTTCCACCTGGAAAAGCCTATGTTCTCTCTTGAAAATATACTTCCTCTTTTTATATCTCTTTACAGATTTGCAAACATATTTGTTGTTTTAGTTTTTATTTTAGGGCCACACCCGGTGACACTCAGGGTTTACTCCTGGCTATCTGCTCAGAAATAGCTCCTGACAGGCACAGGGGACCATATGGGAAGCCGGGATTCGAACACCGTCCTTCTGCATGCAAGGCAAATGCCCTACCCCCATGCTATCTCTCCAGCCCCTCCAAATATATTTTATTCAATAAAAATTGTCTAGCTTTATTTTTTTTAAAATGTGAAACTGAATAGAGATAGAGAAAAAAAAAACAAATGATCACACAATGAAAATAATCCTCAAAGAATGTAAAGATATAAAAATAGAAGTGTTTGCAGTTCACTGCAATAGCACCAGGAATAAAACACCCTAATACCACCCTGGCACCAACTTGTGCCAGGTTGATACAACATCCTGATGATGAGGAAACAGCAACAAGTAGATCTAAGAGCAGGTTGCCCTACCTCATCACCTAATGGTAAGATGAAATCAGAAGACACTAAGTCCTTGATATGTGCAAAAATTAAGATCACTAATTACAGAAGACTAAATTTGACAACCACAACTGGGCAGAACTTTTCCTGGGTCCAATAAGAAATAACCTAGCCTAGGCTTCAGCCTAGGATTTAAACAAAAACCAATACCTATAATTCCAGAATTCTGACTTTGACAACTACAACTGAGCAGAACTTCTGTAACCATATGAAAAGGATATATCCTAGACTTCATACTAAAATATGCGCAAAAACCAAAATCACTAATTACAGAAAACTGTCTACAGCAACTGTGATGGAGCAGAACTTCTAGAACCATAAAGAAAGACTCTATCCTAGACTTTGTCCTATGACCTGTGCAAATACCAAGATCTCTAATTACAGATGACTGATTTTGTTAGCCACAACTGAGCAGAACATTTCCTGGCACCATAAAAAGACTTCGGGGTTTGATAATGAGCATATCTGGAGCATGTATTTGTTCCATGACAGTATGCTTAAAGGGTAGAGAAACCCTGTATCTCTAAGGCCAAGGGGATTCCCTTTCTAAGTTCCCCAATACTGTGCCTATGCCAAAAAAAAGCAGAAAACCTCACCAAACCAGCCCTTCCTCCTTATTTATATTTTTGTGTTGTTTTGTATTTGTTTATTGTTGCTGTTGTATATTTTGTTGTTGCTTCTTTTTTCTCCTTTTTTCTCCCCTTTTTCTTCTTTTAAATTGATATTGATAGGTCCTAGATGAATTCTTCCCAGTTTTTTTCCCAACAGAACCACAAAATTGAGTTATCTTGTTCTGTCTCATAAATTAAAGGAAAAAAAAATAAAGTGGATGGTACCAGGAGCAAATAGTCACATAAACATTGAGTGGAAATAAATAATGATCAGGCCTAAATACCAAACCCAAAGTCATCAACAGAATCAAGATCTACAATAAGTTAAATACAAAGGGGACCAGTTACAGTAGCAGTCCAGTGGGCAAAGGGGCGGGGAAGTATAGGATGCATGCTGGGAACAAGAAAGGAGGTCAATACTACTGGTGAGAAATTGCCTTAATTCACTGTCACTAAGTACCTTAAATATAACTGTGAAAGATTTATAATTCAAAAAAATAGAAGTGTTTGATAAACAGCATTAAAATCATAAGAATTTTCAGAAAACTGGATACACATTTTTATCCAATGCACATGAGTCATTCTCCAGGATAGACCATAAAACATACCTGCATAATATCAAAAGTATATAAATTTTACAAACTAACTTCTCAAATCATAATGACTGAAATTGGAAGTAAAATGCAGACACAGAGGAAAAACTATAACACCTGGAAATTAAACATCTCATTACTGAACAACAAATATGTCAGAAATAAAATTAAAAAACAAAGAATTAATTAATGACAATAAGTGAGAACAAGGACATAAATTATCAGAATTATTGGGACAGAGCAAGAGTGGTAATAAGAGGAAAATTTATAGCCTGCAAACACTGATCACCAAACAGGATTGGACCAGAAAATGAAAAACCTTTTCTGACCTTAACCATTTCTTCTTTCTCTCTCTCTCTCTCCCTTTTTTAGTTTATGTTCCATCTCACCTTGGTCTGCTTTTAAACTGTAACCCATGGTCGCATGAGTATATATGCTCGCCATACTAATGACTGTCTAATGTTTGTCTGTACTAGATATAATATCAATTTCATGGTATAGTCTCCCCAAGACAGTGCTCATTACCATGTCACTTGGTTATTTAGACTTGAAAACTATATTTGTTCTTAAGAATAATCCACACACAACTTAACCTATAAAGTTTTTTTTTCAATCTTGTTTACCCTTACCAAATATGATCATCCTAAAAGGAAAAAAATGGGGGCTGGACCTTTCACAGCAGACTTGCCAACTTTACTTCTTTTTTTGTTAATTCTCCATTTCCCTTCTTCTCTTCAAGTGTTCTGTCCCATATCACCTGAGAAACCCATTCAAATGTAATCCACGAATCTATCCCCTGGCTTCCAATGTAAATGAGTGTCTGTGTACGCCATACCAATGTCAGTCTAATCTCTGTCTGTAATAGATATAATGTCTACATAGTATAGTGTTGTGCCCTCTATCATAGATAGCCCTTCCTCCCCCCTTTTTTCTTAACACCTTACAAACCTTTTTCTTACTCTCAGTCCTTAACTCCTCACAAAGCAGAACATTCTCCCCAGCCCAGCCACAAGCCAACCAACACCCAAAGTGAAAGATAGACTCTTAGCATGAGAAGGAACTAACAATCTGCTACTACTAATTTGCTCATGATGGCCCCCCTTCCTTCACTTCCCTTTACCGTTCACCTTTGCTTGTTACCATATTTGGTTCCCCCACTTGAGGACACTTCCTAATATGGGACTGTTGGGAGCCATCTTCCCTAGACTTTACAAAACCAAATCACAGGTTGAAGCTGTGCCCCGGATCTTATCCCTTCCCCACCGATTTCAAAAGATTTAAAGAGATCATATAAATTTTGAGTATTTTGAATATTTCTTTTAGATACACTCCTTTAATAGGCATAACCTTTATCGACTGACTATCTTCTCATGTAGTGGAAGTTTCCCCTATCCTTGGGTTCCATTCAATATAGTATACAAGTAGACAAATCTCTGTTCAGAGAACATGTAAGCAAAAGGCTCTGAGGACTGTTGGTCTTGACACCTCGCCCCCCCCCCACATGCACTAGTAATTCCCTGTGGCATTGTCCTTTTTTGCATACACACATTAAAATAAGAAAAGTTAACAGATGCAAACAAGTTCTTGTCTAATAGAGATGGGAACACAAAATTTTTTATACTGCAGTGGGACCTTATACCCTAAACACTTGGCATAATGATCTGGCTTAGACTCCAGTCGATTGAACATTGACTATTCATTTCTGAACCAAGGATACCACCTACGGAAACAAATATGATTTCCCAAACCAGCACCAGGAAAATAAATTCTACCAAGGAAGGCCCCATTACCACCATGGCACTGACTTACTCCAAAGACAGTTCTTATATCACCCTGACAGTGGGCAACAGCAAAAGTCTGATTTTAGGGCAAGATTCTCTGCAATGATAACTGATGTGGTGAGATGGAACCAGAAGACACTACACACCACCCGGTCTTCTACACAGGACCTGTGCAGAAACCAGAATCTATAACTACAGTTATCTAAGAGCAACAACTGTGAGACTGAAGAGCTGACCACCAAGAATGACTGGGGTTTGGACAACCAACTATGCCTGGAGCCTTGAGTTGGTCTTATGCCAAAATACTTCGGGGATAAGATCTCCTGTTTTTTAGGCTAAAGGTCTTTCCAATGTCTTCCATATTTTGCTGTGCCTAAGCAAATGACAACTGCCACACACACACACACACACACACACACACCTTCTTTTCTTTTCTTTTTTTCTCCTTTTTAGTGTATCTCCCTCCTCTAAAGAAACACAATGGGAGCATACTAAAACTTCGGCTATTATATTAATGATTTTATTGGTGATATAACAATTATCACAAATATAACTGCTAATAAACTCTCTCCCCATCTTTTTTCACTTTATTTTTTAAATCTTTAGTCTCTTTATTTCTTAATAATGTTGCTTTCTGTCAGCTGAAACAAATGCATTATGATTATGTCAACGATGTGATACATTTTCTTTAAATAGAAAAAAAGTTTAAAAATGACTACAGAAAAGCTCCTAGAAACAGTAGGTTATATAGCAAAGTGCCATCTACAAAATTAATACACAAAGTTTAATGGCCTTTTTATACACAAATAATGATAGATAATATATACATTAAAAAACAATTCCATTCACAATAGTACCACAGAAACTAATATACTTTGGAGTCAATTTAACCAAAGAGGTGAAGGACCTATACAAAGAAAACTACAAAACTCTGCTTCAAAAAATAAAAGAGGACACAAGTAAATGGAGATATATAACTGTTCGTGGATTAAGAGGATCAACAACATTAAAATGGCAATATTCCTCAAAGTATTGTACAGATTTAATGGAATCCCCCTAAGTATACCAATACATTCTTTAAAGAAATGGATCAAAACTCCCTCCTCAAATTCATGTGTAAAAATTAATGCATACAAATAGCTAAAGCAATACTTAGAAAAATGAAGAATCAGTATTCCCAACATTTAATTGTACTACAAAATAGTTATTAAAACAGAGTGATGGCACAGTAGCAGGGTATTGCCTTTTATGCAGCTGACCCAGGACAGACCTGAGTTTGATGACTGGCATCCTGTATGATCCACCAAGCCTGACAGGAGTGATTTCTGAATGCAGAGCCAGGAGTAACCTCTGAGCGCCACCAAGTGTGGCCCCCAAACAAAAAAACAAGCCAAAAAAAAAAAACCCAGCATAGTATTAAAATAAAGGCAGACCCTCTGATCAATGGAATAGACTTGAGTGTTCAGAGAATGACCACTACACATAAAATCAACTAATCTTTGATAAAGGGGCAAGAAAGGAAAATGGAACAAGTAAAGCTTCTTCAACAAGTGGTATTGAACAACTAACTGGTCAGCCACATACAAAAAAGTGAACTCAGACCTTTATCTAACACCATTCACAAAGGTCCACTCAAAATGCATTAAAAGACTTGTTATCAAGCCTGAAACTATAAAATATATAAAACAATACATAGGGAAAACACTCCATGAAAATGAGACTAAAGGCACCTTCAAAGAGGAAGCACAACTATCCAAACCAGTGGAAGCAGACATAAACAAATAGGACTATGTTAAACTGAGAAGACTCTGCACCTCAAAGAAAACAATAACTAGGATACAAAAGCTACCCATGGAATGGGAGAAACTATTTACCAATACCCATCAGATAAGGGGTTAATATCTAAGATATACAAGGTACTGACAGAAATTAACAAGAAAAAAATATATAACACCATCAAAAATTGTGGAAAAGAAGCTTTGCGCAGTGGCAGTATCGTAGCCAATGAGGTTTATCAGAGGTGGGATTATTGCTAATTGAAAACTTTTCCCGGCTAAAGAAACTGTGGTACATATACACAATGGAATATTATGCAGCTGTCAGGAGAGATGAAGTCATGAAATTTTCCTATACATGGATGTACATGGAATCTATTATGCTGAGCGAAATAAGTCAGAGAGAGAAAAACACAGAATGGTCTCACTCATCTATGGCTTTTAAGAAAAATGAAAGACATTCTTGCAATAATAATTTTCAGACACAAAAGAGAAATGAGCTGGAAGTTCCAGCTCACCTCAGGAAGCTCACCACAAAGAGTGATGAGTTTAGTTAGAGAAATAACTACATTTTGAACTGTCCTAATAATGAGAATGTATGAGGGAAATGAAGAGCCTGTTTAGAGTACAGGCAGGGGTCGGGTGGGGAGGAGGGAGACTTGGGACATTGGTGATGGGAATGTTGCACTGGTGATGGGTGATGTTCTTTACATAACTGAAACCAAAACACAATCATGTATGTAATCAAGGTGTTTAAATAAAAGAAAAAACTAAGAAAGCAAGTAAGGAACTAAGAAAAAAAATTAACCACAGAGTTAGTGCAGCAGGTAAGGCAACTAACTGCCTTAGAAGAAGTTGGCCCAGGAGCCAGAGTGATAACATGGAGGCAAGGCGTTTGCCTTGCATGCAGAAGGATGGTGGTTCGAATCCCGGCATCCCATATGGTCCCCCGAGCCTGCCAGGAGCAATTTCTGAGTGTAGAGCCAGGATTAACCCCTGAACACTGCCGGGTGTGATCCTTGAGCACAGAGCTAGGAGTGAAAAAAAAAAGAAAGAAAACTTTTCCCAATACCCCGCCATGACAACTTGAAATATAGTTGGCATTGGCAATTTTTGACAGTCTCTACGGAGACTGAAAAAAAATTGGGGAAAAGAAATAGATGGCTAAAAGGTACATGAAAAAATAACCACATAACTAATAATCAGGGAGATGAAAATCAAAACAACAATGAGGTATCATCTCCTGCCACAGAGACTGGCATCCATCTGTTTGTTCACAGTTCCAAGGTGCTTAAAGTAATACTTGAAAATTATGAAAATATTGAGTAGAAAACATGTTCAGACTTAAGGGTAGATGGTAACCAGGTGTGGCGCAAAAATAAAAAAAAATCAGTTTTTACTCCACTGCTTGTGCCCTTATAAAATTCTTTTCTGTTAAGGAAAGTGAAGGACCTGAAGACCTGGGTATGGTCTAGGGCTGACTTTCCTTTCCTCCAAAGAGCAATTCCTCTTTCCAGATTGAGTTCACAGCTCTTCAAGAGAAATCTTGCTAGTATGGTGGGTATCTGTTTATCCAGTCTCACCCTAAACAATGATGGCTTTACAAAAACACACCTAGGTGGAAGGAATATCTAGATATGCCCTTTGCCTTCACTCCTCCCAACCATGGAAGCTAGTTCTAATTTTCTAATAAATACTGCAGTCTTTTCTGACCTTTTCTTCTTGTTCCATGATGTGGAAAGTTTCCTGGAAAAGTGTTCCATCTTCATCTGTCTGGTTTGGATTATTTTCTGTAGTGGTCCTTATTCCAGACCTGATTCCCCAGTGGGATTACAGTATGTGAAAATATTTACACATGCTGCCCAGAACAGGAACCTGAAAAGACCTCAACAATAGTGAGTGATAAGATTCCCCTGCTGGATTAAGGCAATATTCCCCTCATAGGTTAGTAGATGACCACTGATAGATCATGATTCACTAGTAAATTAAGGCTGTTGAAGTGTTTTGGATTTGGAATGAAAGCATTAAGCCTTTTACCATGCCTTTTATCATATCCTTTAACAGAGTGGTGACATATATACTAAGTAGCTTGGTGTTACTCTTAGAAGGTTTTCATTACTTTTACATACATCATGCATTATGGAATATACAGGCCAGACTTTATGAAGTAACTTCCACATTTGGAAGAAAAAGTTCTTTCCCGGTGGTGATACATTCTAGAATAAGCTATCCCAAGGACAATACTTCTCCACTTGTCACTAGTATTAAACCAGAGAAAGTGCTATCTGCCAAGTCTAGTACACCAGATGAGAGAGATGCTGAAGATGAGTCAGCTACTTCTTTGGACTCAGAGTCCAAAAGCAGCTTTATAGAAACACCCTTTCTTCCCCCACCACAGCCCAGCAGAGAGTGCTCTAAACATACAGTTCTAGGCAAAGCTCACACAAACTTTCTATTTCTGCCCCTGCCTATCAGGAGGATGATCAACCTCCATCTTATGGGGGTATCAATATAGCCTCACTCAGCCAGTTTTAAAAAGCCTGCACTTCATATGGACCAACATCCTCATACTCTACTGAGTTCCTTACAAGTTGAAGTGAGGGTGTACTTTGAATTCCTCAGGATTTCCATATGATTGCTAAGACCTGTCTGAGCCCATCATAATATATGCAGTAGAAAATGTGGCTTAGTGGTGAAACAAAAGCTAAGCTCTACACCCTAGGTCATTCTGGATGGAAAATTTCAGTTGAGTTATGAATTATTAATTGGTAAAGGTTCATTGGCTGATTTAAGAATACAAGCTGCCCTACCAAGTGCTATCTTAGCAGAGGTCTGGGAGGTGGTGCTGTGGGCTTGGGAAGAGATTGATGCTAATACTGAATTCAAAGAAAGCTTCACAAAAGATTGTTCAGGGAGTTTCCAAGACATATGAACAATTTATGAGGAAACTGATACTTGGAATCCAGAGACATGTTAGAGGTAAGAAAACACAGCAGCACCTAATAAGACAATTAACTTTTGAGAATGGCAATGATGAATGCCAGGCAATCTTGCATGCTATTAAAGAAAGAGATGATGTTATGGGGTATGTAAGAATTTGTTGAAATGTTGGTTCTATTAAACAACAAGCTGATATCCAGGCTATCGAGGCCTACTCAATATGAAGGTAAGCTCAGGATAATCAGGATGAATTAGACTATTCCCCCAGAGAATACAAAGCCTCCCCCCAACACTGCCATTTTAAGGGCACCACAGGGATCTTGTCCAAGATATGGCAAGGAAAACCACTCCAGAAACTAGAGAAGAGGCTAGCGTCAGGCTTCATAAATTCAGGGCAAATGTTTTAACTGTGGTAAACCAGGGCATTTTCAAATAAACTGTAGAATCTTTCCAGAACCTGCATTCTTGAGACTGAGACACAATTATCTGTCTTGGGAAACCCTCTATCTCAGGAAACTGGGCAAGGAGACAGCCCAGGAATAACAGAATCAGAGAACATTCTCACCTGTGCCTCCCCTCTCCAACCCAGGACAACAGTGCTACAACCAATAGATCCACTACAACCTGCTACTGCAGGAAGTTGTCCCTTGGATATACCCTGCCCAGAAGCTATAACCATAACACTGACTCAGTTCCCTATAAATTAAAATCTGGCGCAAAGTGCCTGATAACACCAAGTACTATAGACCAGCTCCTGTGAAAAAGTAGTCTATTAAGGAAATAAATTATATTATTTATGTCAGGATAATGGATTCCGACCATGTTGGAGAAATAGAAATTTTCATTTCTGTGCCAATTGTTTGGACTTTTTGAGAAGTGAGAGCACACCTGCCACTCAGCAAAATATTTGTATTGCTTCTCTCTGCTATTATCCTGGATTTGCTGCTTTTCTTTCCCTATTAAACACCTTTACCCCTACAGTTCAACATTCCTTGTGCTCTGGAACATCACCCCAATCCCACACTCGCATGTGCCTTCACCTGCATCGTTTCAAACTCTCGCCACTGTGGACTGTTGCTTGTGACAGAATCAGCTTTCAGAATGGGCCCTGGATCAAGGTCTGATCTTGACCCATGACTCCACCAAGCAGCTGCAGGAAATTTCCACCAATTCCCTGACTAGCCATCAACCAACAGATCACCTTGTTAAATGAAGCAATAATCCTTGGACTTATTTAACAGACCAGAGGGGATCTGTGTATTATAATATGTATTTCTTTATGCACATTTCTTTATTGGAACTACTTGCCATAGCAATTAGACAAGAGATACTAAGAGTATCCAAATAAAGATGAAATAAAGCTCCAATTATTTCCAGATTACATCATACTAAGAAAATATTAAATACTCTACAGAATAGTTTTTAGTAACTAAGCTTGTATAGTACAGAATCAGCCTATGAATTCAACATATAAAAATACATGGCTTCTTCTATATGCAAATAATGAAATAAAAGTGAGAAATTTAAAAACAATACAATTCACAATTGTCCTTAAGAAAATCAAGTATCTAAAATAAAAATAGAAGAGATAAAAAAACCTGTACATCCCATGACTACTGTCAAGAATGAAACAATAAAAATTTGTTAAGTAGTGAAAGTTAAAAAAATTGTACAAAGAAAAATACAACATACTACTTTAAAAAAGAAATATGGCATGAGGAAAGGAAACTACATCCCTGCTCAAGAAGACAGAGAAGCATAATCATTATGGCAATGCATACCAAAACTTACAGTTTGGTGCAGTCCTTATAAGATTACCCATGAAATTTCTCAAAAAAATAAATCAAACAGGGGACCACATATTCTAGCAGCCCTGGGGGTGAGGAAAGAGGATATGGGAGGTAGGACGAAAACGGAGATGTAGGGAGGACAAATTGGTGATGGGAATCCCCCCTGATTATATGTAAATATGTACCTAAATATTATTGTCAACAATATGTAAGCCACTATGATCAAAATAAAAATTACATAAAGATAAATAAAACAATTCTTAATTCTTATAGAAATATAATCCCCAAGTCTTAACCAAAATCTCCAAAAAGCCAGTGCATTCCTTAAGAAATAGAAAATATGAAATAGTATTTGCCCAACTTCAAACTGTACTGTGAAGTGATGACAATTAAAACAGTGTGGTGCTGGAATAGGAATAGCAGATCGATAGCTTAAAATTAAAAACTCAAACCTTGGGGAACATGGCCACTTTGATAAAAAGTAAACAAAGAAAAACTCTGAAATTTAATAAAGAAAGCTTTTTCAATATGGAACATTTTTAAAACTGGTCACATGCAGAAAAATGAACTTCATCCTTTTCCAGCACCATACACAAAAATAAAATAAAATGTATTAAAGACCACAATATTAGGATTCCTGATGTGTGCTTTAGCACATGGCAGACATTGTGACTGTCTCTGCTCTGCTGTGTGCTGGACTGGGAATCATCACTCCCAGAAGTTCCTTGAGGGCACTTCTTCAGAGGTGAGCTGTTTCCACCCACAAAGGGCAGAGACTGACTGTTCCTGCTGTATGCTTTAGCCCTGGCAGACATTGTGACTGTCTCTGTTCTGCTCTGCTCTGCTGTGTGCTGAACAGGAACCATCACTCCCAGAAGTTCTCTAAAAGCATATCTTCAAAGGTGTGCTGTCCCTGCCCACAAAAGGGGGAGGCAGAGGAGTGTGACCACTATGCTTTGCTTCATGGTCATGCAATCTCTAACCCAATGAACCCCAGCACAACACAAAGAATACATCACACTAAAAGAATGACAATAGGAAAACAATGCAAGCCAAAGAGAATAAAAATGGCAACTATAATGACCAAAAAAGTCTCAACCACTCAGTTAGCCTCTCAGATAAGGAGTTTAGAGAGGAAACATGGAAGATGTTGATATAACTCAAAGGAAGCATGGATCAAGCTGAACAAACCACAAATAATAATCAAGATGATATGAAAATAGAAATCAGAAAAAATCCAAACTAAAAAAATAGGTGTTGATAAAATTTGTAGGTGAAATGAAAACATAACTGGAAGCCTTTCCAACAAAGTAACAGTAGCTGAGGACCGATTCAGTGATTTGGAAAATAAGATGCATAACAACTCCATACAACAGATAAGATTGGAAAAGAGCTTTAATTCAAAAGATCCTCAAAAAATGTAAAAACAGAAGTCTTCAATAAACTCAACAGAAACAACATAAGAAGCATTGGAGTCCAGAAACCAAGGAAGAAAATCTCCAGAAAGAATCAACAGTCAAGGACATCACTGCAGAGAAACTCCCAGAGCTAAAGACAGCATTCAACCAAACCCTACATGCCCAATGTGTACCAGATAAAAGAGTCCTAAAGAAAAGCAACCCAAAACACATCCTAGACAAAATGATGAATCCCACAGGTAGGGATAGAATACTAAAAGCAGCAATATGAAAAAGGGAAATTACATTCAAAGGAACATCATTATGATTTAAAGCATATCTGTCACAATAAACCTCAAGGTCAGTAGGCGGGTGAGATATAGTGACAAAATTTCATGAAATGAATGCTGCACTAGAAACTGCACCCAGCCAGACTCACATTCAGGTTTTAAAAAAGTATACATAGTTCCAGGAATAAGCAGCTCAGAAATTTTACAGACTCAAAACCAACCTTCAAAGAAACTGAAAGGTCTACTATAAATCAGAACAGACCAAGAGACAGAATAAAGTCCTACATAAATATGACACTAAATCCCATTACAAAATCTCTCTCAAAATCAATGTAGTAAATACACTGGTTAAAAGATACAGAGTGGGGGCCAGAGAGATAGCATGAAGGTAAGGCGTTTGCCTTTCATGCAGAAGGTCATCGGTTTGAATCTCGGCATTCCATATGGTCCCCCGAGCCTGCCAGGAGCAATTTCTGAGCATGAAGCCAGGAGTATCCCCTGAGCACTTTCGGGCGTAACCCAAAAACCAAAAAAAAAAAAAAAAGATACAAAGTGGCAAAATGGGTCAAAAAGCTGAAACCAACATGCTGCTGTCTACAAGAAACATAGCTGAATAGTCAAAACAAATATAGACTCAAATTAAAGGTTGGAGGAAAATCATCCAAGCAAACAACTCCTTTAAAAAAGCTGGAGTGGCCATATTAATATCAGATGACACAAATTGAGACTTAGAAAAGCTATAAGGGACAATGACAATCATTTTGTAATAATCAAGGAATATGTAAAACAAGAAGAAATCACACTCCTAAATATATACACACCCAATTAGGGACCAGAAAATGTTTAATACAATTGTTAACAAATCTAAAAGAAGACTTCAATAGCAGCACAATAATAGTGGAAGACGTCAACACTGCCCTGTCACTCACTGATAGGTCAACTAGGTCAAAACACAAGAACATATGAGCAGGTCAGAGAAATAGCACAGTGGTATAGTGTTTGCCTTGCACGCAGAAGATCCAGGATGGACCTGTGTTTGATTCCCATAATACCATATGGTTTTCTGAGTTTGCCAAGAGTGATTTCTAAGCACAGAACTAGGAGTAACCCCTGAGTGTTACCGGGTGTGACCCCCCAAAAATAATATTTGAGCTCAGAAAGGAGAAGTGGAAGAAAGTGGCCTAGTAAATATATATAGGGCACTCCACCCCAGAAAACTGAATTCACATTTTTCTCCAAGATAAACCACATGCTGGCCCATAAAACACACCTCCATAAATTTATGAGGATAGAAATTTTACAGGCTACATTCTCAGATCACCATGCAATGAAATGAGAAGTACAAAGGAACACAGAAGAAAACATTAACACCTGAAAATTAAACAGCTGACTCTTGAGTCAGAGATGAAATCAAAGAGGAAATCAAAAGATTACTGGAAACAAATGTGAACAAAAACATAAATTATCAGAATTTGAGGGACACAGCAAAAGTGGCAATAAAAGGAAAATGTATAGCTTTGCAAGTTCACATCAAGAAGGAAGGGGCCTAAATAAGTAGCTTAATGTCATAGCTAATAAAATTAGAAAAGGATCAACATAATGAACCAAAAATAGTCAGGTAGAAAAAAATAAATATCTTAGACCAGAAATCAAATCTAAAAGCAGAAATTTAAAGTAGAAATCCAAAAAAATTCCAACAGATCAAAGAAAAAAAGTTGGTTCTTTGAAAAATAAAAAGATTGATAAACCACTAGCAAAACTCAAAAAGAATGGAAGAGAGAGAAACTTAATTATAGCAAAACTCACAAAGAATGGAAGAGAGAGAAACTTAATAAACTGGATTAGAAGTAAACAGGGGGAGATCACTACAGATACTGCAAAGATTAAAAAGGTAATCAGAAACTACTGAGAAACTTTATGTCACAACCAAGAGAACTTGGAAAAAATGGACAAATTCTTGAACTCTACAATCTTCCACGGTTGACTCTGGATAAAATATAGTCAAGGGGTTGGGGAGGAAAGAGTTGAGCAGCATTGGTTGTGGGAATGTTGCCCTGGTGAAGGGGTGGTATTCTTTTCTATAACTGAAACACAACTATGAATGTTTCTAATCATGGTGATTAAATGTAAAGACCTCACTATTAAACCTATGTCCATAATTACATCATTCAGAACATATACAGAAATCTTTACGATATATAGAGAAATATTTGTGAAGGATGCAACACTATTTGCAAAGATAAACAATAAAATTAAATTATGTTCTACACCTCAAAGGAAAAGAACCAGACTACAAAGAAACCCTGTAGATTGAAGAAATCCTTAGCCCATCACTGATACGATAGATGGCAAATATCCAAGATATATAAAGCACTGGTAGAACTCAAACCCATCAAAAGTGAGAAGAGATGAGCAAATACTTCTTCAAAGAAGAAAGAATAAAAATGGTATAATATATATGGAAAAATACCATGTATCACTGGTCACCAAAAAAATGCAATTCAAAATAATAATAAAATATTACCTCACAACCAGAGTGACTGGAAACTATTGACAGACACCAACTAGTGTTAACATGGGTGCCAGAAAAAAGGAACCCTATTCATGCTGGTGATAATGTTCACAATTCCAATATTTCTAGAAGACAAAAGGGCATTACTCAAAAAAATAGAAATTGAGCTTCGGTATGATCCAGAAAGTCCATTCCTGGGAATATAGCCCAGGGGCACAAAAGTACAATGTCAAAAATACAACTGCACTCATTTGTTTATTGCTCTTCTAGTCACAACAGAAAAAATCTGAAAACAAACCAAGTGCCCAAGAAGAAATGACTGGATTAAGAAGCTATGGAGCATATTAACAAAGTATGACCCTATGAAAAATATAAATTCATGTGATTTGATACAATATAGATGGATCTAAAGCACTGAGTGAAGTTAGTCAAAATAAGTGACAGACACAGAGTGATCTTTCTCATATGTGGCATATAAAGAAATATCGCTGAGAAATATTAAGTATCCAAGAGAATAGAAAGGAAGAGCATAATATATGGTCTTCAATAAGAAACATTCTAGTGGAGGGAGGAGGATCAGTCATGGAAAGTGAACAACAGAAAATGCTTAAGGGAAGCAGTCACTTTGGATGAGGATATAGTGCTGAAAGGACTATGATATGCATGATTCTCTATCAGCAGCAATATTGTAAACCACAGTGCCTAAAAATATGTAAGTTCCTGCTTTATAGGCACAATGAAATGGGGACAGATGGTATCTGGTGGTATTTGTAGAGAGAAGTGAACACTGGTGAAGGGACTGATGTATGAACATTATACACCTGAAAGTCAACCATAAATAACTTTGCAATTTACAATGATTCTATTTAATTTAGTTAAAATTATAGTAAAAGTGGGACCGTATATGATTCTGTGGATCAAAAAAGTTCTGCTATCTCTTGGACCCTTCAACTATTAAAAATAGTAATTTGAGCTGGAGAGATATCATATCAAATAAGATGATTGCTTTGCACACAACCAACCCAGGTTCCATCTCAGGCATCCCACATGTTGCCAAAGAACCAAAAGCCCTAATGCTGAGCACAAATCCAGGAGTAATCCCTGGCATCACCAGCTATGGCCTGTGTAAAATCATTTTACTATTTCCCTTCACCTTTTCTGGGATAATTTGCACAAGTACCCTTAATTATGTCAACACTGACCATCAGATTATTTACATTAACCTTGGCTAATAAAAGTGGCAGGAGAAAGCAGCATAAAAAACTTGACTGTCTCAGAAAGATCAAAGAAACTGCCTGTCACCCCCCTGGATGAAACACACCTTTGCCTGTGACTGTCTGATTTATTGTGTGAAACTGCTAGCTGAGTGAGACCCCACATATCACAGAATAGTGCATGAACAGGAACGTGATGATATGGGAGTCATATCCCAGCAAAGCATTGTGTTCTCAGTCAGCCCTTAATTATTAAAGGAATTAAATCCAAATATAGTAGAACAATGTGAGGTTGTTTATTATGTAAATAAATCCATTGTAAAGGACCTGACAATTGAACACTCCCAGCTGTTGGTGATTGAGTTATAGCAAAAAGTAATATCCATACCTTTTTTCCAGAAGTAAACTAAATAAGATATAATTTCTGGAGGTGGTCCATAAGTCCAATTCTCTTTGAGCCTCTGGAGTTAGTTGTCTTGAGCTATCCAGGGCAGAGTCACCTTTCAGAGTCAGGACCAAATTGCTTAACTCTGAATTAGGAATATCAAGAAAGGGGCAGACCTAATTAATGTCTCCGGGCAGCTTTTGAAAATCATTAAGACTTTTGTGGTCCTTCAGTGATTTTCTGGAGAACTTTGGTGGCAGGAAATAGTTTCACTTGTGAAAGGTGGTGTTCATTCAATGACTGAAACCAAACTACGAACATTTTTGTAATCACAGTGTTTAAATAAATTATTATTAATAAAAAATAAAAGCAAGTACCTTGAAATCAACTTAACTAATAAGGTCAAAGACATATAAAAACTACAAAACATTGCTTCACAAAATAAGACGATGCAAGAAAATGGAAACACATAACTGCTCACAGATTAGGAGTAACATTAAAATGCAATAATACCCAAAGCACTATAAAGTTTTAGTGCAGGACAGCCATGCCATTTTTCAAAAAGTAGATAAAAAAATCTGAAAATTCATATGGGAAAATAAACCTCAAGAAACAGCTAGAGCACTCCTTGGGAAAAAGAAGTTAAGAGGCATCATTTTCCCCAAATTCAGACTGTAATAAGCAGTAGTCATTAAAACATGGGAATGTTTTAATTGATATTGGAATAAAAACAGACCCACAGATTAATGGTACATATTCTGAGACTGATCTCAAGCTTATGATAAATTAATATTTGAGAAAGGGGCAAGAAATTCAAAGTGGAACAAGAAAAGCCTGTTAAACAAATAGTGTTAGGAAAATTGGCCAACTTCATCCAAAAATCTGAACTCAGACCTCAACTGCTATGTACAAAAATCAAATAAAAATAGATTAAAGAACTTGATATCAAACATGAAACCATAATGTACATAGAGGAAAATTAGGTAGAATGCTCCATGATATTGAACCTAAAGGCATCATCAAGGACTAAACACCACTGGTTAACAAAGTGAAAACAAAGATAAACACATTGGACTACATTAAACTAAGAAGCTTTTTCACTTAAAAGGAAATGGTGAGTAGGACAGAAATACTGCCCATGGATTTGGAGAAACTATTCACCAAATACCCATCTGTAAGGCATTAATATCTAAGATATATAAAGCACTGGCACCAGTATAGAAGAATAAATCTTCTAACTTCACCCAAATATGGGAAGAAGAAATTAATAAACACTTCCTCCAAAAAATACAAATGAGTGCCAGGGCAGCGGTGCAAGCAGTACGGTGTCTGCCTTGCAAGTGCTAATCTAGAACTGACCGCAGTTCGATCCCCCAGCATCCCATATGGTCCCCCAAGCCAGGAGCGATTTCCAAGCACATAGCCAGGACTAACCTCTGAGCATCACTGGGTGAGGCCCAAAAACAAAACAAAGTACAAACGAGCAAAAAACACATGAAAAATTCTCCATATCATTCATCATCATATATATAAATAAAATCAACAATGAGATATCTCATGCCACAGAGACTGGCATAAATTACAAAGAACAAGAACAACCAGTGTTAGCACAGATGAAGGGAGAAAGGCACTCTCATTCTGCTGGAGGGAATATCATTTGGTCTAGTGTTTTTGGAAATAATATGTATATTCTTAAAAAATTAGAAATTGAGCTTTCTTATGACCCAGCAATAATACTCCTAGAAATATAATCTAAGAGTCCCAAAACATAATGCAGAAAAGCCATTTACACTCATGAATAATACAGCATTACTCACAAAAGCCAGAACCTGGAAACAACCTAAGTGTCCAAGAACAGATGAATGGATAAGAAACTGATATATAAAACAATAAAATACTATGAAGCTGTTAGGAAAAATGAAGTCATGAAATCTGCTTATACACGAATGGATATGTAGTATTATGCTGAGTAAAATGAGTCAATGGGAGAGGTAGAAATTACACTCATTTCTGGGATTCAAATATTGTGTGGTATGAATATCCCGAGAACAAGGGCTAGATGGATCAGTCAACGGTAGGAAGCTTGCCACAAATATAAGGATAGAGCTGTTAGGACAGAGAAGGGATCACTAAGACAATGATAGTTGGAAAAGATCATTCTGGATAAGAATTGGGTGCTGAAAGGAAATATTAATATACATCATACCCCTTCAGTAACAATACTGAAAACACAGTGTGGAAAAGGAAAGAAAATTGTAGAGAGAGAAAAGAAAAATGTCTGCATGGAAGAGGATGTGTGGGAGTGCAGAAGGGAAACTGGGGAGATTAGTGGTGAGTAATGCACATGGCGGATGAGTTTTGTATACTGTATGACTGAAACAATCGTGCACAATTTTGTAACTATGGTGATTCAATTAAAGAATTTATTTAAGGCTTCTGCCCTGCTGGGCTCTCTGGCTTTTGGGTCTTTGCCTCTTTTGGTCTTTGACCAGCATGGAGGTCAAAGGAAGATGGCTGAAAGGAGTTAAGACGCAGGGCTAGCTAAGAATGGCTGAATGCTTGAAAGGTTATGAGATAGGCCACACACATGTGGTGGATAGGGCATGAATAAAGTTGATGCTTCCTGATGCCTACCTGCAAAAGCCGGCTCCCTGTGTGTGACAACAGGCGGGGAAAATCCACGAAAGTACACCGGCCCAGTGGGGCCCAACTGTGAAAAACTGTGAGTTTGACCTGTATATGTCTGTCTACTGTCCTCTTGCGTGAAACTCTTGCGAGTGGGGCAAAAGGAGGCTCAGAGGAGCACGGCCGCTCCGCTTCGCTACGCGGCCGTGCACTCTTTCTAAGGAAAGAACACCATTGCAACAAGAAGGAAAAATTACACTAAGAACGGTGCTATATCACAGAAGCAAACATTTCTCTCCGGACTGTCTTCTCTGTTGCATGCTCGGGCTTAAGATTTGACCCAGTGTGAGGCTTCATCCACGGAGGACTCCCCTCCCTTAGAGGCAAGTCAGCCCATCCAGAAAGGGAGGAGCCAGAGGAGTGTGCTGCCTGCATCATATAGACAATAAATACCACCACAACACGTAGAAAAACCCACAATACAAGTGTGACAATGGGGAAACAACGCAGGCCAGCATCAGACATAGAGAATGAAGATGACAATTCTGAGGACCAGATAATGACCAACCAACTAATCAACCTCTCAGATAAGGACTTTAGACTAGCAATATGGAAGATGCTCAACGGACTCCAAGAAACCATGGATCGAGTTGAACAGAACACTAATAAGAACCAAGAAAATATGAAGACAGAAATCACAAAACTCCAAACTGAAATAACATGTCAACTAACAGGACTGAAAAAGTCAGTAAACGAAGTGAATGACAAAATGGATAAGCTCTGGGACAGGGTATCAGAAGCTGAGAATAGACTTGGTGCTGTGGAAGATGAGATACATAACAATTCCATACAGCAGGAGAGATTAGACAAAAAACTTAAAGCAAATGAGCAGACAATGGAAAAATTAGTCAAAGAATGGGAACAGATGAAAATAGAAGTCTATGATAAGATCAACAGAAACAACTTAAGAATCATTGGAGTCCCAGAGACCCAGGAAGAAAACTTCCAGGAAGAATCAACGGTCAAGAACATCATTAAAGAGAAACTTCCAGAGCTAAAGAATATATGTGATCAAATCCTGCATGCCCAAAGAGTACCAACCAAAAGAGACCCCAGAAAAACCACCCCAAGACACATCCTAGTCACAATGACAAATCCCACAGATAGAGACAGAATTCTGAAAACAGCAAGATCAAAAGGGGAAATCACGTTCAAGCAAGCTTCCCTGAGATTTACAGCAGACCTGTCACCAGAAACACTCAATGCCAGAAAGCAGTGGTGGGATATTGTGACAAGACTGAATGAAATGAATGCTTCACCCAGAATACTAAACCCAGCAAAACTCACTTTCCGGTTTGACGGAAGAATACATGGTTTCACAGACAAAAAACAGCTCAGAAACTTCACAGACACAAAACCAGTCTTAAGAGAAAAACTGAAAGACCTAATCTAAGACAAGACTACCCAAAAGACACACCAAATTTCGAAATAAAGATGGCGTTAAATCCCAGGACAATTCTTTCTCTCAATGTCAATGGACTAAATGCACCAGTTAAGAGACACAGAATGGCTAAATGGATCAAAAAACTCAATCCAACCTTCTGCTGCCTACAAGAAACGCACCTGAATAGTCAGAACAAACATAGACTCAAAATAAAAGGCTGGAGAAAAATTATCCAAGAATTTATTTAAAATTAAAATGAAAAACATGAACAAATAATAGTATATTGATAACAATTATGCATATCTAAATCAAAGCTGCCAAGATATATCTTCTCATGTCAGTGACAATGTCTTATAGCAAAAACTCCAGCAGTAGAATGAATATGGTGAAAAAGATTCCTTCATGTATTGTGAGAATGTCATCTGTTTCAACCTCTATGATGTCTTTTCAAATAATAAAGAATTGTGGGCTGGAGTGAGAGTACAATGGGTATAGTGCTTGCCTTGCAAGCTCATGATTCGGGTTTGATCCCTGACATTACATATGGTCCCCTGAGCCCATCACAAGTGATCAATAGGCAGAGCCAATAGTAAACCCTAAGCACAGCAAAATATAACCAAACTAATAATAAATTAAATGACTTGATCTTCCATATGCATCACTACATAATTCTTCATATCTATCAAAAAACAAACACTATTTTATATTTCCATTTTTATTGAAGTACCATGCTTTGTTAATGATTCTTTATGCATGCAATATTCCCACACTAGAGCCACCATCATAATGCCCACTTTGCAGGAAACCACCCTTCCTTCCATCCCATGTAGATCAGTTCTGTGGATCAAAGCTCTCATCATGTCATCTTTGGCTAGTTGTTACTACTTTACTTCTATTTAATTTTTTATTTTTATTTTTTTCTTTCTATTTAATTGGTATAATTATGGATTTTTTCTCAAGAATAATTGGGGCACTAGAGACAGTAAAGTGAGTAGAACACTTGCCTACACACCAAATTATGTATTATACTCAGCAAACCATAGACCTCTGAAGACTTGCTAGCTAGGTGTAATCTTTTAGCGCAGGCTCAGGAGTAAGCCTGAGCACTGCCAATGTGACAAAAAATCATTTTTGATTAGTACCAAGTATGAGTGTTTCCCCCTTTCTGATTTTGATTAACTTCCATTTTCAAATATCATGGTATGAGAAAATTGTTTAAATGATTTTTATAATTTTGGTTTTATAGAGCTATATTTTGTGACCAATCATATCATCTATCTTATAAAATATACTGAATGTACTCAAGAAGAACTACATAACGTACTATTTGTTGATTGAGAACCCTATATATGTCTGTTAGGTTCAACTTCATTTCTTCATTTTTAGCCAAGGGCCCCTATTGAGATTGCCACTCTAGCTGGACAGACTCACACTCATTACCCACTCCCTGAAAGGAGGCACTCTGTAGGCAGGCCTTCCCTATCCCATTGGGGGGGTGGTGGGAGATGAGTGCTTGTTAGAGTAAACACCTCGTATGTCACAACGGTGCCCACCACCGTTCCTTTCCTGGGACATTTAGGTCATATTCCCCCTAGTCACATAGGTCACATCTACACATCTGACATGCTGCGCACACTAGTAAGGACACAAGCCACAGTTTAGGGGCAGATAAATTCAGTGGCTCTGTTGTGGAGCCTCCTGGCATGGCTGAGACCTGATTTTAATAAAGAGAGACCACCCCCCTAATAAGCGTTTGTGGTATTTTCTCAATCTTAGTTTATTTATAATTGCAAATATTTTATTTGGCCTCAATATGAATCTCCTTTCTGCCATACTGTGTATCCATTTAAGCATTTACCTCTTTACCTGGAAAACTTAGCATCAACAGGAAACATATTGAAACTGAAATAACTACCAGGTATTTAGTTAGTTCAATACAGTTAGTTATTGATAGAATGCGCTGTGCTTTATTGCCCCACCACCCTGCCCTCTCAGATGAAAGAAATGTTTGTTTAGGGGGCATGTCTGATGCATAAGGTACTTCTGGTGACTTGCTAATTTTTCACCTTGGAAATAGCATTCAAGGTTTGGCCTGGAAATAACAGTGGCTTGTTAGGAAAGCTCTAAGGTAAAGATTTGCCCCCTTTTTAAATCAAGCTTGTCTTCTTAAGTCAGACTTTGCCCTTTTGACTAACACCTGCTTTTAATTTAGCAAGTTGGTTATCTGAAAAAAGCCTAAAAGCAAAAAGCCTGGGGGGTTTTTTTGTTTTTTTCTTTTTTTCAGAAGAAAAGAACCTTGATTAAAAAAAAAAACCTGGCATCTTGCTAATCTTCTAATTTACATCAGAATTGACACCCAGGGTCTGGCCTGGGAGGAAAAACATTGAGATGTTAAAATTTGACCTCTTTGATCCCAGGGAAGCCTCTAGGCGCAAACAGAAACTCATCTGTCTTTTTTTTTTCTTTTTTTAATTAATATCTTTATTTAAACACCTTGATTACAAATATGATTGTAATTGGGATTCAGTCATGTAAAGAACACCCCCCTTCACCAGTGCAACATTCCCATCTCTAATGTCCCAAATCTCCCTCCTTCTCCCCACCCCACCCCCGCCTGTATTCAGACAGACTTTCTACTTCATCTCTGTCTCTTGATTGAAGTGTATCTTTAATTTTATTATTTATTTATTTATTTATTTATTGGCTTTTGGGCCACACCCAGCAGCGCTCAAGGGTTATCCTGGTTCCATGCTCAGAAATAGCTCCTAGCAGGCTCAGGGGACCATATGGGATGCGGGGAATCAAACCCAGGTCCATCCTGGGTCGACTGCATCCAAGGAAAATGTCCTACTGTTGTGCTATCTCTCTGCACCCAAGGAAAATGTCCTACTGTTGTGCTATCTCTCTGGCTCTAAAATGTATCTTTTAGAATATCTGTAACCCGCCTTATAGGCATGTAAATTGATTAGAAAATTAAACAGAATGCACTGATAAAGTTTTTATTAACAAGAAAGATATATATTTGACTCCACAAGGAAACAAACTTTTTTCCATACCACAAAAAATATGACTTGCAAAACTCTTGCTTAAATAGCCCTTGTAATTTCAATAAAGCAGAATGCAGATTTCCCCACTACTACTGAGTGTGGCTCTGTTATTACTACTGCCAAATCCATCACCCACTTTCCAGAGGGACCCCAAAAATTCTCTTAGTGTCCAGATCAAGAGAGTCCTGTAAAAGACCCTCCCTTCTCTTTGTTCAAACTTCCCAAGTAGGTAAATCCTATTAGATGTGTAAATGTTTAAATACTCCTCCCTGATTATAAAGCAAGTCGTCTCACTGCAGCCTCTCCAAAGGCCTTTCTCAGGACACCTTCCATCCTCACTTTCCACCCCACCCTAAGCAAACCTGAGGGAGGTTGTGAACTTGCTTAGGAGCTAACACCACTGACAGTATCTTTTACATTCATTAAAGGTAAATTTCCTTATTAACACTGTTTTCCAAGTAAATTAACAACCGTGCAAAGTACAGTGTCAAAAAGAAAAAAAAAGGAAGAGAAAGTGTGAGATAGAGAAGTAAAATGCCTACCCCAGAGGCAGGCAGGAGTTTGGGAGGTGGGGGGAGGAACTAGGGACATTGGCAGCAGAAAATGAGAACTGATGAAAGGTGCTATACATTGTATGACTGAAACTCAATCATGAACAATTTTGTAACCCTAGCGTTTAAATAAATAAAAAAATATGGTCCCTTTGATTTTACAATATTTTGGTAAATTTTACATGTTCTGCTTGTTTAACAATTTTATTGATGAGTTCATATAAACTTTTAAATGTGATTTGGGGAGGAAAGACACTTGGGATATTGGTCATGGGAATATTGCACTGGTGAAGGATTTTTATATATATATATTAAAAAATCAAAAAAAAAAAGAAAAGATAAGGCCTCCGAATTCTAAGCACAGGCTGTGTTCTTTACACTGACTGTATAGAAAGAGGAGGTACAGTAAATGCACCCCATATACACCTTAACAGGCTCTTTGCCTGGTCTGTATTGTGAATTGGGGGACAAAAAAAAATAAATGTGATTTGACATGAAAAGTTGGCTACCACATATTAATCAAAAGACAAAAAATGCAGAACAGTAAAAATTTGTGGCATATAATTAAAATCATATGTGTATAATTTTAAAATGAGCTAAAGTCATAGAACGAACATATTAATAGTGATTTTGAAGAAAAGATGAGTGGTATCAATTGAGAGTTATGTTTTTCAGTGTCATTTCATTCCTTATAGCAAGATTTAATAATAAAAATATAAAAATCAACAGTTGTAAAATAAATTGTTCTTCCTTACTCTTTCTGAGAATGCCAGTTACCAGCCAGGGCCTGACTACCTGGGAAGTATTGGCAGCGACTATTTTCTCTTGGATCTTGATAGAGGAGTGGTCTGTTTCTTTCAGAACCAAGATTCATAAAGTAAGCCATAACTTTTTTATGAGACAAGGTGGTTTTATTGAAACTTATTTATAAAGATGTCATGGGGAAAAAGTATGTTTAAGAAATAATATAGACTTTTCCAGAGAGTAAATAGAAAAGCAAAGAAACAGAGACAGACAAGTGAGATAACTGTTCAAGAGAAACACAAGCTTAGAAAACAAGCCAGCTGTAACATGTTTTGTTTCTTTTGTTTGAGGTAGTGGGACACACCTGCTATGCTCAAGAGTTAAATCCAGCACTGTCTTGGGTTGCCCCTAGAGGTGCATATAGTGCCAGGGAAAAAATTCAAAATTCCTGCATGCATAGCATGCACTCAGTCATTTGCGCTTTTTTTTTCTGGCCCAGTCATGCCACTTTCATATTCTAATTCTAGTGTATTATTTCTTTCAGCTTTGAAGTTTTAAGTACCTCTCCAACCTTCAAGTTTCCTCACTGGGAAGCTTTTGCTAACATTCCAGGGTAGTGTTAGTTGCATTGCATCTATTTGCCTATTCTACTTTAAACATACTTTCATTAATAAACATCTGGTTCCAAATTTTTTGTACCAGAGAGAAATTACTACGGTTAAGGCACATGCTTTGCATGCAGCTGGCCCCATTTTGATATTTTTGAGCCACACCCAGCATTGCTTGGGAATTACTCCTAGTTCTAAACTCAGGAATTACTCCTGGTCTTGCTCAAGGGAACATACAGTATGCCAGTGATTGAATCAGGGTCAACTACATGCAAGAAAAACACTCTAGCCACTATTTTTGCTCAAGCTGCTGGGTCCATTTTGATTCCCAGTGCTCCAAGAGCCTCCAGGGGTGAAACCTGAACACAGATACAGTAGTAAGACCTGGCCTTCTGTGGGTTTGGATCTTCACCTTCCCATTTGTGTGTGTGTGTGTGTGTGTGTGTGTGTGTGTGTGTGTGTGTGTGTGTATTCTAACAGGCATTGAAAAAACATTTCTGTCTTTGTGAGGTAACCTAGAGTTTGGCCCTAGAATGCACATTTGGAGCATTACTCAATATTCTAAGTTTAATTTTTATATGCACTGCTCATTGTGGAAAGGCCAACAGGCATGGCATTAGGAAGAAAAAGCCATTTCAGGACTCAGAAAACTCAAGTCAGCGGCCTAATTATGTGTAAGACAAGCACAAAACCATATCAACTTAAACCTTTACATACTCCTAAGGAATACTTTCAGATGCTGAATCCAAATACTAACTCATTCTAGTCCTCAACCCTGAGTTCCTTTTTCAGGTAAAGATGGTCTTTCAGAGATCTATAACATGTTTGCAGAGGAAGATTTGGCAGAAGCAAGACAGCAAAGATTCAAAATTAAGGTAGAATAAACCACAATCATTCCAGAGTTTTCCCAAATTCTCTTTCTGCTCCCACTTTCATCTTTTCCACGAAAGAGTCTTAGGTCATGCTTTACATAATATTATAACAAAAATAAATGTTGCGGATGATATAAAAAACTGAGGGTGGTATTCTCCATACCAAGAAAGAATAATGGGTTAAATGTGATTATGAGCAATTGAGTGGGAAGAAAATAGCTAAATAAGGCAGACTTGTCTGGTATGCAATCATTAGGAAAGGCTCCAGAAACTGACGGCATAGGGCGGACAGAAACTTATTCATTAGTTTCCTCTGGCAACTGGCTTGAGGCCAGGAGGCAAACTCCCAACCATAAAAAAATAGCCAAACTATGGCAGGAAGAAAGGCAACCAGGCTAGATTTTTCCCTGGGTCCAAATCAGGGCAAATTAAGGGTCAGCTGTCCAAGACCAGAAGAAAAGTGAGGCAATTAACCTGAAGCAAAACGAAAAAAAGGCAGATGTTCTCACCAAGTGTATGCTCAATCTACTATGGCCCAAATGTCAAGGGGAGAGTGGAACATGGAAAAGGAGTCTTTTCTCTACCCCATTTACATATTTCTGATATTTTTCTGTAGAGAAAAGAAAAATTCAAAGACAAAATGACTTTTATTCTGGTTAAATAGAATTTTTTTGAGGTGTTCAATCCCATACAAATATCTTCAAGGACCTTCAGAGAGCATTCTGTGTCATTTTAAGTCCATGAAGATAGCAAAGATTTGTGTTGCTTGACTGACACCAAAAACTGGTCTCCATCAATTAACTGGTCTCAACCTTGATCTCCATCTTGTATTCCCAAATCTCAGATCAGTCAATCCTAGTACTTCATCTAACTAAGATTCATGAAAGGGACCAGCAGGAGTAGATTATAACAAGAGAGTAAAATCGGGAAATCTTATACGAAATATATTTCCTTGGAAAAAGCAAGTCTTCATCTATTCCAAATATTTAAGGGAGACTGCTGCGAAAGAGACTGATCAAGCATGATTTGCATATTTTGTTCCCCCTCCTAGGCTTTAATGCTGGTCACCTTCCAAATGCACACTCAGAAAAGGATTACTTGGGATTTTTCTCTGCTTTCATATATGATGAAGTGCCCCCATCTCAACCTTTATCTTGTGAGGCCCTGACTAATAGTCTGGCCACAAAATGTAGCTCCTAAATTTCACAAAGTAAAAATATCACTAGCTGGGAAGAACTTCAGCAGTTGAGGTTACACATCACTGGAGCTACCTAACAAAACATTACTATTAAATAAACACAGTGGTATGACACCATACCAGTGATGTCAAAACTTACATTATGCCACTAAAAGTACATTGAAACTAGCATCAAATCAGGATCTGTCATCAAGCATAACAAAAGAGCTGTACTTTGAAATTTACTCAAAAGGCTCTTTCTTTAAATTCAAGGCTTAGAAGTGCCTTAGCTAAAAAATGCCACACTTCTAAGCCCATAATAATCACACATTAAGTAATCACTCTCTACTGAAGCTCAACTATCAACATCTTTGTAAATCACTGTGTCATTTTTATAAAAATTACTCCCATCATTTTTGGCCTTTTCCAAATTAATATCTCACAGCAAAGCCTTTGGAAAGTGTTAGGAATCTAAGGGCATAAAGAGAGCACTATTACGTTTAGCTCATATATTTATACATATAGGAAGGTACATATCATATAATTATTTGGACAACAAAGGCAACCAAGTTATTTTACCATAGCAAATTCTGAAGCAACCATGACAAGATTTCCCTCAACAAACCATTAGAAATCTTGACAATTGAGATAAGATCATTGTTTCTAACTAACTTTAGAAAGAGTAATATGATCTTTGCTCACATGTACTACACTGTGGTTTACATCAAAACAATAAGCACTGTAATCTTTCATTTCAGATAAATTCACTTCAAAGTCATCTTATAACAACAAATACTGTGACAAAAATGCAAAAGGAAATATTATTCTAACTTAAGTAAAATATGAAGCTGGAGCACCGAGTCAGAATATGTAGAGATTTATAAATCAAAATTTTATTTGGCAAAAGAAAGGCAGAGTAGGCGCTGGAGCCGTAAGTCAGGTTCTTGCCTTGTATGAGGCTAACCCAGTTGTGATTCCTAGCATACAAAAGCATGAGTAAACACTGAGTGACACTGGATGTGACTAAAACTCAAAAATAAAAAATAAAAGCTTATTTTAATTTTAAAAAGAAAGGTAGAAAATTTGGATGAGGAGTGGCAGGAATAGAAAAATAATTCTGAGGCCCTAGAAGAATTGAGTCACCCACTGACTAACACCTGCTATAGTAGAAACTATTTAGGGAAACTCTGATGCAGACATCTTTTTAACATAATTACCACAGAGTAAATTTTCTCAAAGCTTTTGTCTCCTAGGTAAAAAGAAATATTCTTCTAAAACAGTGAAGCCCAACAAGACATTAGCTACAGTGAAATAAGAAAAACTAAGTCTTACTTTCAATACCAGTTTTGGCTTATCACCCTAGCAATGAATATGGAGAAGTAATAGAACTCTACAAAACATTTGAGGACAGTTAAGCCTAATCTCAAACAGTAACATCTTGTTGGCTTTGCTATTTTTTTTTATTTTAGGCCACACCTTGTGATGCTCACCGTTTACTCCTGGCTATGCGCTCAGAAATCGCTCCTGGATTGGGGTGCCATATAGAATGCAGTGGGGATCTCGAACCACAGTTTATCCTAGGTTAGTGCATGCAAGGCCACTTGTGCCAC
The DNA here is from genome assembly GCF_024139225.1 of Suncus etruscus. Taxonomy (NCBI): domain Eukaryota; kingdom Metazoa; phylum Chordata; class Mammalia; order Eulipotyphla; family Soricidae; genus Suncus; species Suncus etruscus. The sequence continues at coordinate 56,136,416 of NC_064868.1, read as the reverse complement.
TGCTCCAGCCCCTGGCTTTGCTCTTTAGTTCCCTACAGTGCACAATATGCTGTCCACTACCCTTTGTAGTCAAAGCAGAAACTTTACTTCCTGGAGCCCATGACAAAACATTCCCAAGGCACAGTCCAAATTATTTCCATATAAAGCAACTTTTAAAGTTAGCTCTACACTATGAAGAACCTACTATTCTTATGATCACAATAATACTCTGATCAGGGAATAAGTATGTGTGGCTCAGCAGTATAATATTTTCATTGCATGTGTGAATACCTGAGTTAAATTTCTGACACAGAAAAAAATGAATACATAACACTGAGGTCAATCAAATCCCCGAGAGAGGAAAAAAATCACTGAGCACCTTGTAAATATTGTCACTCTGAAAGTAGTCATTCAAATATTGTCCCTACACTGGGGGTCAGGCAAGATGTACTTATGTTCCAATTCTATTATCAATTTACTCCATTCCAATTTCTAAAATTTGCTGTCTCCATACAAAACATAAAGTTCATATTAAAATGTCTAGGGCTAGCTCTACTGCTTCATGACTCAAAAATTCCTGCAAAAACTCTAGAAGAAAACTAAGGCTGAAGAAACTCTGAGTCATCCTAAATACATATATATTGTAAATAATAAGCCCTTAGGAAACAAAGTGATAGTACAGTGGGGAGGGCACTCGTCTTGGCCTCAGGTTAAATCTCCAGCAGCCCATATAATCACACAAGCAACACCAGAATGATTCCTAAATTCAGGGCAAGGAGTGATCCCTGAGCACTATTAGAAATAACTCAAAAAAATGGTAAGTTCTTAGCAAATGGTAGTAGTTATTTTAGAAAGTTGGTTTCTATACCACCATATGCTCTATGTTTACAACTATACTTAACTACCAAACTCAGAAAATAATAAGTTAATTTATTTTCTTTAGATATTTCTTTCTATAGGTGGTCCATGCTATCAATAAGTAAAAAGGCAATACATAAAAGGAAAACAAAGACTAAAGTTTTCAATATTTTCAGAGGGTTTTCAGTCTAGGCAGAGTATTTCCAATACAAACTTAATTTGTTTCTCTTATTCCTCAATGAGAAAATATATAGTCCTTTCTCCTCCGTAAGTTATTAAGTGAAAAGGAAAAAAACAGCCATGAACATATCCATTTTCTTCATTGTTTATTTTTTTCTGACGTATTATTGTAATATATCAAATACCAAGCTGGAAACTCTACATTGTGAACTCAATATGGATATAAAAGAAGAAAAATTCTAAAGTCAATTTACTTATCATTTTAACAGCATCAACCTAAGGAAAGGAATACAAAAGCTAACCCACTAAGGGAACATTTCCATACCACAAATCAGAACCTGAACTTGAAAAGTTTTTTTGAGCTCTGTCAAGCATGAAATGGTCAGTAGGATGAACAAGAAATTTAGTCAATCATGACAAGACTGTCTTGTTCACTTGATGAACAGATAGATTTATACTGGAATAGGGTTGCAAGAAGAAAGAAAATATTGTGAAATGGAATATATAAACATAAAAATTTCTGTTTTCCTTGAAAGATCAAAACCAAAACTGACCCATCAGAATTGGGAAGTTGCTCAGTGGTCTGCATGATTTGTATGTGCAAGGACACAAAGTCAAACTTTGGAACCATGTAGTCCTTCAAGCACCATTTGGTGTAGCCCTGACTGCCTCCCAAATACTGCTAGATATGGCTCTGTGACTGCCACTACCATTAAATCCAAGCATTGAAATGTCTGGGTTTTTTTGGTTTGGGGGCCACACCCAACGGCGCTCAGGGGTTACTCCAGGCTATCTGCTCAGAAATAGCTCCTGGCAGGCACTGGAGACCATATGGGACACCGGGATTCGAACCAACCACCTTAGGTCCTGGATTGGGTGCTTGCAAGACAAACACCGCTGTGCTATCTCTCTGGCCCCTGAAATGTCTGATTAAGTTAACCAAGTATCACCAGGATTGGTCCCAATGTGCTTGGGCATTCACCCTATCAAAAATAAATTTGATTCTTACCAACCTACAATGAGAAATTTTCAGAAACTCCATGGAGTCCCAACCTTAAAACTCTTGAAGAGTTGGTAGCCAGATCTCAGTTTCAAGATCTTGAATCTAGACATTTTAAAGAGATAGGGATTTTTAGAATGATACAAAGGGATCTGGGCACACAATTGCCAATACCATTAAAAGTGTATTCAAATAAATGTAACTTTCATCTCATAGAGAATAAATTGAATATGAAGTCAGAGAGATAGATCACTAATAACCCTTTCATCTATAATATTCTGTAAAGCTGGATTCAGTAAAGTCTCCTGGATAAGGAGAGAAGAGTAATGAGTTAAGATATTGTTATAGGCAGTTGGAAAAAAAACTTTTATCAGACTAGCAAAAAATATCATGTCTGTAACCACTCAAGAGTAACCTTCTTCGAAAAATAAATAAGAATATAAATTAGTGAATTCTTTCAAGGGTGTGACAATGGCCTCTAGTTCTACCAGCCTATCAAAACCTAGAGGACCTTCAATAATATGCCCATGTTAGGTAAAATAAAATCATAAAATTTTCTTATACATAGATATAGGAGAGAATCATGCTGAGTAAATGAGTCAGAGGGAGATGGGCAGACATAGAATGATCAGACCCATCTGCAGAATTTTAAAAAAAGCCAGAGTATAATAACATCTGAAATAAAAAAATCAGAGTTCATAAAAAAGAAATAAAATGTTAAGAAACAAAAAATATATAAAAAAGATTAACAATACCAAAAAAAGAATAACACCTGGGGCCAGGGCGGTGGCACAGGGCATAAGGTGTCCCACTAGCCTAGGAAGGACCATGGTACAATCACCCAGCATCCCATATGGGCATCCCCAAGCCAGGAGCAATTTCTGAGTGCATAGCCAAGAATAACCCCTGAGCATCAATGGGTGTGGTCCAAAAAAAAAAAAAGCAAAGCAAAAAAGAATAACACCTAATGACAACAGAAATGTTAGGGGAAGTACAGTTAAGACTGAGAAGAAATCACTATGACAACAACTGTTTGAAATTATCATTCTGAACAAAAAAAGGGAATTGAAATGAAGTAATGTGATATGCATGATACCCCTTTAAAAACTGTTGTAAACTACCATGCCTAAAAGGAAGAGAGAGAAAGAAGTATCTGCCATAGAGAAATGCTGAGATTGGGGTTGGGAGGGTTACTGGGGAAAATGGTGGCAGGAAATGAACACTGGCAAAGGAATGGGTGTTGGAACATTGAACAAAACTCAACTATCAATATTTTTTCAATTCAGTGATTTAATAAAAACAATTATATAAAAAAGAAAACCAAATGAAAAGTCCAAATGATTCTGTATTGCCAGTAGTTTTATAAAAAGCCAGGTGAATTTTAGAATCCAAAGAAGTGTAAAAATGAAAAGTACCTTTTAATAATCTCTATTTCTGATCCCTTGTCCCACCTACAGTAGGTAGGATTGGTTCAAGGGTTAAATGGTTCAGATTTTGTCTCCTAGTCACCAAGTGCCACTTTAGAGTCACTTGAGTGGCTCAAGCAATGCTAGGAATGGCCGAATAAACAATCCACAAAACATCAGTTAAAGTTTAGCTGAAAGTAAATACAGAAACATTTGAATACTTCATGGAAATGTTTTTATTTTACATTTTATCACATGAACTGGCCACTTTCTTGACATTCCCTTGATATGTAGAGCTAAAATAGCACATTAGAGACAATTTACCAAAACTGAACCTGAAATGAAGACCTAGATTCAAGGTCTAGTATTGTTATGAATATAATATATCAATCTAGTTCGTTTCTTACTATTTGATGGCTATAAAGATTGCATTGATCAGTGCATGCACCTGACTCAGGTTTCATCCCCAGCAACCATCTCTAAACCCCACCAGGAATAATCCCTAAATGTAGGGCCAAGCACTGAGAAGTTGGGTGTGGCTCAAAACCCCAAAATTTTATAAATAAATAACAAGAGTTGATCAACTCTAACAGACCAAAAAAAAATTTTGGGGGGTTTTAGTTTTTGGGTCACACCCAGCAGCACTAGGGGTTGCTCCTGGCTCTATGCTCAGAAATCACTTCTGGCAGGCTCAGGGAACCATATGGGATGCCGGAATTCAAACCACCACCCTGCATGCAAAGCAAATGCCCTTCATGCTATTTCTCTGGCCCACAAACCAAAAATTTTAAATATTCTGATAATACTATACAATATCTTTTTAGAGAATCCTGCAGTGACAAATCATGTGTGATGTAATTTTAAAAGTTGAAATGTGGGGCCCGGCGGTGGCGCTAAAGGTAAGGTGCCTGCCTTGCCTGCGCTAGCCTTGGATGGACCGCGGTTCGATTCCCCCGGTGTCCCATATGGTCCCCCTCGCCAGGAGCGACTTCTGAGCGCATAGCCAGGAGTAACCCCTGAGCGTCACCGGGTGTGGCCCAAAAACCAAAAAAAAAAAAAGTTGAAATGTAATGAGAGTGGGATATAAGCATTTTAGTTTTTATAACTTTTTTGAAATTTTCCCCACCCCTTCTTATCACAGAGAGTGTATGTGAGGATAAATAATTTTCACCATTCTGGCTACAATCATGATCAGGAAACCTGCAATTAGAAGCAGAACATAAGAACTGATATGAAGGATTGCATGCAATAACAGAATTAAGGGATCCTGGGCTAAGGTAGGTAAAGGCTGTAAAATTGAAACCAACCCTGGAGAGATTACAGAGTTTATATGAAGAAAACTCTTTTTATTTTTCAAATAGTCTTCTCAATTTTCACACTTCCCTTCTAGTTAAAGTTACTAGATGGCATGTAGTGATTTAACGTATGTAGAATCAGAAAAATAAGTGGGGCAACCATCATCTCTCACTATGTAACTACACTAATGCCAATTTTGATTACTTTGCACAAATTAAACACGAGAACAAATTAAACATTTGAGAATCAGGAAGCCCGAATGATAGGACAGTCTTTCAAGAACCTACTGTGTCAGCTGTGTCAGAATATGGACAACACATATTGCTTCAAGAACCACTGTGTAGAAAAAAACATCTAAAAGTCTTAAAGAAAGGGGGCAGTTATAGCACAGTGGTTGAGTGTTTGCCTTGCACACAGCTGACTCAGGACAAACCTTGGTTCAATCCCCGGTGTCCCATATAGTCCCCCAAGCTAGGAGCGATTTCTGAGCGAATAGACAGGTGTAGCCCCTGAGTGTCAAGAGTGTAACCCAAAAAACAAACTATCAACTCCAGGTTGCTTCCAGATTCTGGCTATTGTAAATAGCCATAAATATAATATATAGGTATGAGGAAGGCATTTTTGTATTGTGTTTTTGTATTCCTAGGGTATATCCCTAGGAACTCAATTTCCAGTTTTTTGAGGAATCTCTATATTATTTTCCATAAAGGCTGGGCTAGACAACCCAGATGCCTGACAACAGATGAATGGCAAAAGAGACTTTGGTACATATACACAATAAAATATTATGCAGCCATCAGGAAAAATGAAGTCATGAAATTTTCCTATACATAGATGGACATGGAAATTATTACCGTATTTTCCGGCATATAAGACGACTTTTGAAACAAAAAAAAGTCAACCGAAAATTGGGGGGTCGTCTTATACGCTGAGTATATCCCAAAAAATGAATCAATATGCCGCTAAACAAAAATTGTCCGAATATTGCCACAAAATGAATTTTCCAACTCGATCCTGCACCAATCACTGCAAGGCTGCTCAGACCATCTCTCTAACTCAGCCAATCCAAGCAGGCTTTTTATGCACGCAAATTGGACAATGTTCTGGACCCGAATCTACACTGTAAAAAGCCTGTTCAGATTGGCGAGAGTCAGAGAGGAAGTCTATGACAGTATAACCTTTGAGCCTTTGCTTGTTGTGATTGGCTTACTGTGGTACATACAGTTGCAGCACAGGAACGTTCTGTCTGATACAGCGAATATAGGCCTAAACCTGTTTTAACTGCAAAATTAGGGGGTCGTCTTATGCGCCCAGTCATCTTATACGCTGGCAAATACGGTATGCTGACTAAAATAAGTCAAAAGAAGATAGAAACAGGATAGTCTCACTCATCTATGGGATTTAAGAAAAATAAAAGACATTATAGTAATAACACCCAGAATACAATAGAGATGAGGGCTGGAGGGATGAGCCCGTGATATGAAGCTTAACACAAAGAGTGGTGAGTTCAGTTAGAGAAATAGCTACACTGACAACTATCATGACAATGGTAGTGAGTGAGAGAAATAAAATGCCTGTCTCAAATGCAGACGGGGGTGGGGAAAGAATGAGATGGGGGTCATTGGTGGTGGAAAGGTTGCACTGTTGAAGGAGGGTGTTCTTTTTTATGACTGAATTACAAACATGTTTGTAATCATGGTGCTTAAAGCTATTAATCATATAAAATTAGAAGTCTTAACTCCAACCTTATTTCTCTATGTCAGGAAAAGGTTGAAAAACATTGATTTACTATTTTAGATAGCTAAGATCTGTGATACTTTGAGGTTAGGAGTCTACGATCTTAACATATATGACACAGAACACTGTTCCTTGGGCCAAAAAGCAATGCACAATTAATTATCCTGTTTATATCCTATCAAATTTCAGTCCACTCTTGATTTTATTTTCAACCTACATAAAAATACCTTCAGTATTCAGTATCCTGGACCTAATCTTATACACTAGTATATTATTCATACCTGAGAAAAAGGGTAAACCATGATGAGTTCTTTGCCGCCTTTAACTAAGATGGGATTCTTAAAGCAATTCTGAGATAATTTCTAGGTATATCAAGTTCAGTAAGGTAAGATATCTCAGAGTTATGGATGAAATATGCAATTAGAGTAAAGAGGGCACAGTCACCAATTTATAATGGAGAGATATGCCCACATGTTCAGAAAAAAACTCACAACTTTGTAATCCAGGAGTCAATTGCAAATATATAAAACCCAAGAGAGGCTTCTGGGGGAAATGTTATAATCCACTCAATTGGTAAGAAAGGGTCATTTGAACTTTCTTTCTATACAGATTCTCTCTTATTTGGGGAGCAGGGTGGAGGACAGAGAAATGTGGGAAAGCCCCATGTCATAAAACCACTAACAGTTTAAAAGACGTGGTATAAGCACATATTTTCGGAAAGCCTGGTGTTTCTGAAGGGCAGGGTTCTAGAAAGGCAAGAACAACTTGGCAGTCAGGTTGGAATACAGCAATGTGGCAAGTCAAGTTCTGTACAAAACCAAAGAAATAGAGTCCTTACTATTGGTCTCATCCTAAAGTCCATCAGCCCTTCTTTTTTTTGGTTTTTGGGCCACACCCGATGATGCTCAGGTGTTGCTCTTGGCTATGAACTCAGAAATCGCTCCTGGCTTGGGAGGACCATATGGGACACCAGGTGATCTAACTGTGGTTCATCCTCGGTCAGCCATGTGCAAGGCAAATGCCCTACTGCTGTGCCACCACTCCAACCCCCCATCAGCCCTTCTTAAGGCAAACTTTCACTATCTCAAATCTACAAGGATAAGGTAGTCCTATAGAAAAGAATATTGGTGTACTGCATAGTCTAGCCCAACCCAACAAGCTTTGCTTAAGAGACTCAAGCTAGGGTCGTCACTAGACCTTCCTGAGAGAGTGAAAGATCCCAGCAGCCATGTGGCATGACTTGCACAAAACCAAGCATAGTTCATTATTCAGGAATACACTCCCTGGCCCCTCCCTCCTAGACATCCGGCCCCACTAGGCCCCACTCCCAGGAGGTTTCTGCTGTTCTCTTAACTGCGTATGGGGTAAAGATCAGATCTCAAGAACTACCACCATTGTAGAAAGGTGTGGCCCAGCAAAAGAAGACTCCACACCACACTGAACAATCTGGAAAGGGTGAGGAGATAGCCATGAGATAAAAGGAAGAGCATGGAACTGGAGTGTGGAGAGGAGAAATAAGCCCTTATTCCCCCTTAGAAAGTAGGGAACAGCTCTCCTCAAACCCGTGCCTAAAGAAATGTAGATGATTCTGGGGGAAAATCAGAAGCCTCTGAGAGTTTCTCCACAGCTGAAGCCACCTGGGAAGACTGTAGAGACGGTACAAGGGGCTCTGAAAAGCTCCCCTCAATCATCGTTTTTCTCTTTTCAGTTTTGCCCCCCAAAATGCTCAAGCTCCTTGGATTAGGGAATGTGTTCGTAGTCTTCTCTGCCCCACTGGCCAGTCGCAAGAAGAGTTTGGGCCATTGAGTAAACCTGTTTTACTCTTCCTATCGTTACACCTCACCGTACTGGAAACTGAAAAAGAGATTGCATCTACTTGCGCAGTTCTAGCCCCAGATCCCATCACTTCCGAGGACACACTAACCCCAGGACCCTGCTGCTACTCCTCCCCACCTTAGGCCATAGGAAATGCGCAGCAGCCGGGCTGGCAGCTCAAGTTTCAGGCCAATAGTAAGGGGCTCCAAGATTCAGCTAGAACTCCCAAGCTACGCATCGCCCTACCCAGGCACTCACCGTCTTGGGCATAGTGGCGACTAAAGCGGCAGAGTTGGAGAAGTTTTGCTGTGAGCTGCTGGGCAGCGCCGAGAGCACAGTGTTTTCAGACTCCGGAGGTCTGGGCTCTGGGGATGAGTCCCTCGCTAGAATAAGGGTGATGGCTAAGCTTCCTGCTAACGGAACACGACTTCACAAACCCCACCCAGGAAAGAACCTCCCCCGTTGCGCCATCCGCTCCTTTCTGTGACCCGGCTTCCGCGCAGCTCCCCGCCCTAGGCCCGCCTACTTGCCGGACTCAGGCTTAGCCCCGCCCAGCCTAACCCAGCCAAGCAACACCGACCTCACCCCAACTGGTCCCTTTGCACTGGAGTCGCCTAGCCTGTGTCACCCTAGCCCGCTCCTTACCCGGCACAGACTCTAGCCTTACTCATCCCAGGCCTTCTAGCTTCACTGCGCCAACTACCTAACCCTGGGCCACACCCTGGGCAGGCCAACGTTGTCACTGATGGTTACTTACTACTGATTCAGAGTTTACTGCTTATATCAAAACTGCTACTTATGCTGTAGCTCTATATCTAAATCACAGACTCAACAATTCCGAAACATGAGATCTACTGTGAATAGAACAATGAACATAGGAGTGCAGAAGGCTTTTTTTTTTGTTTTGTTTTGGCTTTTTGTTTTGGGAGCCCCTGGGGTATATTTTTAGGAGAGGTATTTCTGGGTCATATGAAAGCTCGATTTCTAATATTTTGAGGAATATCCATATTGTTTTTCAAAAACGGTGGAACCATCAACATTCTCACTAGCAGTGAATGTGAGTCCCTTTTGGCACACACATGTCAGAGCTGGTTGTACTTTTTTATGTGTGCCAGTCTCTGTGATGTGAGATATCTCATTATTGTTTCAATTTACATCTCCCAGATGAATAATAATATAGAGCTTTTTTTGTGGGCATTTTGTTTTTATTAATATCTTTATTTAAGCACTATGGCTACAAACATGTTTGTAGTTGGGTTTCAGTCATAAAAAATGTACAACCCTCTTCACCAGTGGAACCTTCCAATGACCAATGCCCCATCTCCCTCCTCTCCCACCCCCTTGCTTGTCTTCAAGACAGACATTCTATTCTCTCACTCATTACCATTATCATGATAGTTGTTGGTGTAGTGATTTCTCTAACTGCACTCACCAATCTTTGTGGTAAGTGTTATATCATGGGCTGGTCCTTTTAAACCTCATCTCTATTGTCTCTAGAGACTCTAGGGATGAGGTGGCCAAGGGCCCAACTGGACTCCCAGGCTTAGCACAAATCCTTGAGGTGACACAAGAGGATCAAAGAAGCCCACTGCCACTTTGCTTATTTTTAGGCCACTAAAGCACTTTAACTCCTGCAGAGGAGATGGTACAGCTTCTGGAACTTTCCACTTAGATTCTGCTGTCTTAGGATGACACTAGGTGGACCGATGGGGGGTTAGGGGGAATCTTGTGGGATGGAGAGCCATCCAGCAGCTCCTGCACCCACCTAGGTCGGGTGAGGGGGAAGGTATGCTCCCCCATTTCCCATCCTGGCCCTGGGAGAGTGGGTAGGGAGAGGGTGGGTGCATTGAGACTTAGAAAAGGGTGGGAAAAGCTAGAGCTCCCTCCCACTTTGGGACACGGTCATGGGTGGGGCAGGTTTGGAGAATCGAATCACCCACAGAATGGGATGGGGTACGATGGAGGTGAAGGTGGATTTTAAGCGCCAAAGAGGGACACAGGAATAGGTATGAGCCCCCAGTCTTGCAGTACTAAAAGGCTCCTTCTGAAAGCGACCACGGCTGCCATCATGGGGGTGGAGCATGAGATCACCCCAAGGCAACTAGGGGCTGCAGAGAGCTGCCAGCCCCAAGGCTAGCAGAGCCCTTGCTTTCTCAACCTCCCGTTGCCTTTTGGACATTTGTATTTCTTTTTCAGAAAAGAAAAAGTTTTGTTCAAATAACTATGATTAACAAGTTTATTGATAGTTGAGATTTAGGCATATAATATTTCAGCACCAGTCCCACCGATGTTCTAAAATTTCTTTAGACAGTTATGTTATCTTTTCCTCATTTTTTTTCTTTTTTATTTAAACAACTGTATTACATACACTTTTCCTCATTTTTAATAGTTGTTTTTCTTGCCAAGATTCACCAATGCCTTGTATGTCTTATATATTAACCTGTTATATCAGATGGGTATTGGGTGTATAGTTTCTCTCATTCTTTTCATAGTCTTTTGGGGGGGGCACACCCATTTGATGCTCAGGGGTTACTCCTGGCTAAGCGCTCAGAAATCGCCCCTGGCTTGGGGGGACCATATGGGACTCCTGGGGATCGAACTGCGGTCCTTCCTTGGCTAGCGCTTGCAAGGCAGACACCTTACCTCTAGCGCCACCTCACCGGCTCCATCTTTTCATAGTCTTTTTATCCTAGAAACAACCCAAGTGTCTGAGAAAAGATAAAGTGGATAAAGAAACTATGGTGCATCACAGATTGCAATACTACACAGCTGTTTGGAAATGCAGTATTGAAATTTGGTTATACATGGATATTGATATGGACAGTATAAGTGAAATAAATCAGAGGAAAGGGAAGGATATAGAATTATAGCACTAACTTGTGGGATATAAAAAACCAAAATAATATAGTAATAATTCCCAAAGATAATAAAGAGGAAGTCCAGAAGGTAGGAACCTTGCCACAAATATTGGGGGAGTGCAGTTATGGTAGAGAAGGACCACTATGACCATGATAATTGGAAATGATCATTCTATACTAGAAGCAGGTGCTGAAAGAGGTAAAGTGATATTTGTGATACCTATTCAATAATAATACTGCAAACCATGGTGTCTAAAAGAAATAAAAAGGGGGGGGAGAGAGAGAGAGAGAAGAAAATGTCTGCCATAGAGGCAGGCAGGGGAGAGGGCAAGAAGGAGTGGAGGAGGGAGTGAGGGATACAGGAACATTGGTGACAAGATATGCGCACTAGTGAATGGATGTGTGTTGGACATTATATGACTGAAATCCAATCATGAACAACTTTTTAAGTGTTCACCTCATGGTGATTCAATTAGGAATTTATTTTATTTTATTATTTATTTTATTTTATTATTTATTTTATTGAAAAACATGATGACAAGATATGCGCACTAGTGAATGGATGTGTGTTGGGCATTATATGACTGAAATCCAATCATGAACAACTTTTTAAGTGTTCACCTCATGGTGATTCAATTAGGAATTTATTTTTATTGAAAAACATGATGAATAGCACAGCAGGTAGGGCTTTTACCTTGCTTATGGCTGAACTGGGTTCAATAACCCTCATATGTCCACTTCTGAGCAGAGTCAGGAATAACCCCTGAGCACTGCCAGGTATGGACCAAATACCAAGAAAAAAAGAACATGAGATATAGGCTGAAACTATTGAACTTTAATGTGCCTGACAAGATAGCAGACAGTGGATTGGGTAGATTGGTTGTGGATGGGGATGACTAAGTATGGAAGCACTGGTGATAAAAATTAACACTGGCAGTGGGACTGGTGTTGAAATATTATATGCCTAAATCTAAACTATCAATAAATTTGTTAATCATGGCTCTTTAAACAAAAATTTTAAATACAATAAAATCATAAAAAGCTGCTATCTAAACAGCTTTAACTCCTAAGACATTGTTTATCTATGTTTGTACTCATTTTCTGAGTCCATAGGCAGGAGTAACCTCTGAGCGTCACCAGGTATGACCCAAAATCAAAATATATGTAGATACATAGATGATAGATGATAGATGATAGATAGATAGATAGATAGATAGATAGATAGATAGATAGATAGATAGATAGATAGATAGATAGATAGATAACTGGTGCAACAGTATCATGATCAAAAATTTGTTGAAATCCATAAATAACGTTATAGTTTTACAATATAACAACTGTAAAGATTTTTCTTATGAGTTGTAAACCTCTTGAGAAAATAATACGGAAAAGACACAGTCCATAGAAACTGATGTAGATAAACAAACCAGCAGTGGGGTCCTCTTTGATTCAGAAGAGCCATACTCACACTAGGTCAGAGCATCCTGGGGGAAAGAGAAGAACCAGTACAAGGGGAGGAATCTTTAAACCACTCCAGCTGAACCATGCCCATACACACAGTCCCTAGAAACTAAAATGGACAGACAAACCAGTGACTCAGAATAGCTATTTCACCCCTGGTCATTGCTCCCTGAAAGGATGATGTCAGTTCTACTTTATCCTGTGATCTCACATTTCTGTTTTTCTTTTTTCTTTCTTTCTTTTTTTTTTTTTTTGATTTTTGGATCACACCTGGCAACGCTCAGGGGTTACTCCTGGCTCTATGCTTAGAAATCGCCCCTGGCAGGCACGAAGGACCATATGGGATGCCGGGACTTGAAAATCCGTCCTTCTGGGCCCGGAGAGATAGCACAGCGGCGTTTGCCTTGCAAGCAGCCGACCCAGGACCAAAGGTGGTTGGTTCGAATCCTGGTGTCCCACATGGTCCCCCGTGCGTGCCAGGAGCTATTTCTGAGCAGACAGCCAGGAGTAACCCCTGAGCACTGCCAGGTGTGGCCCCAAAAAAAAAAAAAGAAAATCCGTCCTTCTGCATATAAGGCAAACACCTTACCTCCATGCTATCTCTCCGGCCCAGTAATCTCACATTTTTTTAGTCAATGAGCCCTACTGCAGCTTTTTAATATTTTTAATTATTATTTAATTATTTAATTATTGTAATTTTTCAAAGTTATTCGTAGTTGGGATTTAGACATACAATGTTTCAGGACCATCAGTGTCAACCTCCCTATATCAATTTTCCCAGAGTACATCTCATTCCACCACCCTCAGCACCAGCCTGCAATTATAACAGACCTGTGTTTTTGTTTGTTAAAGTTTTGGTATCATAATTTTATTGTTGTTGATTCTGCTTGGATATTTATAACTGTCCTTCCTTAAACCACCAATGCACCTGACCTCTCCCCTTTCATTTAATATTTGTCTTTCTCCTCCTCCACTCAATTTCTTTCTATCTGCTCACTATACTGTAATGCCTAGAGTGTTCTAGAAACCACTTATTTAAGCCATCTAATTTCTTCATGCAGTTATTCTAAATACCACATGGAAGTGATATCATACTATATTTATCCATCTTTTGGATTATTTTATTTAACATAATATCTTACAGTTCTATCCATATTGCAGTGATTTGCATGACTTCATCATTGCTTAAGCTATGAAATATTCCATTGTATGTATACACCACATCTTCATCATCCACTCATCTGTTGTTGGACATTTAGGATGATTCCAACTCTTAGCTATTGCACTGAGGGCTACAATAAATGTGTTCAAATATCATTTTTATTGAAAGTTTTTCTGTCCTGGGGGTAGATAAACAAAATTGAGATTGCTAGGTCATATGGCAACTCTATTTTGAGTTTACTGAGAACCCTCCATAGTGGATAAGAGATCCTTTCTCACCACATCTCTGCCAAAATAACATAATATATGCCAACATATATATTTTATCTGTGCCATCCTCACTGGTCTAATATTGGTGTCCAGATTGTTATAATATCAGGAAGTTTTGAGAAAAACTTCAATTTAATAATAAAATGCCCCCTTGGTTTACTTTTAGTAAGCTTTATGCTAACCTGAGTTTTTTATGGTTCCATACAAACTTTATAATTGACTGATCTAGGTCCTTGAAGAATATTATTTAAAGTTGCTTAGGGATTGTGTTGAATCTTTAGAGTCATTTAGGTAAGATGTTCAGTTTGATAAAATTGATTCTTCCCACTCATGATTATGGAATATTTTTCTATTTCCTTAGGTCTTCTTCAATTTATTTCTTAAGTCTTTTGAAATTTTCATGGTATATATCTCTCAACTCTTTTATTAGGTTGCTTCCTAGGAACCTGATGGTTTTTTACATTATTTTAAACTGCTTAGACATGTTGATCTCTTTTTCTTTGAATTATTACTTGTATAAAGGAATGCAACCAATGTTTGTGCATTTACTTTGTAGCTGGCCACTTTCTGATATTGGTTTATTGTTTCTAGGAGCATTTTTAGACTCTTTAGGTTCTTCAATATACATAATCATGTCATCTGCAAATAGAGATAGTTCGACTTCTGCTTTTCAATTGAAATCTCAATGATTTCATTATCTTACTTGACTGCTGTTGCTAGGAATTCTAATAACTGTGTTGAGTAAAATAGAAGACAATGGACATCCTTGCCTTGTGCCAGACCTCAGTGGAAATGCTTACCATTTTCTACCATTGAGAGTAATATTTGCTATGTGCTTTTTTTATAGATAACTGTTACTATCTTTAGGTAGGTTCCTTCCACACCTATTTTGCTGAGGCTTTTAATCATAAATAGATGTTGGATCTTTTTAAATTATTTTTCAAAATCAATTGATATGATTATATCTCAAAACTGGTGCATTTAGTCCATTGACATAGAGGGAGATGATTGTCTTGGGATTTAATGTCATCTTTTTATATAAGTTTGGTGTGTCTGCAAATTTTCTATCCTCTTGATTTTATGGAGGTATGTTTTATGTGACAGCTTGTGGTCTATCCTGGAGAATGACCCATGTACATTGAAGAAGAATGTGTATCCAGGTTTCTGGGGATGGAGTGTCCTATATTTATCTACTAGGCCTCTTTTCTTCCATTTCTCTTTTCAGGGATAGTATGTTTTTATTGAGTTTCAGTCTGGTTGACATATCAAGTATTGACAGGGCCGTGTTGAGGTCTCCCACAATTATTGTGTTATTATTGATGTTCTCCTTCAAATTTGTCAATAATTTATTAGATATTTTGCTGGTCTCTCCCTGGGTGCATATATGTTTAGTAGTGTAATTTCTTCCTGCTGTACATATCCCTTGATTAGTATTAAGTGTCCATCTTTGTCCCTTACAACCTTTTTGAGTCTAAATTTTGTGTCATCTGATATTAATATGGCCACCCCAGCCTTTTTGAGGGTGTTGTTTGCTTGGATGATATTCCTCCAGCCTTTGATTTTGAGTCTATGTTTGTTCTGACTATTCAGGTGTGTATCTTGTAGGCAGCAAAAGGTTGGATTCATCGTTTTGATCCATTTCACCACTCTGTGTTTCTTAACTGGTGCATTTTGTCCATTGACATTGAGGGAGATGATTGTCATGGGATTTAATGTCATATTTGTGTATAAGTTTGGTGTTCCTGTTGGTCTGTCTTGTCTTAAAGTAGACCTTTCAGTTTTTATTTTAAGGCTGGTTTTGCATCTGTGAAGTTTCTGAACTGTTGCTTATCTGTAAAACTATTTATCCTTCTTTCAAACCTGAATGTGAGTCGGGCTGGGTGCAGTATTCTAGGTGAAGTCTCCAATTCATTCAGTTTTTTATTTTGGGGGTTTTGTTTTTGTTTTTGTTTTTGTTTTGGGCCACACTCGTTTGATGCTCAGGGGTGACTCCTGGCTAAGTGCTCAGAAATTGCCCCTGGCTTGGGGGACCATATGGGATGCCAGGGGATCGAACCATGGTCCTTCCTTGGCTAGCGCTTGCAAGGCAGACACCTTACCTCTAGCGCCACCTCACCGGCTCCTAATTCATTCAGATTTGTCACAATATCCTACCACTGTCTTCTGGCCTTGAGAGTTTCTTGTGGTATGTCTCCTGTAAATCTTATGGATGCTCCTTTGAATATAATTTCCCTTTTTGATCTTGCTGTTTTCACTATTCCATCTCTATCTGTAGGATTTGTTATTGTGATGAAGATATGTCTTGGGGTGTTTTTCCTGGGGTCTCTTTTAGCTGGTACTCTTCGGGCATGCAGCATTTGATTGCATGCAGTCTTTAGCACTAGAAGTTTCTCTGTGATGATGCCTTTGACTGTTGATTCTTCCTGGGGATCCCCTTTCTGGGCCTCTGGGACACCAATGATTCTTATGTTGTTTCTGTTGAGTTTATGAAAGACTTCTATTTTTATCTGTTCACATTCTTTGAGTACTTTTTCCATTGTATGATCGTTTGCCTTGAGTTTCTTTTCCAGTATCTTCTGCTGTACAGAGTTGTTCTGCAATTAATCTTCCAGTTCACTAATTCTGTTCTCAGCTGCTGTTAGTTTTACAGTTCAGGTACAGTGTTTTTCAGATCTGTTATTTCAGTTTGGAGTTTTCTGATTTCTTTGTGTTTTGTTCAATTAGAGCTATGTTTTCTTTGATTTCCATGAGGATTCTCTATATTTCTATTTAAAACTCCTTATCTGAGAGATTAATCAGATGGTTGGTATTTTTTGGTTCATCAGAGCTATCATCTTTATTCTCTGTGCATGGCGTTTGCCTGCAATGTTGCCTCATTGTCACGCTTGTCATGTGATTTTTTCTGCATGTTATGGTGGGGTTCATTAGTTAGAAAAAGCGAGTGGCTGCGAAGCAAAGTGGAGTGGCCGTGCTCTTCTGGAACCTCTAGGAAAGCAAGTTTTCTGGGCCCTTCTCGGAGAGAATCTCCCACTCAGGAGAGATTCAGGAGACAGAAGAGTAGAGAAACACTCTCAGATGACAGACCCCCCAGTCTCTCCCAGT
Source organism: Suncus etruscus (assembly GCF_024139225.1). NCBI lineage: Eukaryota > Metazoa > Chordata > Mammalia > Eulipotyphla > Soricidae > Suncus > Suncus etruscus. Next base: position 56,119,293 of record NC_064868.1, on the reverse strand, counting down.
TGGTAATATCACTGCAGGAGCAGTTTCCTCTCGCCTGACTTCACAGACAAAAGGATCTACCTTTCTGCCAGGGCACCGCTGATAGCCGGTTTTTACTCACTGGCTCAGTCTTCCTTGGCTTTTCGGCCTGGGCACCTCTAGGAGAGCATAAAATCTGTTTTTTATTGCAAATGTCGGAAGTTCTTTTTTGTCTGCGAGTTTTTCATCCTTCCTTCTCCTATAAATTAGATGTTTTCTGGGTAGTGGACTTTAAGTTGAAATTTTATTTTATTCTGTCATATATATATATATATATATATATATATGTATATATATATAAAACCACTCTTTTTGGCAGGACAGTTTTTTATAGGAGATCTAGTGTGATTCTTATGTTCTTTCCTTTATATTTAAGGATTCTCTTCTGCCTAACTGCATTAAGAAATACATCTCTCTGGGGCAGGAGAGATAGCATGGAGGGTAAGGCATTTGCCTTGCATGCAGGAGGACAGTGGTTCGAATCCCGGCATCCCACATGGTCTCACAAGCCTGCCAAGAGCGATTTCTGAGCACAGAGCTAGGAGTAACCCCTGAATGATGCCAGGTGTAACCCAAAAATAAAAAACAAAAAAAACCCCAACAAAACAAGAAATACATCTCTCTCTTGGTTCTCTGCTGTTTGATTACTATACTTCGTGATGTTGTTCTGCTTCAGTCTATTTTGTTTAGCACAATTTTTGCCTCAGGGAGCTGTGCAGCTTCCAATTTCAGAGAGTGTGAAAGTTGTCTGCTACAACAACCCATTCCCATCACCAGTGTCCTCATTCTCCCTCCTCCCCCAATCCCCATTTTCTAGACCAACATTCTACTTCTCTTACTCATTAACATTGTCGCCATAGTTGTCAGTGTAGCTGTTTCTCTAACTGCATTCACCACTGGTTCTTTAGTTTTCACTGTGACCATCTTGTCATGTTTATAAGGTCAGGAGAAGATGGCAGTCTTTGGCCATATGTTAAATTTTCATATAAAGCACTGATCAAAATATGGGCCACACCAAGGATGCAGCAGAATAGCTGGATATTCAGTGATCCTCATCTTTGCCGAATCAACATACTCTCAGGCTGTATTTTAGTTATTCTGAAATTTTGTAGGCTCTGAATTTCTGGTTCACTTTCATGATAATGAAGCTGGAGCAATAAATAAAGTATTCTTTAACTCTTAAAAAAAACTCTTAAAAAAAGTTGTCTGCTAATACTTCTCTCACTACTTGTTGTTGCCTTTTCCCTTTTCCCTCCCCTTCTTGCATCCCTATTATTTAGAAATTATTTCTCTTATCTGTGTTCATTAAGTGCCTTAAATTTTTTCCTTCTTTTTGTCTCTATTTTTTTTGACTTTTTTAGGAATGTTAACTTTAAATTATCTTCTGGTTTATAAATAGTTTTCTGCCTGTGTCTTTCTACATCTATGGCTTGCTAGTTTGTTTAGTTCCTTTAATTTCATCGGTGTGGACTTTCTCATCTTCTAAAAGGAACTTTTGGGTTGGTTGAATTGCTTATCTATTTATTGCTTAATTTTGCTGGCTAGTGCCTCCTGGATTTTTGTTGCTAAATCATTAAGTGTTGGGGCTGGAGAGATAGCACAGTGGTAGGGCGTTTGCCTTGCTTGCAGACGGATGGTGGCCCGGCATCCCATATGGTTCCCCGGGACTGCTGGGGGCGATTTCTGAGCGTAGAGCCAGGAATAGCCCCTGAGCGCTCTCGGGTGTGAGCCAAAATCCAAAAATAGTACTTAAATCATTAAGTGTTGGCGTTAGGTTTTTATCCACTAGGATCTGGTGTTCTTATGAGCTTGGACATTTGCCTAGTTTTTTCTTTTGTCTCCATATCAGCAACTTCAGGTTTTTTGCTACTTAAGAAAGTAACCTACTGAACTTATTATACAAAAGGTGTGTATAATACATCTGTATTTCAGGTTATTTCACTAATGATGCAGAGTTATTTGAGTATGCAAAAAAACTGCAGACTAGTTACTCAGTCTGGTCAACTAAATTTTGAGGCTGTATACACAAGAGAAAGTAGTGCTGGAACTAATCTTGAAAATAAAAGATATAAGTTAAATGTATTCAGTTTGGGGTGACAGAGTAGGCAGACATCAGGACTGGAGGCTTTCTGTGCCTGAGAATTTGTAAGAGGGATGCTTCTTATGTACGAGGTCTGGGATTTGTGTTGGGAGACTGGGTCATTGTTTATTCAGCTTCTAGAAAGCAGGGTCTACCCCTAATATTACATAACTTGGATGATAATGCATATGAACATCAGGATGGGTGACTTTCCAGGCCTACAGTTTGGGAAAGGGGAATGGCACAGGTCATGGTGGGATACTGGCACATAGAGATTCAACTCTAGAAAGCCAGATTCAGAAAGTTCTTAGGATGAAGCACATAAGACGAGAGTTCAGAGTGTCGGGTTTGGAAAAGGATATTGATGCAGGTTAGCATAGAGTCTGGTGTATATGGATACAGCTCCATTATTACAGGTCCCTTCTCTAGGATGATATACCTGGGATAAGAGGACAAAGAGACATTAGGTAGGGCTACTTTCTGGGGCTATAACTGGAATGGGAGGGCAGACTCACATCAGATGGGAGGAATTCTGGGCATAGGGCTGAGAAAGGGGAGTGGTGCAGTTCACATTTAGTGTTTTTTTTACTGCAACTAATCAAAGATACTATAACATTGAAAAGGGAAAGCAATACAGAAACCCAGCACTGTTAGTGAATGAAGATGGTAGTTCTGAAAACTCAACTTGTGTCTGCCACCTCTATAGCCTTCCTTATAAAGATTTTTGATACAAAATTTTAATTAATATTCAAAGAACATCAAGAAATCATGGATAGGACAACCAATAAAACTCAACAGGATATGAGGGTAGAAATGAAAAATCTTCAGATTTGAGAGAAATGTAAAATCTAATAGGCAAATTAAAAAACTCACTTGAAAGCTTCACCAGCAGAACAATAAATACAGAGGAGAAAATCAGGGAGTTAAAAGATGCGCTGCATAACACCCCTAGACATAAGCAATAAATGGAAAAGATTCGTAAAATACGTGAACGTAAAATAAAAAAAGTTCTCAAAATAAGCAAACTGACAACTCTAGAATTTTGGGAAATTTTCGACAAAAACAAGAATCATTGGGGTTCCAGGGAGCCAGAAAGAAAAAGCAGTAACAGTTAAGTTACAGTTAAATGAAGAAGTAACAGTTAAATGAATCATTGCTGAGTAGTTCCCAATGCTGAAAATTGCATGCACCTACAGCCTGAATTCCCAAAGAATACTAGCTAAAAGAGACCTAAATAAAAGCACTCTAACACCCATCCTAGTCACAATGATGAAAACAATAAATATAGATAGAATACTAAAAGCAGCAGAATTGTAAAAGGAAAGTATATACAATGGAGCATCCTTAAGTTTTACAGCACTTTTATTACAGCAACACTTTATGTACAAAGGCAGTATTGAGGGACTGTGAAAAATTCAATGAAATAAATTCTCCAAGAATACTTCATCAGACTCTTATTCAGACTTGAAGGACTGGTACACAGCTTCACCAATAAATAACAGGTCAGAAAGTTGTCAGACCAAAAGCAAACTTTAAACAAAGAAATTAAGGTAGTATTTTAAGGCAAGAAAAAAATTACAAACTCACCAAGCATCAACAAAAATGGCACAAAATTCTATTACACTAAACTCTCTCAATATCAATGAGCTAAAATGCACTAACTAAAATATACCAAGTGGCAAAATGGACCAGAAATTTGAATATAAAATTTTTCTGTCCAAAAAAAGAACAAAAGTAAAAACTCCCTTCAAAAAAGGGGGTGTGAGTTAGAAAAAAATTACAGAGACAGAGAAGCAGCAGTAGGACAGCAGTATGGAGGAGTATGGAATATGGAGAAGCCTAGAGCAACTCAGAGTATAAAATTCCCCAAACCCCTGAGCCCAGCAATGGGACCAGACACCTGGGGAAGAAACAAAGACAGATCGCTAGATAGAATATCAAGCATTTAGGAAGATCATGGGGGGAAAAGCAATGGCTGTGGATCAGCCCTAGAGATTAGAGACTGAGCTGAAAGTAATGACTGTGGCCATGATGTTCACAGAGACAGGGTGAGTGTTGTCCTGAATTGATCCTGCAGCATGATCAACTGCTAATACACCAGAAGAAAGACATCAATAGCAACACAATAGTTGTGGGAGACTTCAATACTGCTTTGTCACATCTATATAAATATACCTAGCTAAATCTTAACAAGAATATACTGGATTTAAAAAAAGAAATGGAAGAGAATAGTTTAATATATATATATATATAATTTTCCATCCCAGACAGCTACTATATGTACATTCTTCTCCAAGCCAAATGTGAAATTAATCCTGAGACATCTATACTTATATCAGACCAAATAGCACTGAATCTATAGAATTCTGGCATCCCATAAGGTCCCCAGAGACTGCTGGGAGCGATTTCTGAGCACAGAGCCAGGAGTAATCCCTGAGCGCTGCAGGATGTGACCCAAAAAAACAAACAAAAAAAAAAACCTCATTTCTATTGTCTCAGGATATTATTATCATACTGTCTTTTATTTTTCTTAAATCTCACAGATGAATGAAACTATTCTGTGTGTGTCTCTCCCTCTGACTCATTTTATTAAGTATAATAGTTTCTATGTCCATACATGTATAAGAAAATGTCATGACTTCATTTTCCAGATAGCTGTATAGTATTCCATTGTGTATATGTACCAAAGTTTATTTATCCATTCATCTGTTGTCAGGCATCTGGGTTGTTTCCCAATTTTGTAAACTGAGCTTCAATGAACTTAGGTGTGCAAATGGCATTTTTGTTTTGTGTTTTTGTGTTCGTAGGGTATATCCCTAGGAGTAGTATTGATAGATCATATGGGAACTAAATTCCAGGTTTTTTGAGGAATATCTACATTGTTTTCCATAAAGGATGGATGAGACAGCATTTTGACCAGCAGAGAATGAGAGTTGCCTGAGTTGCTTTCTCCCCACATCCCCATCAGCACTGATTGTTCTTGTTTTTTATGATGTGTGGCAGTCTCTGTGTGTGACATACCACATGGTTGTTTTGATTTGCATCTCCCTGATGATTAGTGATGTGGAGCATTTTTATGTGCCTTTTGGACATTGGTATTTCTCCTTGAAGAAATGTCTGTTCACTTCTTCCCCCCATTTTTATAGGGTTAGATTTTTTTTATTAAGTTCTGTCAGTACCTTATATATTATAGATGTTATCCCTTGTGTGGGCATATTAGGTTATCTAACCCAAGTCATTGTCTGTAGTGCCAATACATTTTTATTTTTCACACACTCACTGTTGTTGGTGTCAGGTTTCTGTAGCCAAGAATCTCAGAATATGGCCATATCCTATATAAGAGTCAGGATGATGCGGAGCACCCTTTAGTTTCACTCACAATTAGAGGGAGATGCAGAGAGCTCAGTCTTTAAAGCAGGTTGTTATTGTTGTTAAGTTCTCTGGGCGTTGAAGGGAAGTCTCTGTTGAATAGGTCTATGTCAGAGCAGTGGTAGGGTCTTCCCTGGTAGAGGATTGCTTTCAGGTGATGTAGTACACAACCATGGTTGTTTTGTAGATGGCATCCTTGGTTCAGGGGTAAACGAACAATGCCCATTCTTTCAGGATATGAGCCAGGTCTTTATGACAATGTTCAGGGTATAAGGTTCTACTGCATTACAAGATTTGTGTGTTCCCATCTCTATAAGATAAGAACGTGTTTGTATATAATCTCCCATTTTAATTTGCCTATGCAAAGGAAGAACAGTATCACATGGCGAGATTGGTGCCTATAGGGATACTAGAAGAAGTCCAACAATCCAATTGACTTGGTTCTTATATAAACATTAAATGGAGGGACACTTCTATGGTTTGACCAATTTTTATTTCTACTCAATGCTGCTGAAACTACTTGGCCCCTGGGTCACATCCACTTTTTTCTCAGTTTATATGAAGACATAAAAATATGAGGCAGAGGGGCTGGAGAGATAGCACAGCGGTAGGACATTTGCCTTGCATGTGGCTGATCTAGGACGGACCTTAGTTCAATCCCCTGGAGTCCCATATGGTCCCCCAAGCTAGGAGCAGTTTCTAAGCACAAAGCCAGGAATAATCACTGAACATCATAGGGTGTAGCCCAAAAAAGGAAAATAAGAAAAAGCAATATAAAGCAGAGAGAGATGATTCATGTTCTATGGTTCTGTAAAAAAAAAAGTGGACTGGAGCCCTTGTCTATAAACTATGAATATAAATTAAAATAAAACAAGAAAGAAAAAGAGAGGCAGCAGCTGGACCCAGAAGATCCCACAAGCCAGGATTACTGCTCCTCTTCTACTGGCATGGCTGGGAATCTGGACAGACAGCTGGCCAAAGGCCTCCAGGACTGACCATTAGTCCTGGAGACCGAGAGCCTCCCATGCTAGTCTGGCTTTCATGGCCAGGTCTGGCATCTGAGCTCTGGGGAGATGGGGAGGAGGCAAACTCCTCCCCCATGCTTTTTCATACTGGAGAGGGAGGCTGCAGCTGGATCTAGATGATCCCACATGCCAGGATTCCTGCTCCTCTCCTATGGGTATGGCTGGGAATCTGGGCAGACAGCTGACCAATGGCCTCCTGGGCTGATCACATAGTCCAGGAGACAGAGATTCCCCCCCATGCCAAACTGGTCTTCAGGGCCATGTCTGGCAATTGGGCTCTGGAGAGAGGGGAGAGGAGGGAAACTCCAATCCCATGCTTTTTTAAACTGGAGAGGAAGGCTGCAGCTGGACCCAGAAGATCCCACATGCCAGGATTACTGCTCCTCTTCTACTGGCATGGCTGGGAATCTGGACAGACAGCTGGCCAATGGCCTCCTGGGCTGACCACTTAGTCCAGGAGACCAAGATCCCCCCATGCCAAACTGGTCTTCAGGGCCACATCTGGCAACTGGGCTCTGGGGTGATGGGGAGGAGGCAAACTCCTCCCCCATGCTTTTTCATACTGGAGAGGGCAGCTGCAGCTGGACCCAGATGATCCCATATGCCAGGATTCCTGCTCCTCTCCTATGGGTATGACTGGGAATCTGGGCAGACAGCTGGCCAATGGCCTCCTGGGCTGACCACTTAGTCCAGGAGACCGAGATCCCCCCCCCATGCCAAACTGGTCTTCAGGGCCACATCTGGCAACTGGGCTCTGGGGGGGAGGGAAATTTCTCCCGTATTCATATTGGAACCCCTGCAGCAGTGTCTTTTCTTACTAATACTCATTTTCATAAATGTGTGGGCGCATTTTTAAGCATTATCTAAAAATGTTCTTTTTTCTAGATGGTTCCTAGGAAAGGAAACGTAATACTAAAGATTTGGATGATAACACTCAAATTGATCTTTAAAGTCAGTCTTTATGGACGTGACTTTTCATACTGACTCCAAGCCGAAATCACAAACAATTCATATATAGATATCGTATATAGCCCCTGTCACGTATTGCCTCTCCCCTACCACTGTGTCTCTTCTATCCTCTCATATCCCAATCCTGATCTGTTATCTTCCCCTAATTTAACCCTCTTTACTTTACCCTCTTTACCCTCAGTTTCTAACTCGGTAGGCACCAAGATTGACCTCCTGCCCCAACAGATCACCTTCCAGCTCCTCAGTGAAAGACACCCTCTGGGTCCCCGTTCTCATGCCTCAGCAAAGAACTACAACCAGCACACCTGCTGACTCATGCTTGATGGCCCGTCTGACCCCCACCAAATCATGGACTATAACTGCCTCTGCTCCTGCCCTTTACTGGGAGAGAATTCCGGCCAGCAGCTTTCTCTCAACCGGGACAGAAGGCAGAAAGCAGCTACAAATAGTTCACGAGTGTTAAGCTCTTTTGTGAACACCTAAAAAATTAAGCTGCAGAAGTTAGTAAAATGCTCAAGGTGTGTTCCAGTCAAGAGGGTTTTAATGAGGGGAGAGCAGGGTTTTTATGCCCTGCTCCTGTGGGAGGGGTAGTAACATAGGATTGAAACATAAACCAATCAGATTTGTACAAGTACAACAATTTTAACCAATGGGAGCATAAACACATTTTGATGGCGGGAAGGATAAAGAGGAACCTGGCAGGATGGGGGGAGGGGAAGCAAATCCTTAAACAAATAGCTAATTGATATTTACGCAAATACAATTTTTTGTTTAGCCTATTTTCCATTTAAATCTTTCTTTTGTGCAAGCAATAAGGATCATAATTTAAACTTTACAAAAACCTATCTATAACTACATGCTTGAGAGCAGTTACAAAAACAGGTTCCATGGAAAGGTTAAGGAATCTGGTTAAGCCAGATTCTGTGTGCTGGGCTAAATTTATTTGCAGAGTTTCCAGTTGACTCGGGGCTATACAAACTTTGTGGCTTGAATCAGGCAGGCGGTGGAAAATTCATCCAGAGTTCTTTTGATATGTGGGGTGCTCGGTCTCCCACAATGGACTGTTGCATGATACAGGAATCAGCCTCAGCAAAGCTCCCAGCTCAAAGACACTATATGGTCTCGTAATGCAGCAAAGCATCTCTTAAACTCAATTCCAAGGCCTGTGAATCGAAAAGTACCTTGGCTTTTACTCCCCACAAGAATATAACAAAAGACTTAATTGGGAGTCTTATATTGCCTATGGAAGCTCAATATCTGTATAACGATACATCTTAAGATGTGTATGCCTAAATATACAAGTAGCCTTCTCCACCACTTGTTTTATTCGAATACCTTTTCTTTTTAACTGTTTTATTTATTTGTTCTATTTTAATACATATTTTAAATACATTTTTTCTCTATCCTTACCATTTTTGGTGCTGATTGATACAAAAAGCCTTGACTGGGATAAAAGCTCAGAACAAAACCAGACGACAGAGACTGTGTATGAAGCTTGTCATTCTTACCCAGAATAGCACCAGCAACACAGTATTACACCATACGTTTTTGTATGGGCACAGTAAAACAAGGGGAAACCATAGACACAGAAACAAGATCTTGTCTTCTAGGGATAAGAACTCACTTTTTATAGCAGAAGGGTGCCTCCCATCTTGAACATGTGTCATGTGGATACAACCAGTCCCCAGGAGATTGGACAGTGTTAGTCCAATCTGAAACCCCAGATCCCCGACGTAGAACTGATACAGCTCCAGGCAACACCACCAGAAACTAAGCTTTATTGGGAGATTTATAACACTACTCTGGCACCAACTTGTGCCAGTTTTGATATGACAGTGAGGAAAGGAAAACTTGACCTAAGATCAGGCTATCCTATCACATCACCTAATACTAAATGGAAATCAGAAGAGATATCGTCCTTTGAACTGTGAAAAATAAGAGCACCAACAACAGAAAACTGACTTTGACAACTGTGACTGAACAGAGCCTACCTTGGGACTAATAAGGAAAACCCTACCCTAGGCTGTAGCCCAGGACACATAAACAACAACAACCACAACAACAAGATGTCTTATTGCAGAGGTCCAACTTGGACAACAGAGACTGAGCAGAACCTTTGGATCCATAATATCCTAGGCTTCGGCTTAGGGACTGAAAAAAAACAGGAAGCAAGTGTTACAGAAGACTAAACACAACAACGATGGATAGGAACCGCTAGAACCTAGAGGCTCTATCAAAGACCCTGACCTATAACCTGCGCAAATACCAAGATCGCTAGCTACAGTGGCTTGATTTTCTCACACACAACTGAGAGGAAATTTTCCTGGCATCACAAAAAAGCCTTTGGGATGGAGTAATGAGTATATATGGAGCCAGGGGTTGATCCCATGATGGTATGCTTCAAGGATAGAGAAACCCTAAATCTCTTAGGCCATGGGAATTCCCTTTCTTCCCCAATGTTTACTGTGCCTATGCAAAAAAAAGTGGGGGAACGCCAAACCCTACCACTCCAGCACCGATACTTTTTCTTGTTTTGTTTTGACTTGTAGTTTTTTACTTTATTGTCCTTCTCTTTTTTCTTCCACTTTTCTCTTTTTTTTCACTCTTGTGGTTATTATTTAGAGATTTATTTTTATTTTTATTTGCCGGGTCCATTTTTTCTTTTTTCTTCCATTATTCTTTTCTTTTATTTATCTCTTTTCTTTCTTTTTTTGATAATTGTCACCAAATTTTTTTCTCCCCTTTTTCTTATCCTTTTTATCTCCAATGACGGTGGAATAGATGCTCAATCTACAACAGGCTGTAAAGTGGAGAGCAGTTGCACTAGCATTCTGGGGGATAGAGGAGGGAGATATGGAATGCATACTGGGAACATGGGTGGAAGGAGGACAGCACTGGTGGTGGGAATGCCCCTCATTCATTGTCACTATGTACCATAAATGATGCAGTGAAAGATTTGTAATGCACTTTGGTCACAATAAAAATTTGAAAAAAATAAAATTTAAAAAAAAAGAAAAAGAGAGGCAAATGTGGCAAATTTTGGTTTTTGCTTGGGGGGTGGTTCTGTTTTTTTGTGTTTTGCTTTTTGGGGTTTTTTTGTAGGCTCAGTAAATATTGGAGAAATTAGAAAGAAAATTCCCTTGGCCTAAGATATACAGAGTATCTCTACCCTTGGAGCATGTTGTCACGAAACTGACTCAGGCTGCGGACATGATAGTTGTCAAGCCCTTTCTTTTTTTTCCTTTTTTTTCCAAGTCTTTCTTTATTGTACCAGAAAACATTCTGCTCAGTCACAGTTGACAAAGCCAGTCTTCAGTAATTAGAGATCTTGGTTTTTGCACAGATCCTAGGATGAAGCCTAGGATAGTCTTCACTTATGGTACTAGGTAAAGTTCTGTTCAGTCTCATTTGTTGTAGTCCATCTTCTGTAATCAGTGATCTTGGTTTTTGAACAGATCTTAGGACAGAGGGTCTTCTGATTTCATCTCACTATCAAGTGATGAGGTAGGGCAACCTGCCCATAGATAAAGATTGTTGCTGTTTCCTGTGATATGAGTGTCATATGAACCTACCCTGGCTCAAGGTAGTGCCAGAGCAGTATTGGGGCCTCCCCCTGGGGAGGGGGGTTGATTCCTCTTGCTGGTGCAGGGAACTGTGCCAGCTTAAAGGTTGGGATCCTGGGTTTGGGGTTGGACAGTCAGTTAAGTCTGAGCATTTGAGGTCTAAGTTGAGTTCTAATGACAAATGTTCAGGGATGTAAGTACCCTGTATTATAAAATTTATGGGTTTGTATCCCTATTAGATAAGAACTTGTTTCTATGCATAAAATTTCCCCCATTTTAGTGTGTCTATTCAAAAAAGTAACATTGTCATATTATATTTTTGGTGGTTTTGGGGGATAAAAATGACAAGCTATACAATCTCTGTGCCCTGGTTTTGACCAGACCTCCACGCAGGACTTTTATACTAGAATTTATTACTAAGCAGAACCAAAACAAGAAAAATAAGAGGAATGGAGGAGGCTACCTCTATATATGGAAATAAACACACTAAGAGTTACTACTAAGGAAATAAATATACAAAGAAAATATCCATATCCCCATTAAGTCTTTTGAATAGTCTTAGAGGGGATAAAATAATTCAAGGCACATTTTCATTTCATATCATGGTCTTATGAAGTCTTAGAAATAGTTGACAGTGATAAAGGATCAGGTATTTCTCTTGAAATGGGAATCCCTCTGGAGTGAATCCAGTAGCAAGCAACAATCCACACTGAATGGTGGTGGAAGAAAAAGTGCCACCTAGAATGAATCAGCAAGAGTAGTGGCTGAAGCTTCTCTTCAGGGCCAAGAGACGGGGGCTGAGTGGTTTTTATTTCACGTTGGGAGCTTGATGGCAGTTTACTGGGCCAGATTGTCTGGTTCTTGAGGAGTTAAGAACTGAGGATAAAGATATTTAAATAGGGAGAGATAATGGATCAGGATTGAGGGGCTGAGAGGATAGAAGATTTATAAAGTGGTGAATGGGGGAGTGATAATATAGAAAAGGGGCTATAAACAATATAGGCATAGATTATTTACAATACAGATTAGGCAACCATAGAGGGTCCACTACATACTCACGAACACCCAATTATAGACAAACAATAGAGATCTATTCATAGGTTGTAGTTGAAGGCCTGACCCTTATGGGATGAGTCAGAGCACTTAACAAAACAATCAATTGATAAAATAAAGGAATAAATAAAAAGTATTTTTTTTAAAAAAGTAAAAAATGTGGAAAGATTTTCCAATTTCCAGACATTTCAACAATGGCAGGATTGAACTGTGCTAAATGAAGCTTTGGGGATTTGATTGTGCATGGAGCATTTTAGGATAACCATAAATTTCATATCTAGAGTACTAAACAATATGGTAGTGAGCAAAGAAAGAGGAGTCTACCCTATGTAGTATCAACCATCATGTCTTGTGTATCAAGGTTTCTTTCCTGAAAGTAAACTGACAGTGTGGGCATTATAATATAATAGTAAGGTAGCTTGAATTAAAAAAGACAAATAGGGGTTAGGGTTATAGAGCAGCCGTATGGCATTTCCCTTGCACCTGGACGGACCTCAGTTTGATCCCCTGTATCCCATATGGTCCCAGGAGCTATCTCTGAGAGCATAGCCAGGAGTAACCCCTGAGCATCACCAGGTGTGGCCCAAAAACCAAAGAAAATAGAAGAAGAAGAAGAAGAAGAAGAAGAAGAAGAAGAAGAAGAAGAAGAAGAAGAAGAAGAAGAAGAAGAAGAAGAAGAAGAAGGAGGAGGAGGAGGAGGAGGAGGAGGAGGAGGAGGAGGAGAAGGAGAAGGAGAAGGAGAAGAAGAAAAGAAGAAGAAGAAGAGAAGAAGAAGAAGAAGAAGAAGAAGGAGAAGGAGAAGAAGAAAAGGAGAAGAAGAAGAAGAAGAGAAGAAGAAGAAGAAGAAGAAGAAGAAGAAGAAGAAGAAGGAGGAGGAGGAGGAGGAGGAGAAGAAGAAGAAGAAGAAGAAAAAGAAGAAGAAGAAGAAGAAGAAGAAGAAGAAGAAGAAGAAGAAGAAGAAGAATGGGCCCGGAGAGATAGCACAGTGGCGTTTGCCTTGCAAGCAGCTGATCCAGGACCAAAGGTGGTTGGTTCGAATCCCAGTGTCCCATATGGTCCCCTGTGCCTGCCAGGAGCTATTTCTGAGCAGACAGCCAGGAGTAACCTCTGAGCATCGCCAGGTGTGGCCCAAAAACCAAAAAAGAAGAAGAAGAAGAAGAAGGAGGAGGAGGAGGAGGAGAAGAAGAAGAAGAAGAAGAAGAAGAAGAAGAAGAAGAAGGCTCTTTCAACTGTCCTCTCTGCATGCTCTGCCTGCCTGCTAGCACCTGAGACTTGATCTGGTGTGGCTCCATCCCAGATGGCTCCTCTTCCTTGGAGGTGAGTCAACCTGCCCAAAGGGTGGAACCAGCTGAACTGTGCTGCATCTCTGAAGCTCGAGAGACATCTTTCAACTGTTCTCTCTGCATGCTCTGCCTGCCTGCTTCTGTCTGAGACTTGATCTGGTATGCCTCCATCTCCGGAAGGCTCCACTTCCATGTTTGTGAGTTGACCTGCCCACAAAGGGTGGAGTGAGAGGAGCGTGGCTGCTCCACTTCACTACATGGCCACGCACATCATTTAGGCAATGAATACCACCACAACATGAAGAAAAACCCACAATACAAGTGTGACAATGGGGAAACAATGCATGCCAGCACCAGGCATAGAGAATGAAGATGGCAACTCTGATGACCTGAAAACGACCAACCACCTAGTCAGTCTCTCAGATATGGAGTTTAGAGAAGAAATATAGAGGATGTTCACAGAATTCAAAGTATAGAACAGAACACTAATATGAATCAACAGAATATGAAGATAGAAATCAGAAAACTCCAAACTGAAATATCAGGTCAAATAACAGGTCTAAAAAACTCAGTAGACGAATTGAAGGACTCAATGGATAAGCTCTCCAGCGGGTAACAGAAGCTGAGGATAGTATTAGTGAGCTGGAAGATGAGATGCATAACAACTCCATACAGTGAAAGAGATTGGAAAAAAGCCTTAAAGCGAATGATCAAACAATGGAAAAATTACTCAAAGAATGTGAACAGATGAAAATAGAAGTCTTTGATAAGCTCAACAGAACCAACTTAAGAATCATTTGAGTCCCAGAGACCCAGGAAGTAAATCTGAATTAATAATCAACGGTCAAGAACATCATTAAAGAGAAACTACCAGAGGTAAAGAATATATGTGACCAAATCCTGCATGGCCGAGAAGTACCAACTAAAAGAGACGCAAAGAAAAACACCCCAAGACACATTCTAGTCACAATGATGAATCCCACAGATGGAGACAGAATACTGAAAGCAGCAAGATTAAAAAGGGAAATTACATTCAAGAAAGCATCCTTGAGATTTACAGCAGACCTGTCACAAGAGCCACTCAAGGCCAGAAGGCAGTGGTGGGACATAGTGAAAAAACTCAACAAAATAAATGCTTCACCTAGAATACTGCACCCAGCAAAACTCACTTTCATGTTTGAAGGAAGTATATATGCTTCACAAACAACAGCTCAGAAACTTTACAGCCTTAAAACCAGCCTTAAAAGAAAAACTAAGACCACTGAACTCTGCTGGATCTCAGATGCCAGCACTCCTATCTGCCTCTCTTCTGTGCTGTGCTGCATTTTCGGCCTGATTTCATCCTGTGTGTGGCTCATCTGTGGACAGCCCGCCTTCCCTAAAGCTTTTCGTGGAGGTGAGTCGACACGCCCAGAAAGGGAGGAGCCACTGAACTCTGCTGGATCTCAGATGCACGCACCCCTATCTGCCTCTCTTCTGTGCTGTGCTGCATTTTCAGCCTGATTTCATCCTGTGTGTGGCTCATCTGTGAACGGTCCCGCCTTCCCTGGAGCCTTCCATGGAGGTGAGTCAACACGCCCAGAGAGGGAGGATCCAGAGGAGTATGGCCGCTCTGCTTTGCGGCCATGCACATCATTTAGCCAATGAATACAACCACAACACGTAGAAAAACCCACAATACAAGTGTGACAATGGGGAAACAATGCAGGCCAGCTCCAGACAAAGAGAATGACGATGGCAACTCTGATCACTTGAACATGACCAACCAAGTAGTCAGTCTCTCAGATAATATGGAAGACGTTCAAAGAACTCAAAGAAAGTATAGAAGAGAACACTAATAAGAATCAAGAGAATATAAAGATAAAAACCAGAAAACTCCAAACTGAAATTTCAGGTCAAATAACAGGTCTGAAAAATTCAGTAGATAAATTGAAGAAAAATATGGTTGAGCTTTCTCACGAGTTAACAGCAGCTGAGGATAGAATTAGTACACTGGAAGATGAGATAAATAACAATTCCATACAGCAGAAGAAATTGGAAAAAAGCCTCAAAGCAAATGATCAAACAATGGAAAAATTACTCAAAGAATGTGAACAGATGAAAATAGAAGTTTAAGATAAAATCAACAGAAACAACTTAAAAATCATTGGAGTCCCAGAGACCCAGGAAGAAAATCTCCAGGAAGAATCAACGGTCAAGAACATCATTAAAGAGAAACTACCAGAGCTAAAGAATACATGCAATCAAATCCTGCATGCCCGAAGAGTACCAACTAAAAGAAACCCCAGAAAAAACACCCCAAGACACATCCTAGTCACAATGAAGAATCCCATAGATAGAGGCAGAATTCTGAAAGCAGAAAGATTGAAAAGAAAAATTGCATTCAAGGGAACATCCTTGAGATTTACTGCAGACCAGTCACCAGAAACACTCAAGGCGAGAAGGCAGTGGTGGGACATAGTGACAAAACTCAATAAAATAAATGCTTCTCCTAGAATACTGCACGCAGCAAAACTCACTTTCAGGTTTGAAGGAACAATACATAATTTCACAGACAAACAACAGATCAGAAACTTTACAGACACAAATCCATTCTTAAAAGAAAAACTGAACAGCCTACTTTAAAACAAGACTGACTAACAAACACACCAAACTTCGATATAAAGATGGCACAAACTCCCAGGACCATTCTTTCTCTCAATGTCAATGGATTAATGCACCAGTTAAAGAGACACAGAGTGGCTAAATGGATCAAAAACTCAATCCAACCTTCTGCTGCCTAGAAGAAACGCACCTGAATAGTCAGTACAAACATAGACTCAAAATAAAATGCTGGAGGAAAATCATACAAGCAAACAACACCCATAAAAATGCTGGAGTGGCCATACTAATATCAGATAATGCAAAATTTATACTTAGAAAAGTTGTAAGGAACAAAGATGGATATTTTGTATTAATCAAGGGATATGTACAGCAGGAAAAAATCACTCTCCTAAACATATATGCACCTAATGAGGGGCCAGCAAAATATTTAATAAACGTGTTGACAAATCTGAAAAATAATATCAATAACAATACAATAATTCTGGGAGACCTCTACACTGCATTGTCAACACTTGACAGGTCAACCAGACTGAAACCCAACAAAAATATACTAGACCTGAAAAGAGAAATGGAAGAAAAAGGCCTAGTAGATTTATACAGGACACTCCACCCCCAGAAGCCTGGATACACATTCTTCTCTAATGTACATGGGACATTCTCCAGGATAGACTACATACTAGCACACAAAACATACCTCCATAATATCAAGCGGATAGAAATTTTGCAGGCTACCTTTGCTGACCACAAAGCCCTGAAATTATATGTGAACTACAAAGGGACACAGCAGAAAATCTTTCATGCCTGGAATGTAAGCAGCCTAATACTGAATAACCAGGGGGTCCAAGAAGAAATCAAAGAGGAAATCAAAACCTTCCTGAAAACAAATGAGAATGGAGACACAAACTATCAGAACCTATGGGACACAGCAAAAGCAGTACTGAGGGGAAAATTTATAGCTTTGCAAGCACACATCAGGAAAGAAGAAGGGGCATACCTGAATAGCTTAATGACACAGCTCATAGAATTAGAAAGTGCTCAACAAAAGGACTCAAAAATAGGGAGGCAGAAAAAATAACAAAGCTGAGAGCAGAAATCAATGAAGTGGAAACCCGAAAAACAATCCAAAAGATCAAAGAATGCAGAAGTTGGTTCTTTGAAAAAATTAAACAAGATTGATAGACCACTGGCAAAACTAACAAAGAAAGAAAAAGAGAGAAACATGATAACTCATATTAGGAATAAAAAAGGAGAGATCACTACTGATATGGGAGAGATTCAATGGCTAATGAGAAACTATTTTGAGAAACTCTATGCCACTAAAAATGAAAACCTGAAAGAAATGGATAAATTCTTGGACTCTTATAATCTTCCACGGTTGAATGAAGAGTATGTAGCATATCTAAACACACCCATCACTATTGAGAAAATTAAGACAGTATACAAATGTCTGCCCTAAAACAAAAGCCCAGGACTAGATGGATTTACTAATGAATTCTTTCAAACCTTTCAAAAGGAACTACTACCAATCCTGGCAAGACTCATCCATGAAATCGTAAAAACAGGGAAACTTCCAAATAGCTTTTATGAAGCCAACATCACCTTGATACCTAAACCAGACAGAGATGATACCAAAAAAGAAAATTACAGATCAATATCGCTGATGAATACAGATGAAAAGATCCTCAACAAAATCCTGGCAAATAGGATTCAATGTCTTATTAAGAAGATCATCCATTTTATGATGGGATTAGATTTTTTTTTCTTGTAAAGTTCTGTCAGTGCCTTGTATATTTTGGAGATTAGCCCCTTATGTGATGGGTATTGGGTGAATAGTTTCTCCCAATCAGTGGGTGGTATTTGTATCCTGGGCACTGTTTCCTTTGAGGTGCAGAAGGTTCTCAGCTTAATATATTCCCATCTGTTAATCTCTGCTTTCACTTGCTTGGAGAGTGCAGATTCCTCATTGAATATGCTTAGAGTCTCAATGTCCTGGAGTGTTTTGCCTATATGTTGTGGACAGACACTTTGACAAAGAAGAAATACAAATGGCCAAAAGACACATAAAAAATGCTCCACAACACTAATCATCAGAGAGATACAAATCAAAACAACTACGAGGAACCACCTCACACCCCAGAGATTGGCACACATCACAAAGAATGAGAACAAGCAGTGTTGGTGGGGATGTGGAGAGAAAGAAACTCTTATCCACTGCTGGTGGGAATGCCGTCTAGTTCAACCTTTATGGAAAGCAATATGGAGATTTCTCGAAATACTGGAAATCGAGCTCCCATACGATCCAGCTATACCACTCCTAGGAATAAACCCTAGGAACACAAATATACAATACATAAAAACCCTTCATTACACCTATATTCATTGCAGCACTATTTCCCATAGCAAGACTTTGGAAACAACCAAGATGCCCTTCAACAGACATATGGCTAAAGAAACTATGGTACATATATCTTGCATTACATAATTAAGGATGGAGCTGGATGGCGGTGGATGGCGATGGATTTCTTTCTGCCACCCCAGGCCACATGGCTTTGCAACTACATCCAGCCGGCGAGTCCCAGGCCCAGGTGAAGCGCGAAATCACTCACTCACAGGCAGGCTTCAGGAAGCATTAACTTTATTCATGCCCTATTCACCACATGTGTGTGGCCTACTCATAACCTTTCAAGCATTTAGCCATTCTTGGCTAGCCCTGCGTCTTAACTCACTTCAGCCATCTTCAGGGCCAAAATATATGTTAAGCATTTATACTGTAGTACTTGTGTATAGGAAAGGTTTTTAGGAACAAAACGTTCCCCCAATATAGTTTAAAAGTATAGGAACATGAAAGTTCCGGAATAGTGCTTGGTAAAAAAGCATTAATAGAATTTTAGGTTACAAGTGTATAGTATATTTTGCAAAAATGTTATGTTTTTTAAATAGGGCTGGTATATTAATTTTCACTTTATTACGTTGCTGCATGAAAATATTAACCCACCTTTGGCTAAAGGTGGAGTCAAAATTACAAAAGGCTCTTTTTATATTTCAAAAAAGGAGGAAATGTAGTGTACCTGAGACCCACCCATTTCTGGGAGGGGTCTTGGGAACCGGATATTAGGTGTAACCTTACCTGCAAGACCCTCCCATTCCTGGGAGGGGTCTTGGAATAGATAAACCCGGAAGCCAGGGGATTAAGGGTCTTTGCCTTTTGGCCCTGCTGGGCACTCTGAGGAAGATGGCTGAAAGAGTTTAGACGCAGGAGTGAATAGGGCATGAATAAAGTTAATGCTTCCTGAAGCCTGCCTGTGAGAGTGATTTCGCGCTTCACCTGGGCCTGGGACTTGCCGGCTGGATGGAGTTGCAAAGCCATGTGGCCTGGGGTGGCAGAAAGAAATCCATCGCCATCCACCTGAGACCCACCCATTTCTGGGAGGGGTCTTGGGAACCAGATAATAGGTGTGACCTTACCTGCAAGACCTCCCATTCCTGGGAGGGATCTTGGAAAAGGTAAATAAGGCTGGGACGGAGGAAATTCGGGCCTTTTGGCCGTTTCCTTTGGCCGTGAAGATGGCTGAAGTGAGTTAAGAGGCAGGGCTAGCCAAGAATGGCTGAATGCTTGAAAGGTTATGAGTAGGCCACACACATGTGGTGGATAGGGCATGAATAAAGTTAATGCTTCCTGATGCCTGTTTCTGAATGAGTCTGATTTCCGCCTTTCAACTGGGCCTGGAACTCGCCGGCTAGATGGGGAATAAAGCCACGTGGCTGGGGCCTAATCACAAAGGCCTCCATCCATTGCCATCCAGCCCCATCGTTATTTATTTGATTCTACACATATACACAATGGAATATTATGCAGTGTCAGGGGAGATGAAGTCATGACATTTTCCTATACATGGATGCACACGGAATCTATTATGCTGAGTGAAATAAGTCAGAGAGAGAGAGAAAGACGCAGAATGGTCTCACTCATCTATGGTTATTAAGAAAAATGAAAGACATTCTTGCAATAATAATTTTCAGACACAAAAGAGAAAAGAGCTGGAAGTTGGTGCCCAGTGGGGCCCGAATGTGAAAAATTGTGAGTGCTGCCTGTGTGTGTCTGTCTACTATCCTGTTGCGTGAAAATCTTGGGAGTGGGCTGAAAAGAGGCTCCAGAAAACTCGCTTTCCCAGAGGCCAATTCTGGGGCGGGAAAGCCAAGGAACTGCTCCATAACGTGAAAACCGGCTATGCTTTGCAGAAGCCAGGTCCCCTGTTTGAGACGTCAGGCTGGGAAAATCCACGAAACTACACCTGCCCAGTGGGGCCCGACCGTGAAAAATTGTGAGTGCTATCTGTGTGTGTTTGTCCTGTTGTGTGAACCTCTTGGGAGTGGGCCAAAAAGAGGCTCCAGAAGAACATGGCCACACCGCTTGGCTACGTGGCCGTGCGCTCTGTCTAAAAAAAAGAACACGATTGCAACAAGAAGAAAAAAATCACACTAAGAACTGTGCTGGATCACTGAAGCCCAGAATTTCTCTCCGGACTGTCTTCTCTGCTGCGTGCTTGGGCCTAAGATTTGATCCTGTGCGAGGCTTCATCCATGGAGGACTCCCTCACTTGGAGGCAAGTCGACCTATCCAGAAAGGATGGACACAGAGGAGTGTGTTGACTGAATCATTTAGCCAAAGAATACGACCACAACACGTAGAAAAACCCACAATATAAGTGTGACAATGCGGAAACAAAGCAGGCTAGCATCAGACATAGAGAATGAAGATGACAATCCTGATGACCAGATAATGACCAAACAACTAATCAACCTCTCAGATAAGGACTTTACACTAGCAATATGGAAGATCCTCAATGAACTCACAGAAACCAAGGATCGAGTTGAACAGAACACTAATAATAAGAAAAAGGAAATATGAAGACAGAAATCACAAAACTCCAAACTGAACTAACATGTCAACTAACAGGCCTGAAAAACTCAGTAAACGAAATGAATGACAAAATGGATAAGCTCTGGGACAGGGTATCAGAAGCTGAGAATACACTTGGTGCTGTGGAAGATGAGATAAATAACAATTCCATACAGCAGGAGAGATTGGAAAAAAAACTTAAAGCAAATGAACAGACAATGGAAAAATTAGTCAAAGAATGGGAACAGATGAAAATAGAAGTCTATGATAAGCTCAACAGAAACAACTTAAGTATCATTGGAGTCCAAACACCAAGAAAGAAAATTTCCAGGAAGAATCTACAGTCAAGAACATCATTAAAGAGAAACTTCCAGAGCTAAAAAATATATGTGACCAAATCCTACATACCCGAAGAGTACCAACCAAAGGAGACACCAGAAAAAATACCCCAAGACACATCCTAATCACAATGACGAATCCCACAGATAGAGACAGAATTGTCAAAACTGCAAGATCAAAAGGGGAAATTACATTCAAGCAAGCATCCTTGAGATTTACAGCAGACCTGTCACCAGAAAAACTCAATGCCAGAAAGCAGTGGTGAGACATTGTGACAAGACTGAAGGAAATGAATGCTTCACCTAGAATACTGTACCCAGCAAAACGCACTTTCCGGTTTGACGGAAGAATACATGGTTTCACAGACAAGAAACAGCTCAGAAACTTACAGACTCAAAACCAGACTTAAGAGAAAAACTGAAAGACCTAATTTAAGACAAGACTAAACAAAAGACACACGAAATTTCGATATAAAGATGGCATTAAATCCCAGGACAATACTTTTTCTCAAAGTCAATGGACTAAATGCACCAGGTAAGAGACACAGAGTGGCTAAATGGATCAAAAACCTCAATCCAACCTTCTGCTGCCTACAAGAAACGGACCTGAATAGTCAGAACAAACATAGACTCAAAATAAAAAACTAGAGAAAAATTATCCAAGCAAACAACACCCATAAAAAAGTAGGAGCTGCCATACTAATATCAGATAATGCAAACTTTATACTCAAGAAGGTTGTAAGGGACAAAGATGGACATTTTATATTAATCAAGGGGTATGTAGAGGAGGAAGAAATAACTCTCCTAAACATATATGCACCGAATGAGGGGCCAGCAAAATATTTAATACAACTGTTGACAAATCTGAAAAATAATATCAATAACAACACAATAATTGTGGGGGACCTCAACACGGCTTTGTCAAAACTGGACTGAAACCCAACAAGAATATACTAGACCTGAAAAGAGAAATGGAAGAAAGAGGCCTAGTGGATACATATATAGGACACTCCATCCCCAAAAACCTGGATACACATTCTTCTCAAATATACATGGGACATTATCCAGGATAGACTACATGCTGGCACACAAAATATACCTCCATAATATCTAACGAATAGAAATTTTGCAGACTACCTTCACTGACCACAATGCTCTAAAATTATTTGTGAATTCCAAAGGGACTCAGAAGAAAAACTTTAATACCTGGAATTTAAACAGCCTCATACTGAATAAACAGTGGGTCCGAGATAAAATCAAAGAGGAAATAAAAACATTCCTGAAAACGAATGACAATAAAGAAAAAAACTATCTGAACTTATAGGACACAGCAAAAGCAGTTCTGAGAGAAAAATTTGTAGCTTTGCAAGCACACATCAGGAATGAAGAAGGAGCTTACCTAAGTAGCTTAATGACACAGCTAATAGAACTAGAAAGTGCTCAACAAAAGGATCCAAAAATAGAGAGACAGAAGGAAATAACAAAGCTGAGAGCAGAAATCAACGACGTGGAAACCCAAAAAACAATCCAAAAGATCAATGAAAGCAGAAGTTCATTCATTGAAAAAATAAAATGATTGAGAGACCACTAGCAAAACTAACAAAGAAAGAGAGAGAGAAACTTGATAATTCATATTAAGAATGAAAAAGGAGAGATCACTACTGATATGACAGAAATTCAAAGGGTAATGAGAAACTACTTTCATAAACTCTGCCACTAAAAATGAGAACCTGGAAGAAATGGATAAATTCTTGGACTCTTATAATCTTGCATGATGAAGGAAGAGGATGTAGCATATATGAACACCCCCATCACCATTCATAAAATTAAAATGGTAATCAAGTGTCTGCCCAAAAACAAAAGCCCTGGCCCAGATGATTCACTAATGAATTCTTTCAAACTTTCCAAGAGGAACTACGACCAATCCTGGCAAGACTCTTTCATAAAATTGAACAAATGGAAACACTTCCAAATAGCTTTTATGAAGCCAACATCACCTTGATACCTAAACCAGACAGAGATGCTATGAAAAAAAAAATTACAGACCAATATCGCTGATGAATGCTGATGCAAAGATCCTCAACAAAATCCTGGCAAATAGGATTCAATGCCTCATTAAGAAGATCATCCACTATGATCAAGTACGTTTCATCCCAGGAATGCAAGGATGGTTTAACATCCGTAAATATATCAACATAATACACAACATCAACAACAAGAAAAATAAAAACCACATGATCATATCAATAGATGCAGAGAAAGCAATTGATAAGGTCCAACACCCATTCTTGATCAAAACTCTCAGCAAGATGGGAATGGAAGGAACCTTTCTCAATATAGTTAAGGCCATCTAATATAAGCCAGTGGCAAATATTATCCTCAATGGAGAAAAACTAAAAGCCTTCCCTCTAAATTCTGGCACAAGACAAGGCTGTCCTCTCTCACCACTCCTATTCAACATAGCACTGTAATTACTTGCTATAGCTATTAGGCAAGAAAATAATATCAAGGGAATCCAGATTGGAAACTAAGAAGTCAAGCTCTCACTGTTTGCAGATGACATGATACTCTACTTAGAAAACCCTAAAAACTCTACCAAAAAGCTTCTAGAAACAATAGACTCATATAGCAAGGTGGCAGGCTACAAAATGAACACACAAAAATCAATGGCCTTTCTACACACCAATAGTAATAGGAAGAAATGGACATTAAGAAAACAAACCCATTCACAATAATGCCACACAAACTCAAATATCTTGGAATGAACTTGACTAAAAATGTGAAGGACCTATACAAAGAAAACTATCAAACTCTGCTCCAAGAAATAAGAGAGGACACACGGAAATGGAAACACATACCCTGCTCATGGATGGCAGGATTAACAACATCAAAATGGCAATACTCCCCAAGGCGTTATACAGATTTAATGCGATCCCTCTAAAGATACCCATGACATTCTTCAAAGAAGTGGATCATGCACTTCTGAAACTCTTTTGGAACAATAAACACCCTCGAATAGCTAAAGCAATCATTGGGAAAAAGAATATGGGACAAACTACTTTCCCCAACTTTAAAATTTACTACCAAAAAAAATAGTTATGAAAACAGCATGGTATTGAAATAAGGACAGGACCTCAAGTCAGTGGAATAGGCTTGAATACACAGAAAATGTTACCCAGACATACAATCACCTAATTTTGATAAAGGAGCTGAAATCCTAAATGGCACAGAGAAAGCCTCTTCAACAAGTTGTGTTGGCACAACTGGCTAGCCACTTGCAAAAAATTGAACTTAGACCCCAGGTAACATCATGTACGAAGGTAAAATCCAAATGGATTAAAGACCTCGATATCAGACCCCAAATCATAAGATATATAGAACAACACGTAGGTAAAACACTCCAGGACATTGAGACTAAAGGCATCTTCAAGGAGGAAACTGCACTCTCCAAGCAAGTGAAAGCAGAGATTAACAGATGGGAATATATTAAGCTGAGAATCTTCTGCACCTCAAAGGAAATAGTGCCCAAGATACAAGAGCCACCCATTGAGTGGGAGAAACTATTCTCCCAATACCCATCACATAAGGGGCTAATCTCCAAAATGTATAAAGCACTGACAGAACTTTACAAGAAAAAACATCTAATCCCATCAAAAAATTGGGAGAAGAAATGAACAGACACTTTGGCAAAGAAGAAATACAAATGGCCAAAGGACACATGAAAAAATGCTCAATATCACTAATCATCAGGGAGATGCAAATCAAAACAACGATGAGATACCACCTCACACCCCAGAGAATGGCACACATCACAAAGAATGAGAATAAACAGTGTTGGCGGGGATGTGGAGAGAAAGGAATTCTTATCCACTGCTGGTGGGAATGTTGTCTAGTTCAACCTTTATGGAAAGCGATATGGCGATTCCCCCAAAAACTGGAAATCGAACTCCCATACGATCCAGCTATACCACTCCTAGGAATATACCCTAGGAACACAAAAATACAATACAAAAACCCCTTCCTTACATCTATATTCATTGCAGCTCTATTTACCATAGCAAGACTCTGGAAACAACTACAATGCCCTTCAACAGACGAAAGGCTAAAGAAACTGTGGTACATATACACAATGGAATATTATGCAGCTGTCAGGAGAGATGAAGTCATAAAATTTTCCTATATATGGATGTACATGAAATCTATTATGCTGAGTGAAATATGTCAGAGAGAGAGAAAAAACACAGAATGGTCTCACTCATCTATGGGTTTTAAGAAATATGAAAGACATTCTTGTAATAATAATTTTCAGACTCAAATGAGAAAAGAGCTGGAAGTTCCAACTCACCTCAGGAAGCTAACCACAAAGAATGATGAGTTTAGTTAAAAAAATAACTACATTTTGAACTGTCCTAATAATGAGAATGTATGAGGGAAATGGAAAGCCTGTTTAGGGTACATGCAGGGTCGGGTGGGGAGGAGGGAGATTTGAAACATTGGTGATGGGAATGTTGCACTGGTGATGGGTGATGTTCTTTACATGACTGAAACCCAAACACAATCATGTACATAATCAATGTGTCTAAATAAAATATATACACATAAATAAAAGCTGGAAGTCACAGACTACCTCATGAAGCTCACCACAAAGAGTGATAAGTTTAGTTAGAGAAATAATTGCAATTTGAACTGTTCTAATAATGATATGTATGAGGGAAATGGAAAGCCTTCTTGAATATAGGTGGGGGTTGGGTCGGGAGGATGGAGATTTGGGACGTTGTTGATGGGAACATTGAACTGGTGATGGGTGGTGTTCTTCACATGACTGAATCCCAAACACAATCATGAATGTAATCAATGTGTTTAAATATAATATAAAAAAAGAAGATAATCCACTACGATCAAGTAGGTTTCATCCCAGGAATGCAAGGCTGGTTTAACATCTGTAAATCTATCAACATAATAAACAACACCAACAACAAAAATAAAATTTACATGATCATATCAATAGACGCAGAGAAAGCATTTGATAAGGTCCAACACCCATTCTTGATCAAAACTCTCAGCAAGATGGGAATGGAAGGAACTTTTCTCAATATAGTTAAGGCCATCTACCACAAACTAGTGGCAAATATTATCCTCAATGGAGAAAAACTAAAAGACTTTCCTCTAAATTCTGGCATAAGACAAGGCTGTCCTCTCTTACCACTCCTATTCAACATAGCACTGAAAGTACTTGCTATAGCGATTAGGCAAGAAATAGATATCAAGGGAATCCAGATAGGAAAAGAAGAAGTCAAGTTCTCACTGTTTGCGGATGACATGATACTCTACTTAGCAAACCCTAAAGACTCTACCAAAAAGCTTCTAGAAACAATAGACTCATATAGCAAGGTGGCAGGCTACAAAGACAACACACAAAAATCAATGGCCTTTCTATACACCAATAGTAATAAGGAAAAATGGACATTAAGAAAATAACCCCATTCACAATAGTGCCACACAAACTCAAATATATTGGAATCCACTTGACTAAAAATGTGAAGGACCTATACAAAGAAAACTATAAAACTTTGCTCCAAGAAATAAGAGAGGACATGCAGAAATGGAAATACATACCCTGCTCATGGATTGGCAGGAGTAACATCATTAAAATGGCAATACTCCCCAAAGCATTGGACAGATTTAATGTGATCCCTCTAAAGATACCCATGACTTTCTTCAAAGAAGTGAATCAGGCACTTTTGAAATTCATTTGGAACGATAAACTCCCTAGAATAGCTAAAGCAATCATTGGGAAAAAGAGTATGGGAGGAATTACTTTCCCCAACTTTAAACTGTTCTACAAAGCAATAGTTATCAAAACAGCATGGTATTGGAATAAGGACAGGCCCTCAGATCAGTGGAATAGGCTTGAATACTCAGAGAATGTTCCCCAGACATACAATCACCTAATTTTTGATAAAGGAGGAAGAAATCCTAAATGGAGCAAATAAAGCCTCTTCAACAAGTGGTGTTGGCACAACCGGCGAGTCACTTGCAAAAAATTGAACTCAGACCCCCAGCTAACATCATGTACAAAGGTTAAATCCAAATGGATGAAAGACCTCGATATCAGACCCCAAACCATAATATATATAGAACAACACGTAGGTAAAACACTCTAGGACATTGAGACTAAAGGCATCTTCAAGGAAGAAACTGCACTCTCCAAGCAAGTGAAAGCAGAAATGACCAGATGGGAATATATTAAACTGAAAAGTTTCTGCATCTCAAAAAAAATAGCGCCCAGGATACAAGAGTCCCCCACTGAGTGGGAGAAACTATTCACCCAATACCCATCACATAAGGGGCTAATCTCCAAAGTTTACAAGGCACTGACAGAAATTTGCAATAAAAAACATCTAATCCCTTCAAAAAATGGGGAGAAGAAATGGACAGACACTTTGACAAAGAAGAAATACATATGGCCAAAAGACATATGAAAAAATTCTCCACATCACTAATCATCAGGGAGATGCAAATCAAAACAACTATGAGGTACCACCTCACACCCCAGAGATTGGCACACATCACAAAGAATGAGAACAAGCAGTGTTGGCAGGGATGTGGAGAGAAAGGAACTCTTATCCACTGCTGGTGGGAATGCCGTCTAGTTCAACCTTTATGGAAAGCTATATGGAGATTCCTCCAAAAACTGGAAATCGAACTCCCATACGACCCAGCTATACCACTCCTAGGAATATACTCTAGGAACACAAAAATACAATACAAAAATCCCTTCCTTACACCTATATTCACTGCAGCACTATTTACCATAGCAAGACTCTAGAAACAGCCAAGATGCCCTTCAACAGATGAATGGCTAAAGAAACTCTGGTACATATACACAATGGAATATTATGCAGCTGTCAGGAGAGATGAAATCATGAAATTTTCCTACACATGGATGTACATGGAATCTATTATATTGATTGAAATAAATCAAAGAGAGTGAGTAAGACGCAGAATGGTCTCACTCATCTTTGGTTTTTAAGAAAAATGAAAGACATTCTTGCATTAATAATTTTCAGACACAAAATGGAAAAGAGCTGAAAGTTACAGCTCACCTTATGATGCTCACCGCAAACAGGGGTGAGTTTAGTTAGAGAAATAACTATGTTTTGAACTATCCTAATAATGAGAATGTATAAGTGTAATAGAAAGCCTGTCTAGAGTACAGGCGGGGTTTGGGTGGGGAGGAGGGAGATTTGGGACATTGGTGATGGTAATGTTGCACTGGTGATTGGTGGTGTTCTCTATATGACCGAAACCCAAATACAATCATGTATGTTAGAAAGTTGGTTAAATTAGGAAAGTACACCGGCCCAGTGGGGCTCAACTGTGAAAGACTGTGAGTGTGACCTGTCTATGTCTGTCTACTGTCCTCTTGCGTGAAACTCTTGCGAGTGGGGCAAGGAGAGGCTCCAGAAACCTCGCTCGCCCACACGCCATTTTCAGGGAGGGACTTCAGAGCATAAAAACCGGCTAAGCTTTGCAAAAGCCGGCTCACTGTGTGTGACACCAGGCGGGGAAAATCCGCGAAAGTACACCGGCCCAGTGGGGCTCAACTGTGAAAGACTGTGAGTGTGACCTGTCTACGTCTGTCTACTGTCCTCTTGCGTGAAACTCTTGCGAGTGGGGCAAAAAGATGCCCCACAATACAAGTGTGACAATGGGGAAACAACGCAGGCAGCATCAGACATAGAAAATGAAGATGACAATTCTGAGGACCAGATAATGACTGACCAACTAATCAACCTCTCAGATAAGGACTTTAGACTAGCAATATGGAAGATGCTCAACAGACTGCAAGAAACCATGGATCGAGTTGAACAGAACACTAATAAGAACCAAGAAAATATGAAGGCAGAAATCACAAAACTCCAAACTGAAATAACATGTCAACTAACAGGACTGAAAAAGTCAGTAAACGAAGTGAATGACAAAATGGATAAGCTCTGGGACAGGGTATCAGAAGCTGAGAATAGACTTGGTGCTGTGGAAGATGAGATACATAACAATTCCATACAGCAGGAGAGATTGGACAAAAAACTTAAAGCAAATGAGCAGACAATGGAAAAATTAGTCAAAGAATGGGAACAGACGAAAATAGAAGTCTATGATAAGATCAACAGAAACAACTTAAGAATCATTGGAGTCCCAGAGACCCAGGAAGAAAATTTCCAGGAAGAATCAATGGTCAAAAACATCATTAAAGAGAAACTTCCAGAGCTAAAGAATATATGTGATCAAATCCTGCATGCCCGAAGAGTACCAACCAAAAGAGACCCCAGAAAAACCACCCCAAGACACATCCTAGTCACAATGACAAATCCCACAGATAGAGACAGAATTCTGAAAACAGCAAGATCAAAAGGGGAAATCACGTTCAAGCAAGCTTCCCTGAGATTTACAGCAGACCTGTCACCAGAAACACTCAATGCCAGAAAGCAGTGGTGGGATATTGTGACAAGACTGAATGAAATGAATGCTTCACCCAGAATACTATACCCAGCAAAACTCACTTTCCGGTTTGATGGAAGAATACATGGTTTCACAGACAAAAAACAGCTCAGAAACTTCACAGACACAAAACCAGTCTTAAGAGAAAAACTGAAAGACCTAATCTAAGACAAGACTACCCAAAAGACACACCAAATTTCAAAATAAAGATGGCGTTAAATCCCAGGACAATTCTTTCTCTCAACGTCAATGGACTAAATGCACCAGTTAAGATGGATCAAAAAACTCAATCCAACCTTCTGCTGCCTACAAGAAACGCACCTGAATAGTCAGAACAAACATAGACTCAAAATAAAAGGCTGGAGAAAAATTATCCAAGCAAACAACACCCATGAAAAAGCTGGAGTGGCCATACTAATATCAGATAATGCAAACTTTATACGCAGGAAGGTTGTAAGGGACAAAGACGGACATTTTATATTAATCAAGGGGTACGTAGAGCAGGAAGAATTCACTCTCCTAAACATATATGCACCAAATGAGGGGCCAGCAAAATATTTAATACAACTGTTGACAAATCTGAAAAATAATATCAACAACAACACAATAATTGTGGGGGACCTTAACACGGCTTTGTCAACACTGGACAGGTCAACCAGACTGAAACACAACAAGAATATACTAGACCTGAGGAGAGAAATGGAAGAAAGAAGCCTAGTGGATATATATAGGACACTCCATCCCCAGAAACCTGGATACACATTCTTCTCCAATGTACATGGGACATTCTCCAGGATAGACTACATGCTGGCACATAAAACATACCTCCATAAGATCAAGAGGATAGAAATTTTGCAGACTACCTTCGCTGACCACAAGGCTCTGAAATTATTTGTGAACTCCAAAGGGACTCAAAAGAAACACTTTAACACCTGGAAGTTAAACAGCCTCATGCTCAATAACCAGTGGGTCCGAGATGAAATCAAGGAGGAAATCAAAAGGTTCCTGGAAACAAATGACAATCAAGACACAAACTCTCAGAACTTATGGGACACAGCAAAAGCAGTACTGAGAGGAAAATTTATAGCTTTGCAAGCACACATCAGGAAGGAAAAAGGGGCTTATCTGAGTAGCTTAATGACACAGCTAATAGAACTAGAAAATGCTCAACAAAAGGACCCAAGAAAAGGAAGACAGAAGGAAATAACAAAGCTGAGAGCAGAAATCAACGAAGTGGAAACTCAAAAAACAATCCGAAAGATCAACGAAAGCAGAAGTTGGTTCTTTGAAAAAATAAACAAGATTGATAGACCACTGGCAAACCTAACAAAGAAAGAGAGAGAGAGAAACTTGATAACTCGTATCAGGAATGAAAAAGGAGAGATCACTACTGATATGACAGAGATTCAAAGGGTAATCAGAAACTACTTTGAAAAACTCTACGCCACTAAAAATGAGAACCTGGAAGAAATGGATAAATTCTTGGACTCTTATAATCTTCCACGGTTGAAGGAAGAGGATGTAGCATATCTAAACACCCCCATCACCATTGATGAAATTAAAACAGTAATCAAATGTCTGCCGAAAAACAAAAGCCCAGGTCCAGATGGATTCACTAATGAATTCTATCAAACTTTCCAAGAGGAACTACTGCCAATCTTGGCAAGACTCTTTCATGAAATTGAACAAACAGAAACACTTCCAAATAGCTTTTATGAAGCCAACATCACCTTGATACCTAAACCAGACAGAGACGCTACCAAAAAAGAAAATTACAGACCAATATCACTGATGAATGCAGATGCAAAGATCCTCAACAAAATCCTGGCAAATAGGATTCAATGCCTCGTTAAGAAGATCATCCACTACGATCAAGTAGGTTTCATCCCAGGAATGCAAGGCTGGTTTAACATCCGTAAATCTATCAACATAATACACAACATCAATAACAAGAAAAATAAAAACCACATGATCATATCAATAGATGCAGAGAAAGCATTTGATAAGGTCCAACACCCATTCTTGATCAAAACTCTCAGCAAGATGGGAATGGAGGGAACCTTTCTCAATATAGTGAAGGCCATCTACCACAAGCCAGTGGCAAATATTATCCTCAATGGAGAAAAACTGAAAGCCTTCCCTCTAAATTCTGGCACAAGACAAGGCTGTCCTCTCTCACCACTCCTATTCAACATAGCACTGGAAGTACTTGCTATAGCGATTAGGCAAGAAAAGGATATCAAGGGAATCCAGATAGGAAAGGAAGAAGTCAAGCTCTCACTGTTTGCAGATGACATGATACTCTACTTAGAAAACCCTAAAGACTCTATCAAAAAGCTTCTAGAAACAATAGACTCATATAGCAAGGTGGCATGCTACAAAATTAACACACAAAAATCAATGGCCTTTCTATATACCAATAGTAATAAGGATGAAATGGACATTAAGAAAACAACCCCATTCACAATAGTACCACACAAACTCAAATATCTTGGAATCAACTTGACTAAATATGTGAAGGACCTATACAAAGAAAACTATAAAACTCTGCTCCAAGAAATAAGAGAGGACACACGGAAATGGAAACACATACCCTGCTCATGGATTGTCAGGATTAACATCATCAAAATGTCAATACTCCCCAAGGCATTATACAGATTTAATGCCATCCCTCTAAAGATACCCATGACATTCTTCAAAGAAGTGGATCAGACACTTTTGAAATTCATTTGGAACAATAAACACCCTCGAATAGCTAAAGCAATCATTGGGAAAAAGAATATGGGAGGAATTACTTTTCCCAACTTTAAACTGTACTACAAAGCAACAGTTATCAAAACAGCATGGTATTGGAATAAGGATAGGTCCTCAGATCAGTGGAATAGGCTTGAATACTCAGAAAATGTTCCCCAGAGATACAACCATCTAATTTTTGATAAAGGAGCAGGAAATCCTAAATGGAGCAGGGAAAGCCTCTTCAACAAGTGGTGTTGGCACAATTGGATAGCCACTTGCAAAAAATTAAACTTAGACCCCCAGCTAACATCATGTACAAAGGTAAAATCCAAATGGATTAAAGACCTCGATATCAGCCCCAAAACCATAAGATATATAGAACAGCACATAGGCAAAACACTACAGGACATTACAGGCATCTTCAAGGAGGAAACTGCACTCTCCAAGCAAGTGAAAGCAGAGATTAACAGATGGGAATATATTAAGCTGAGAAGCTTCTGCACCTCAAAGGAAATAGTGCCCAGGATACAAGAGCCACCCACTGAGTGGGAGAAACTATTCACCCAATACCCATCAGATAAGGGGCTAATCTCCAAAATATACAAGGCACTGACAGAACTTTACAAGAAAAAAACATCTAACCCCATCAAAAAATGGGGAGAAGAAATGAACAGACACTTTGACAAAGAAGAAATACGCATGGCCAAAAGACACATGAAAAAATGTTCCACATCACTAATCATCAGGGAGATGCAAATCAAAACAACGATGAGATACCACCTCACACCCCAGAGAATGGCACACATCACAAAGAATGAGAATAAACAGTGTTGGCGGGGATGTGGAGAGAAAGGAACTCTTATCCACTGCTGGTGGGAATGCTGTCTAGTTCAACCTTTATGGAAAGCGATATGGAGATTCCTCCAAAAACTGGAAATCGAGCTCCCATACGATCCAGCTATACCACTCCTAGGAATATACCCTAGGAACACAAAAATACAATACAAAAACCCCTTC
The DNA here is from genome assembly GCF_024139225.1 of Suncus etruscus. NCBI lineage: Eukaryota > Metazoa > Chordata > Mammalia > Eulipotyphla > Soricidae > Suncus > Suncus etruscus. The sequence goes on along the minus strand of NC_064868.1, from coordinate 56,085,836 downwards.
CTTACACCTATATTCATTGCAGCTCTATTTACCATAGCAAGACTCTGGAAACAACCAAGATGCCCTTCAACAGACGAATGGCTAAAGAAACTGTGGTACATATACACAATGGAATATTATGCAGCTGTCAGGAGAGATGAAGTCATGAAATTTTCCTATACATGGATGTACATGGAATCTATTATGCTGAGTGAAATAAGTCAGAGAGAGAGAGAAAAACGCAGAATGGTCTCACTCATCTATGGGTTTTAAGAAAAATGAAAGACACCCTTGTAATAATAATTTTCAGACACAAAAGAGAAAAGAGCTGGAAGTTCCAGCTCACCTCAGGAAGCTCACTACAAAGAGTGATGAGTTTAGTTAGAGAAATAACTACATTTTGAACTGTCCTAATATTGAGAATGTATGAGGGAAATGTAGAGCCTGTTTAGGGTACAGGCGGGGGTTGGGTGGGGAGGAGGGAGATTTGGGACTTGGGCAATGGGAATATTGCACTGGTGATGGGTGGTGTTCCTTTTATGACTGAAACCCAAACACAATCATGTATGTAATCAAGGTGTTTAAATAAAAAAAAAACATTTAAAAAAAAAAAAAAAGAAAAGAAAAACTCTACGCCACTAAAAATGAGAACCTGGAAGAAATGGATAAATTCTTGGACTCTTATAATCTTCCACGGTTGAAGGAAGAGGATGTAGCATATCTAAACACCCCCATCACCATTGATGAAATTAAAACAGTAATCAAATGTCTGCCGAAAAACAAAAGCCCAGGTCCAGATGGATTCACTAATGAATTCTATCAAACTTTCCAAGAGGAACTACTGCCAATCTTGGCAAGACTCTTTCATGAAATTGAACAAACAGAAACACTTCCAAATAGCTTTTATGAAGCCAACATCACCTTGATACCTAAACCAGACAGAGACGCTACCAAAAAAGAAAATTACAGACCAATATCACTGATGAATGCAGATGCAAAGATCCTCAACAAAATCCTGGCAAATAGGATTCAATGCCTCGTTAAGAAGATCATCCACTACGATCAAGTAGGTTTCATCCCAGGAATGCAAGGCTGGTTTAACATCCGTAAATCTATCAACATAATACACAACATCAATAACAAGAAAAATAAAAACCACATGATCATATCAATAGATGCAGAGAAAGCATTTGATAAGGTCCAACACCCATTCTTGATCAAAACTCTCAGCAAGATGGGAATGGAGGGAACCTTTCTCAATATAGTGAAGGCCATCTACCACAAGCCAGTGGCAAATATTATCCTCAATGGAGAAAAACTGAAAGCCTTCCCTCTAAATTCTGGCACAAGACAAGGCTGTCCTCTCTCACCACTCCTATTCAACATAGCACTGGAAGTACTTGCTATAGCGATTAGGCAAGAAAAGGATATCAAGGGAATCCAGATAGGAAAGGAAGAAGTCAAGCTCTCACTGTTTGCAGATGACATGATACTCTACTTAGAAAACCCTAAAGACTCTATCAAAAAGCTTCTAGAAACAATAGACTCATATAGCAAGGTGGCATGCTACAAAATTAACACACAAAAATCAATGGCCTTTCTATATACCAATAGTAATAAGGATGAAATGGACATTAAGAAAACAACCCCATTCACAATAGTACCACACAAACTCAAATATCTTGGAATCAACTTGACTAAATATGTGAAGGACCTATACAAAGAAAACTATAAAACTCTGCTCCAAGAAATAAGAGAGGACACACGGAAATGGAAACACATACCCTGCTCATGGATTGTCAGGATTAACATCATCAAAATGTCAATACTCCCCAAGGCATTATACAGATTTAATGCCATCCCTCTAAAGATACCCATGACATTCTTCAAAGAAGTGGATCAGACACTTTTGAAATTCATTTGGAACAATAAACACCCTCGAATAGCTAAAGCAATCATTGGGAAAAAGAATATGGGAGGAATTACTTTTCCCAACTTTAAACTGTACTACAAAGCAACAGTTATCAAAACAGCATGGTATTGGAATAAGGATAGGTCCTCAGATCAGTGGAATAGGCTTGAATACTCAGAAAATGTTCCCCAGAGATACAACCATCTAATTTTTGATAAAGGAGCAGGAAATCCTAAATGGAGCAGGGAAAGCCTCTTCAACAAGTGGTGTTGGCACAATTGGATAGCCACTTGCAAAAAATTAAACTTAGACCCCCAGCTAACATCATGTACAAAGGTAAAATCCAAATGGATTAAAGACCTCGATATCAGCCCCAAAACCATAAGATATATAGAACAGCACATAGGCAAAACACTACAGGACATTACAGGCATCTTCAAGGAGGAAACTGCACTCTCCAAGCAAGTGAAAGCAGAGATTAACAGATGGGAATATATTAAGCTGAGAAGCTTCTGCACCTCAAAGGAAATAGTGCCCAGGATACAAGAGCCACCCACTGAGTGGGAGAAACTATTCACCCAATACCCATCAGATAAGGGGCTAATCTCCAAAATATACAAGGCACTGACAGAACTTTACAAGAAAAAAACATCTAACCCCATCAAAAAATGGGGAGAAGAAATGAACAGACACTTTGACAAAGAAGAAATACGCATGGCCAAAAGACACATGAAAAAATGTTCCACATCACTAATCATCAGGGAGATGCAAATCAAAACAACGATGAGATACCACCTCACACCCCAGAGAATGGCACACATCACAAAGAATGAGAATAAACAGTGTTTGCGGGGATGTGGAGAGAAAGGAACTCTTATCCACTGCTGGTGGGAATGCTGTCTAGTTCAACCTTTATGGAAAGCGATATGGAGATTCCTCCAAAAACTGGAAATCGAGCTCCCATACGATCCAGCTATACCACTCCTAGGAATATACCCTAGGAACACAAAAATACAATACAAAAACCCCTTCCTTACACCTATATTCATTGCAGCTCTATTTACCATAGCAAGACTCTGGAAACAACCAAGATGCCCTTCAACAGACGAATGGCTAAAGAAACTGTGGTACATATACACAATGGAATATTATGCAGCTGTCAGGAGAGATGAAGTCATGAAATTTTCCTATACATGGATGTACATGGAATCTATTATGCTGAGTGAAATAAGTCAGAGAGAGAGAGAAAAACGCAGAATGGTCTCACTCATCTATGGGTTTTAAGAAAAATGAAAGACACCCTTGTAATAATAATTTTCAGACACAAAAGAGAAAAGAGCTGGAAGTTCCAGCTCACCTCAGGAAGCTCACTACAAAGAGTGATGAGTTTAGTTAGAGAAATAACTACATTTTGAACTGTCCTAATATTGAGAATGTATGAGGGAAATGTAGAGCCTGTTTAGGGTACAGGCGGGGGTTGGGTGGGGAGGAGGGAGATTTGGGACTTGGGCAATGGGAATATTGCACTGGTGATGGGTGGTGTTCCTTTTATGACTGAAACCCAAACACAATCATGTATGTAATCAAGGTGTTTAAATAAAAAAAAAAACATTTAAAAAAAAAAAAAAGAAAAGAAAAACTCTACGCCACTAAAAATGAGAACCTGGAAGAAATGGATAAATTCTTGGACTCTTATAATCTTCCACGGTTGAAGGAAGAGGATGTAGCATATCTAAACACCCCCATCACCATTGATGAAATTAAAACAGTAATCAAATGTCTGCCGAAAAACAAAAGCCCAGGTCCAGATGGATTCACTAATGAATTCTATCAAACTTTCCAAGAGGAACTACTGCCAATCTTGGCAAGACTCTTTCATGAAATTGAACAAACAGAAACACTTCCAAATAGCTTTTATGAAGCCAACATCACCTTGATACCTAAACCAGACAGAGACGCTACCAAAAAAGAAAATTACAGACCAATATCACTGATGAATGCAGATGCAAAGATCCTCAACAAAATCCTGGCAAATAGGATTCAATGCCTCGTTAAGAAGATCATCCACTACGATCAAGTAGGTTTCATCCCAGGAATGCAAGGCTGGTTTAACATCCGTAAATCTATCAACATAATACACAACATCAATAACAAGAAAAATAAAAACCACATGATCATATCAATAGATGCAGAGAAAGCATTTGATAAGGTCCAACACCCATTCTTGATCAAAACTCTCAGCAAGATGGGAATGGAGGGAACCTTTCTCAATATAGTGAAGGCCATCTACCACAAGCCAGTGGCAAATATTATCCTCAATGGAGAAAAACTGAAAGCCTTCCCTCTAAATTCTGGCACAAGACAAGGCTGTCCTCTCTCACCACTCCTATTCAACATAGCACTGGAAGTACTTGCTATAGCGATTAGGCAAGAAAAGGATATCAAGGGAATCCAGATAGGAAAGGAAGAAGTCAAGCTCTCACTGTTTGCAGATGACATGATACTCTACTTAGAAAACCCTAAAGACTCTATCAAAAAGCTTCTAGAAACAATAGACTCATATAGCAAGGTGGCAGGCTACAAAATTAACACACAAAAATCAATGGCCTTTCTATATACCAATAGTAATAAGGATGAAATGGACATTAAGAAAACAACCCCATTCACAATAGTGCCACAGAAACTCAAGTATCTTGGAATCAACTTGACTAAATATGTGAAGGACCTATACAAAGAAAACTATAAAACTCTGCTCCAAGAAATAAGAGAGGACACACGGAAATGGAAACGCATACCCTGCTCATGGATTGGCAGGATTAACATCATCAAAATGTCAATACTCCCCAAGGCATTATACAGATTTAATGCCATCCCTCTAAAGATACCCATGACATTCTTCAAAGAAGTGGATCAGACACTTTTGAAATTCATTTGGAACAATAAACACCCTCGAATAGCTAAAGCAATCATTGGGAAAAAGAATATGGGAGGAATTACTTTCCCCAACTTTAAACTGTACTACAAAGCAACAGTTATCAAAACAGCATGGTATTGGAATAAGGATAGGTCCTCAGATCAGTGGAATAGGCTTGAATACTCAGAAAATGTTCCCCAGAGATACAGCCACCTAATTTTTGATAAAGGAGCAGGAAATCCTATATGGAGCAGGGAAAGCCTCTTCAACAAGTGGTGTTGGCACAATTGGATAGCCACTTGCAAAAAATTAAACTTAGACCCCCAGCTAACATCATGTACAAAGGTAAAATCCAAATGGATTAAAGACCTCGATATCAGCCCCAAAACCATAAGATATATAGAACAGCACATAGGCAAAACACTCCAGGACATTACAGGCATCTTCAAGGAGGAAACTGCACTCTCCAAGCAAGTGAAAGCAGAGATTAACAGATGGGAATATATTAAGCTGAGAAGCTTCTGCACCTCAAAGGAAATAGTGCCCAGGATACAATTGCCACCCACTGAGTGGGAGAAACTATTCACCCAATACCCATTAGATAAGGGGCTAATCTCCATAATATACAAGGCACTGACAGAACTTTACAAGAAAAAAATATCTAACCCCATCAAAAAATGGGGAGAAGAAATGAACAGACACTTTGACAAAGAAGAAATACACATGGCCAAAAGACACATGAAAAAATGTTCCACATCACTAATCATCAGGGAGATGCAAATCAAAACAACGATGAGATACCACCTCACACCCCAGAGAATGGCACACATCACAAAGAATGAGAATAAATAGTGTTGGCGGGGATGTGGAGAGAAAGGAACTCTTATCCACTGCTGGTGGGAATGCTGTCTAGTTCAACCTTTATGGAAAGCGATATGGAGATTCCTCCAAAAACTGGAAATCGAGCTCCCATACGATCCAGCTATATCACTCCTAGGAATATACCCTAGGAACACAAAAATACAATAGAAAAACCCTTTCCTTACACCTATATTCATTGCAGCTCTATTTACCATAGCAAGACTCTGGAAACAACCAAGATGCCCTTCAACAGACGAATGGCTAAAGAAACTGTGGTACATATACACAATGGAATATTATGCAGCTGTCAGGAGAGATGAAGTCATGAAATTTTCCTATACATGGATGTACATGGATTCTATTATGCTGAGTGAAATAAGTCAGAGAGAGAGAGAAAAACGCAGAATGGTCTCACTCATCTATGGGTTTTAAGAAAAATGAAAGACACCCTTGTAATAATAATTTTCAGACACAAAAGAGAAAAGAGCTGGAAGTTCCAGCTCACCTCAGGAAGCTCACCACAAAGAGTGATGAGTTTAGTTAGGGAAATAACTACATTTTGAACTGTCCTAATAATGAGAATGTATGAGGAAAATGGAGAGCCTGTCTAGAGTACAGGAGGGGGTCGGGTGGGGCGAAGGGAGACTTGGGACATTGGTGATGGGAATGTTGCACTGGTGATGGGTGGTGTTCTTTACATGACTGAAACCCAAACACAATCATGTATGTAATTAAGGTGTTTAAATAAATTAAAAAAAAAGAAAGTTGGTTAAATTAAAAAAAGATTAAATATATATACATTATATATTTATATGCAAGAAAGTAGTAACTGTTTTACTCATAATAACTGAAAAATATTTTTGTGTTCATAAATAGATAAATGAATAAACAAGTTATGTATTCAGACAACGAACAAAGTTATCATCCAAGAACAAAAAAAGAAAAACTAAAATATCTACTTTAATACAAGATTGACTAACAGACACACCAAACTTCTACAAAAAAGATAGAACTAAATCCCATGACAATTCTTTCTCTCAATATCAATGGACTAATTGCACCTGTTAAGAGACACAGAGTGACTAAATGGATCAAAAAACTCAATCCAACCTTCTGCTGCCTACAAGAAACACACCTGAATAGTCAGAACTAACATAGACTCAAAATCAAATGCTGGAGGAAAATCATTCAAGCAAACAACAACCAAAAAAACTGGAGTGACCATACTAATATCAGTTGTTGCAAATTTTATACTCAGAAAAGCTGTAAGGGACAAAGATTGACATTTTGTACAAATCAAGGTATATATACAGCTGGAAGAAATCACACTACTAAGCATATACGCACCCAGGGAGAGACTAGCAAAAATATCTAATACAATTATTAACAAATTTGAAGGAGGACATCAAATTAACACAATAATTGTGGGAGATATCAACACTGCCCTGTCAACACTTGGTAAGTCAACCAGACTGATACCCAACAAAAATATACTAGCCTGGAAAAGAGAAATAGAAGAAAAAGGACTATTAGATATATAGACATAGATATAGATATAGATAAAGATATAGATATAGATAATCTGGATACACATTCTTTTCCAGTGCACGTGGCTCATTCTCCAGGATAGACCACCTGCTGGCACGTAAAACATAACTCCATAAATCAACAGAGTAAAACTTTTGCAGGCTACCTTCGCTGACCACAAGGCCTGAAATTAGATGTGATCTACAAAGGGACACAGAAGGAAAACATTAACACGTGGAAATTAAACAGCCTACTACTGAACAACCAATGGGTCCAAGATAAAATCAAAGAGGAAATCATAACTTTCCTGGAAACAAATTATAGTGAAGACACAATCAGAATTATGGGACAAGGCAAAAACAGTAACGAGAGGAAAATTTATAGCTTTGCAAGCACACATTAGAAAGAAAAAAGATGTTTACTTCAATAGCTTAATGATGCAGCTTATAAAATTAGAAAATGATCAACAAAAGGGATCATATAGGGAGACAAAAAGAAATAGCAAATCTCAGAGCAGAAATCAATGAAGTGGAAACCCAAAAACCAATCCAAAAGATCAATGAAAGCAGAAGATGGTTCTTTGAAAAAATAAACAAGATTGGGCCCGGAGAGATAGCACAGCGGCGTTTGCCTTGCAAGCAGCCGATCCAGGACCAAAGGTAGTTGGTTCGAATCCCGGTGTCCCATATGGTCCCCCGTGCCTGCCAGGAGCTATTTCTGAGCAGACAGCCAGGAGTAACCCCTGAGCACTGCCGGGTGTGGCCCAAAAACCAAAATAAATAAATAAATAAATAAATAAATATATAAACAAGATTGATAGACCATTGGCAAAACTCACAAAGAGAGAAAAACTTGATAACTTGTACTAGAAATGAAAAGGGGGAGATCACTACAGATATTGCAGGATTCAAAATGAAATCAGAGACTACTTTGAGAAACTCTATGCCACTAAACATGAGAACATGGTAGAAATGGATGAACTCTTGGACTCTTATAACCTTCCAGGATTGAATAAAGAGGATGTAGCATATCTAAACACCTCTGTCACTATTGAGGAAATTAAAACGGTAATCAAATATCTGCCCAAAAACAAAAGCCCAAGCCCAGATGGATTCACTAATGAATTCTTTCAAAGTTTTCAAGGAGAACTACTACCAATTTTGGCCAGGCTCTTTCATAAAATTGAAAGAACAAGAACAGTTCTAAAAAGTTTCTATGAAGCCAACATCACCTTAATACCAAGACCAGACAGAGATGATTCCAAAAAAGAAAATTACAGACCAATATCCCTGATGAACACAGATGCAAAGATCCCCAACAAAATCCTGGTAAATAGGATCCAATGCCTCATCAAGAAGATTATTCAGTACGATCAAGTATGTTTCATCCCAGGAATGCAAGGATGGTTTAACATCCATAAATCTATCAACATAATACACAACATCAACAACAAGAAATATAGGAGGCCGGAGAGATAGCATGGAGTTAAGGCCTTTGCATTTCATGCAGAAAGACAGTGACTCAAATCCCAGCATCACATATGGTCCCCTGTGCCTGTCAGGGGCAATTTCTGAGTGTAGAGTCAGGAGTAACCCCTGAGCGCTGCCTGATGTGACCCCTCCAAAAAAAGAAAAATCACATGATCATATCAATAGTCTCAGAGAAAGCATTTGATATGTTCCAATAACCATTCTTGATAAAAAAAAATTCTCAGCAGAATGGGAGTGAAATGGACCTTTCTCAATATAGTTAAGGCCATCTACCACAAGCCAATGGCAAATATTATCCTCAATGGAGAAAAACTAAAAGCCATTATTCTAAATTCTGGTACAAGACAAGGCTGTCCTCTCTCACCACTCCTATTCAACATAATACTAGAAGTACTTGCTATAGCAATTAGGCAAGAAAAAAGATATCAAGGACATTCAGATAGGAAAGGAAGAAGGAAAGCTCTCACTGTTTGCAGATGACATGATACTCTACTTAGAAAACACTAAAGACTCTACCAAAAAGCTTCTAGAAATAATAGATTCATATAGTAATGTGGCAAGCTACAAAATTAACTCACAAAAATCAATGGCGTTTTTATACACCAATAATGAAAATGAAGAAATGGACATTAAGTAAACAACCCCATTCAGATTAGTGTTACACAAACTCAAATATCTTGGAGTCAACTAGACTAAAGACATGACAGACATATACAAAGAAAACTATAAAACCCTGCTCCAAGAAATAAAAGAGGACACGTGGAAATGGAAACACATACCCTGCTCATGGATTGGCAGGATTAACATCATTAAAATGGCCACACTCCCCAAAGCATTGTACAGATTTAATGTGATCCCTCAAAAGATACCCATGACATTCTTCAAAAAAGTGGATCAAATACACCTGAAATTCATTTGGAACAATAAACACCCTGCAATAGCTAAAGCAATCCTTGAGAAAAGGAATATGGAAGGCATTACTTTCTACAATTTAAACTGTATTACAAAGCAATAGTTATCAAAACAGCATGGTATTGAACTAAAGACAGATCCTCAGATCAGTGGAATAGGCTTGAGTACTCAGAGAATGTTCCCCAGGCATACAATCACCTAGTTTTTGATTAAGGAGTAAGAAATCCTAAATGGAGCAAGGAAAGCCTCTTCAACAAGTGGTGTTGGCACAACTGGTTAGCCACTTGCAAAAAAGCAAACTCAGACCCCCAAGCTAACACCATGTACTAAGGTAAAATCCAAATGGATTAAAGACCTTGATGTCAGACCGTAAACCATAAGGTATATAGAACAACAAGGAGGTAAAACAGTCCATGCACTGAGACCAACGTTATCTTTAAGGAGGAAACAGCCCTCTTCAAACAAGTGGAAACATAGATAAACAGAGGGAATATATTAAACTAAGAAGCTTCTGCACCTCAAAGGAAATAGTGCCCAGGATACAAGAGCCACCCACTGATTGGGAGAAACTATTCACCCAATACCCAACAGGTAAGAGACTAATATCTAAAATATAGAAGCCACTGACGAAACTTTACAAGAAAAATAAAAACATCTAATCCCATAAAAAAATGGAGAGAAGAAATTATCAGACACTTTAACACAGAAGAAATACAAATGATCAAATGGCATATGATAAAATGCTCCACATCACTAATCATCAGGGAGATCCATATCAAAACAACTATGCGATACCATCTCACACTCCAGAGATTTATGCACATCACAAAGAATGAAAGCAGTGCTGGTGGGGATGTGGAAAAAGGAACTCCTATTCACTGTCTGTGAGAATGCCATCTAGTCCAACCTTTATAAAAAGCGATATGGAGATTCCTCCAAAACCTGAAAATTGAGCTCCCATATGATCCAATTATACCACTCCTAGGGATATACCCTAGGAACACAAAAATACAATATAAAAATCCCTTTCTCACACCTATATTCATTGTAGCGCTATTTACAATAGACAGACTCTGGAAACAACAAAAATGACCTTCCACAGATGAATAGCTAAAGAAACTGGTAAATATACACAATGAAATATTATGCAGCATCAGGACAGATGAAGTCATGACATTTTCTATACATGGATGTACATGGAATCTATTCTGCTGAGTGAAATAAGTCAGAAGGAGAGAGATAGATGCAGAATAGTCTCACTCATCTATGGGTTTTAAGAAAAATAAAAGACATTTTTCAATAATTCTCACAGACAAAAGAGAGGAGGACTGGAATATCCAGCTCAGAACTTGAAGCTCACCACAAAGAGTGGTGAGTGCAGTTAGAGAAATAACTACACTGAGAACTATCATAACAATTTGAATGAATGCAGGAAGTAGAAAGCCTGTCTAGCATACAGGTGTGGTTAGGAGGAGCGAGATTTGGAACATTGGTGATGGGAATGTTGATCTGGTGAAGGAGGGTGTTCTTTATATGACTGAAACCCAGCTACAATCATATTTGTAATAAAGGTGTTTAAATGATTATATTAATAAAAATAATAAAAATAAAAAAGAAGTACAGGTCCTGTCCCTATAATGTCTCATTTGGGATGGCAGGACAGATTTATATCAGAATAGGCAACTTTATAGACCTAGGGCTTGGAAAGGGGAGTTGCACAGGCCACTTTTAGAGTCTGGGATATAGAGATACATCTCCAGAATTACAGATCCTTCCTATAGTATGAAACACCTTACATGTGATGACATACAGGTGTCAGGGCTGGTGACTTTCTGAGCATAAGGCTGTAATAGGGAGACGGTGTATATAGTGTTTGGTGTTTGCAGAATAGAGATTCAGTTCCAGATATATTTTCTAATTTAAAACCAGTTTTTAATGGGGTGATTGCACTGATTCATACAAAGCCTCTATCTTACAAATTACCAGATTTTAAGTAAAAAAACTATTTTAAATTAAAAAGGAACTCAGAAAAGAATAATGCATATGTGAAGAATTGTAACTAAATATGCCTTCATAAGTTGTTTACGCTGATTTGTGCACTATGAATATATAACTGATTTGATTCTAATGGCAACCCTGTGCAATATAATGGCAAATGGTTTATCTTCATTTGGGCAACTAATAAACTAAAACTAAGCAGTAGGAATCTATAACTTCAAATCCAGGGCCTATAAAATTTTTGTAGTATTAAGTCAATTGCCTTGCATGCAGCATATTCTAGTTCAATTTTCAACAGTGCATGATTCTTTGAGCACTGCCTGTTCTGGTGTCAGTAAAGAGCCTGAAATAGCCCCAAGCTCTCCTATATGTCCCTCCAACTACCACTCTCTCCCAGAAAATAATAAGGAAATATAAATCTACTGATAACGTTCAAACAACCAATCGCTACTGAAATTGTTGACATTCAAACACATGTCTTCCTGTCTCCAATTTCACATTCTTAGTCATTCTGTCATATTGTTTATGAGCCTTGATGCGGAAAAGTTGGATTAGAAAGACAGATCATGGGGCCAGAGAAATAGCATGGAGGCAGGGCGTTTGCCTTTCATGCAGAAGGATGGTGGTTCGAATCCCGGCGTCCCATGTGGTCCCTTGAGCCTGCCAGGAGCGATTTCTGAGCGTAGAGCCAGGAGGAATCCCTGAGCGCTGCCAGGTGTGACCCCCCCCCCAAAAAAAAGAAAGAAAGACATATCACTCCAGTGTAATTGCAAATAGTTGTATAATAAGGGGAAAGTTCCTTTTATGAGACTATTTCATGCAGGTGTATATTGATGGGGGATTCTAAACTAGGGCAAACATCTTGGAAATTAAAGAATGGAACATGTCGAGGATGCCCCACTCAATCACTCTATTGTCAATATGTTGGGGATAAGAGCTGTATTTTAATCTTTTTAGTCATAATCTACCCAAAAATATAAAAGCATAGAACAAAAATCTGCTAAATATCTGCTTTTAGTTAAAATTGATTTAATAATTTGAATTTACAATTTTGTTTGATTTTGCTAAGAAAAAAACCAATAGCTTCCTGGCTTAGAAATTGAGACTTAGCAAGAATTCTCTAACTCTTCAAGAGTCATAGAAAATTCAAATTATGTCCTTGGGGCTGAAGCAGTGGTGCAGCGGTAGGGCGTTTGCCTTGCACCTGGCTTATCTAGGACAGAACGCAGTTCGATCTCCTGGCATCACATATGGTCCCCAAGCCAGGAGCGATTTCTGAGTGCATAGCCAGGAGTATCACCTGACCGTCACCAGGTGTGTCCCAAAAACAAAAATAAAATCATGTCCAAACTAACTTGCTTCCTCTACCCTAATGTTTGTTCTTGGCCTCATCTAGGGTATTTAGAAATCATAAACTAGGAAGAGAGCTGTTTCTACTGGGGGGCCTCCCTTCCTATTTTCCTGTCCTGGATAGTGAGTCTCTCTTCATAGTATTTCAATCACAGGAAACAGAACAGACTAAGGAGATGAAGAAAAAAAACAAGTTGCTTTGTATCTGTAAGCCAATGTAAACACTCAGTGTTTCCTGTTGCCGCAACACATGATATCCTATTATATCATTCCTGGCCTATCCAGAACACATTGGATTGGTCCAAATGCAAACCTGCCCAGGACTTAGTATAGCCAAATCCTTTTTCCATTACAGTAAGATTTCCCAGATCTGAAACATTACCTAGCCAACCATCTGCCCTAACTGAGATTTAGACCTTTTTAGTCCTATAAGGCATTGGAAGCTGGTTACTGGACAAACTGATCCAGAGTTCTGCTTGACTATGTTTAGAGCAAGTTTTGCAAAATGAGAAAAGTTATTTTGAATATTTTAGTGGAATCTTAAAATCTGAAGACTGAATATCTGAAACCAACCCTAGTGTAGATAACTCCTCACAGCCTAACACCGAGAAAAAAGGGGAAATGGGTTTGGAACAGGGTCTTCCCAGAAAATAATGCAAACCAGGCTGGAGAGAGAAGAAATTTGTCTGGGGAACTTTCCACCACATGCAGAGAGAAAGACCCACTGAGAATTTCTAATTTATTGGCAATATAGAACCACTGCCATGGATGGAGAATCGCTTAGGTAGAGAGCCTATCCAGAGGTTCTTCCTGCCCAAATGGGATTATGATATGTAAAATGAGAGCCATAGCCACTAATGGTGAATTCTAATATGCCATTCTAATTTAGGAAAAGACTGATTATTCCAACCTCTTCCTGCTCCCTTCTCTTTTCCCACACGCTTTAATACAGAATTAAATTTTCATTATTTTTTTAATTTTTATTTTGACCACACTGGATTACAAATCTTTCAAAGTAATATTTTAGGTAAAATTTTCATTATTTTTCAGAAGTTCCTAAAACCAAAAAAAATTTTTTTTTGGTTTTTGGGCCACACCCAGTGGTGCTCAGGGGTTACTCCTGGCTGTCTGCTCAGAAATAGCTCCTGGCAGGCACGGGGGACCATATGGGACACCGGGATTCAAACCAACCACCTTTGGTCCTGAATTGGCTGCTTGCAAGGCAAACCTGCTGTGCTATCTCTTCGGGCCCAAACCAAAATTTTTTAAAATAAAAAATCTTTTAAGACTTTGTAGTTTTCTATGATTAATTTAAGTACCATTGTTAAAAATTGTTCATGACAGAATTTCAGTTATAAAATGTACACCAATCACTCTTCACAAGTGCTTTTTCTGCCATTAGTGTTCCCAGTTTCCTCCCCCTCTTACACCATTTCCCCTGCCCACCTCATGACAATATTTTATTTATCTCTTCTTCTCTATCTTTCTTTTCCCCTTTTTGACACCATGGTTTGCACTATTATTAATGAAGAGATATGAGTCATGCATGTCACTTTTAGCACCCCATTTTTCCAAAGTGATAAGTTCCAACTATAATGGTCATAGTGGTCCCTTTTCTAACCCCAGTTGCAGCTTCACTACCTGTGGCAAGCTTCTTACCATAAACTGGTATTATGGTTTCTAGGTATTATTGCCATACTTTTATTTTTCTTATTCCCACAAATGATTGAGATTATATCCTACTCCTTCTGACTTATTTCACTCAGCATAACAATTCCATATCCTTCCAAGTGTAAGAAAATTTTATGACTTAACTTTTCTTAGCAGCTGCATAAATTCCATTGTGTAGATTTATCACAGTTTCTTTAGCCATACATATGCTCTTAGGTACTTGGTTGTTTCTTCTATATTCTAGCTATTGTAAATAGTGCTGCAATGAACATGGGAATGCAGAGGGATTTTCTGCATGGTATTTTGGGATTTCTAAGGTATATCCATAGGAGTGGTTTTGCTGGATCATACATAAGCTCAATTTCTAGTTTTTGGAGGAATATCCATATTGTTTTCCAAAAAGGATGGACTAATATGCATGCCCACCAGCAGTGAATGAGAGTCAATATGTCCCTGCATCCGCACCAATGCTAGTTGCTCTTATCCTTTGTGATGTATGCCAGTCTCTGTGGTGTGAGATAATATCTCATTGTTGTTTTGATCTGCATTTCTCAGATAATTATTGATGTGAAGCATTTTTCATGTCTCTTTTGTTCATCTGTATTTCTTCTTTGAAGAAATGTCTGTTCATCTGCCCCCCTCCCCTTTTTTAAAATCATGGCCTTCCAGGAATGGTTAAGACATCTAGGGGCTATTTTTTTTTTTTTTTTTGGTTTTTGGGCCACACCCGATAACGCTCAGGGGTTACTCCTGGCTATGCGCTCAGGAGTTGCTCCTGGCTTGGGGGACCATATGGGACACCGAGGGATCGAACTGTGGTCCGTCCAAGGCTAGTGCAGGCAAGGCAGGCACCTTACCTCTTGCGCCACCGCCCGGCTAGGGGCTATTTTTGACAATACTTAGTTTGGTCATTCGGGACTGGCAGTTTAATTCTATGGCCAATAAATACTGAGAATCACCATATCTAAATATGGCAGTGCTCATAGGGCCATGGACTATTGGTTATTAAAACTCGGAGGCTCAGGGCCAAAGAGAGCATGGAGGCAGGGTGTTTGCCTTGCATGCAGGATGGTGGTTCCAATTCCGGCATCCCATATGGTCCCCCAAGCCTGTCAGGAGAGATTCCTGAGTGTAGAGCCAGGAGTAACTACTGAGCACTGCCAGGTGTGACACCCCCCCCCAAAAAAAAACACTCAGAGGCTCATGCATGCAGGACATATGGTCCATTTCTTTGAATTACTATCTTCCTATACGCTCTAATTTCACTATGGTGCAATTGACAAAACTGAGTCCAAAGTGCAAAACAGTGTCTGGTATGTGCAGCACAATTCAGTTACTGCCAGAGATCTGAACCTGAGCTAGACAAAATTGCATAGTGACAAGAGTTTTTTCGAGTAAATTCATAAACCAGGATTCAAAAGTAAATTCTTCTTTGTAAATTCAAATAAATTATTCTTGGTTTTCTCTAAGTCTAGGTTTTCTCATTGTTTGAAATTCACATCAAGGAAGAAAATATTTATTTAGATGATATCTACTGTGCTTGGAAGAGTTGGCATATACTTAGAATCAGAAGAAAGCACAATGAGGACCATCTCTAATCCAGAAGCTGAAAAGAAAATAACATAAAAGTCTGAGTTCTTAAAAGAACCAAATATTTTCTAGATTTCTTACCTCTGACTCTAGGCAGACTCAAATAATAATCAGGGGTCTGGAGTCCTTAGGTGTTGCAATCTCTTAACCAATTTTTTCACAGATAATAAAATAGTCCCATTGGACCAGAGATATGTTGACAAAAATGTTTCCTGCTTCCAGGTTTTTAATACTGGAAGACTTGCTTAGTGAAACTGTAAGGTGGTAAATTTTTCTGTGACTAAAGGAGTCAAATGTAGCAATTATATTTCCAGGTTTATTCGTGCCACAAAACATACACATTCTGAAATAGCTCTTTTAATCATCAAGCGCATTATAGACTGTTGGAATAACTGCTCTTCATTCTATTCAGAATAATTCTTCTTTGCTGGCTGTTATCCCTCCTCTGGCTTGAAGAACCTTTTGGACTGGTCCCTTACCCTACCTGTTCTCCACCCCAGGGTGTAGCCTTTTATTTCCTAATAAAGACCCCATGTGTCTCAGGGAGAAATTGCTTGTAGTTTTGGTTTTCCATAACAGAGCTATATGCTGGCTGTCTTTAGTGTAAGGAGCAGAAAGCTTGTGGTGAAATTTTCCTGGACCTGTACCATTCCCTTCAACTTTGTGTGAATTATTTCTTGTGTCAGCGTTTGCTCCCAGAACTGCATCTCCCCAATTTCTTTGGATTGGGCCATGAGGCTTCCACTTCACCTGGCCCCCAAATTCCAGAAAGTAGATGTTGCCACCACTGCTGCTGATTTGCTCTCAGCAGCCCCTCTTCTCCCAACTCCCTTCACCATGGAATTTTGCCTACAACTGGTTTTGGCTTCTAAGATACCCTTGGCTCTAGGACATTCCCTGATCTGTGAATGCTGTGAGCCAATTTTTCAGTTTCTAAGCTTGAAATTTATTTCATCATCAGACTAGGCTTAAAGGGAATATGTATACCTCCTTTGTATATTAGTTTAGATGTATTTTTTCAATATGTATAAATCTTTATTGTTTATTTCCAAATGTAGGTGTAATTTACCACCTCCTTGAATTTAGTTGGTAGGAAATTCTAGTAGATAGTAACTGGAGATTTATGTTTTTGTTAGAACTAGGTTATAGGATTTGCTCGTTTTGTTATTATTTTCCTCATAGGCACCAATAGTATCTGGTGGTAATTTTTTTTTTGCATAGGCACATTAAAATGGGGGGGGGAATCTTAGCTATAGAGAGGAGTTACTATCTAATAAAGATGGGAACTCTGAAATTTTTTTATGGGGGACTTCCACCTGAACATTTGTCATAATGACTTGATGTAGGCTTCAGTGGCTCAGACATCAGCTGATCACCCCTGAAACTTAGGTCCCATCTTTGGAACCGGCAAAGTTTTCTGCACCTAACCAGGAATTGACCTTCTACCAGGACAGGCCCTAGAACTGCCTTGGCACCTACTTGTCCCAGGATGGGCTTATATGCCACCCAAACAATGACTTGGAAATCAGCAATTACTTCCTTTCAAGGTAGGTTTTCCTGCCTTGCCACCTAAAGGTGAGATGATACCAGGATACCATTCATGGCACCCTAACTTTGAAATAGGATATGTGCTATAACCAAGACCTGTAATTACTGAAGCCTGACTGCAACAATCATGACTGAGAAACTTTCCTGGGACCATGAATAAAGACTTTGGGGTTAGACAAATTAGTATGCCTGGAGCTGTAGTTGGTCTTATGTTGGAATGATTCATAGGTAATTACACCCTGGTTTTAGGCAAAAATATTTTTCTTTCTATTTTTCCCAATATTTGCTGCACTTATGCAAAAAACTGTCATCCTTTTTATTTTTGATATAGAAGCTTCCACCTTTTTCTTAGAACCTTGGAGCACGATTTACTTTGTTTAACCTCATATTTCTGTATTTTTCTATAAAGTTAAGGAGGGGAAGATGTTGAAATAACCAGTCTTCATAATATTAAGTATAATTATCTGCTGGTGCTCATCCAAAGTACTTTTAAATTAAAGAACATTTTGGACTGGTACTGACCCTACCTGTTCTCTGCCGCAGGGTGTGGTCTGGGGCACAGACGCTATTTTTCCTGGAGAAACTGTTTTTGGTTTCAGTTTTCCACAACTGATCTATCTGCCTGCAGGCCTAGTGTTAGGAGCAGGAAGCTTGTGGTGGAATTTTCCTGGATCTGTATCATTTCCTTCAACTTGTATGGATTATTTCCTGTGTTGGTATTTGCTCTCGGACCCACATCTTCTCAATCTTTTGAGGTAAGGTCATGAGACTTCTGCTTCAGTAGACTAGATGAGCAAGTATAATTCAGAAGCACATGAAGATAAATTATGTTTATCATTAAAGATGCACAAGACAATGCGAAGTCATTTTTAGTCAATTTATCACATGACTTAAATAGAGTAAGGGAAAAATATAGACACAGTCATATGCCTGAAGATACACATACTTGCATATGTAGGATCAGATGCATATATTAGAGGATGCACATAAAGTTTAGGCAACAAATAGAAGCAATATTAAGTCATATTGTTAGCCAATTACACAAGCCTTCACTCAAGGCAATTTGAAATTATATTGTTAAATAATTGATTTAATCACATTAGTTAGATAAAATACACACAAAATTACAGATGCACTTATATGCCTGAAGACACTCAGAGTGGGTGCATTTCTAGGAGCAGCTGTATATGTAAAAGAATTTACATGAACTTTAGGAGACAGAGTAGTACATATGCACAATTTTGGCAGCAGGCACATAGAAAAATTGTTCATATGTACATTCATACTGGAAGCTAGAAAAAACAACTTGGTCTAAGAGTTCTGAGAAGATACTTTGTTTTCTCTACTACTTTATATTCCCTGCTTTTTATCTTTCCTACCCATCTTTCTATTTCTCTCCTCTAAAAATATCATGATTTAGGCCCAATATATTTCAGTCCAATATTATCTACAGGAGCTTAAGAAAATCATACTTCACCTTCAGTGCTAGTAATCTTTATTCTGTAATTCTTGATACTTTCTATCCCCTTGTTTTATCTTTCTATGTACCACATGTGTGTGAGATCATCTGGTATGTGCCTTTCTACCTATGGCTTATTTTGCTTAACATAATACTAAATTGGTAGATATTTTAATAGATGCAGAAAGAGTGCTTCTAGCTTACTGAAATATCAATGGAATTGAAGAGTTTATGGTATGAATTAGTAAGGACTTGAACACTTGTGTCATATGTCTTCTGAAGGATAATTAATAAATACAAGAAAAAGTTTGATCGAGGAGAAGCTGAGGGGACCTGTCGCTTTTGCATGTTTCTCTACTCTTCTGTCACCTGAAGCTCATAAAATTTTCCTATACATGGATGTACATGGAATCTATTATTCTGAATGAAATAAGTCAGAGGGAGAGAGAAAGATGCAGAATAGTCTCACTCATCTATTCTCAGAGACAAAAGAGAGGAGGGCTGGAAGGTCCAGCTCATGACATGAAGCTCACCACAAAAAGTGGTGAGTGCAGTTAGAGAAATAACTACACTGAGAACTATCTTAACAATGCAAATAAATGAGAGATGTAGAAAACATGGGGGTGGGATGGGGAGGAGGGAGATTTGGGTCATTTGTGATGGGAATGTTGATCTGGTGAAGGGGGGTGTTCTTTACTTGACTGAAACCCAACTACAATCATATTTCTTTTATATATATATATATATATATATATATATATATATATATATATATATATATATATATATATATATTTTTGGTTTTTGGGCCACACCCGGCGGTGCTCAGGGGTTACTCCTGGCTGTCTGCTCAGAAATAGCTCCTGGCAGGCACGGGGGACCATATGGGACACCGAGATTCAAACCAACCACCTTTGGTCCTGGATCAGCTGCTTGCAAGGCAAACGCCGCTGTGCTATCTCTTCGGGCCCCACAATCATATTTCTAATCAAGGTGTTTAAATAAAGATATTAATAAAAATGATTATTTGCTAAAAAAAAAAGACTGGGTCTGGAACAAAAGACTATGGGTAGCTTTGTGTACAGCATCTTAACTATACAGGTACACTTAATTATATTATAGACAAAGAAAAACTAAAACACCAACAAAAAAAAAGAAACATTTTGATCAACCTATAAATATCAGCTTAGTGGGTTACCTGGTGCTGACAGTGGAGGTTAAAAAATTAAAACTAGGAATGAAGAACTAATATAATTGAGCTCTAAAAAGTGTCCTGTGATATGCACTCTCATGGAAGATAGACTGATGGTAAAGTACTGACAGCAGAGAGCCCTGATAGAATATTTTTCTAATAGTCTTGGTAATGAGATACTGGTGTGGTAAACTCAAAGTAGATATACACACATTAATAGTGATGGGTGCAATAATATGATTACACTATTAATAACATGTTACCTAAACCATAATAAAAACTAAAATTAAAATTAAAATAATTTTAAGTAGCACCAAGCTGAGATGGGGAGGAGAGAAACAAGAGTCATTTCTGGTGGGAACTGATGGTGAAAGATGGGTGTTGGAACATTATATGACTAAAGTTCAAATATTAACAGCTTTGTAACTGCTGTTGTTTATTCAATAACAAAAAATAACCATATTTCCTCTGAGAACTGAATCTATATGTGAAGACTGAATGGACTAAGTTCAGTTTTCTGATACAGAGCAGCTGGGAGACTTTGAAGGTCAATACTAAAGTTATATCCTTTATAAAAAAATGTCTCCAAAAGCTTCCAATATTTGTGTTAGTAAACTTAACTGTATTAGAAAACTTAACTTTGCCCATTAATTATTTACAGTCTGGCAGGCTCAAGAGATCATAAAGGATACTGGGGATCAAACACTACCACTGTGCTATCACTCTGGCCCTAAGAAGCCAACTATTCTTAATAAATAAAACAGTGGCAGAAGTGGTAATTTTATTACCAGTGTCAACCTACCTCCACCAATGTTCCCAGAGTCCATTTCATGCCAACACCCTCTATCCAAGCCGGACATCATAATGGGTACATTTAAAATTTTTATTTAAACCATTGTTACAAAGTTATTCATGGTTGAGTTTCAGACATACAATGCTTCAGAACCAATTCCACCAACAGTGTCAACCTCCCTCAACTAATGTTCTCAAAGTCCATCCCATGCCTCCAATACCTGTCTTCAAGCTTGCCAGAATACCAGAATCTTTTTAAGCGTGGTTCTTAAAATGCGGGTCTCAAGATTTCATTGTTATTAACTCTTTATAATTTTGTCTTTTTATTTTTTTAATTTAACTTAATTTTATTTTATTAAAATCATTTTGATTTATAAAGTCTTTCATAGTTGGGTTTTAGACATAAAACAAATCAGGGCCAATCCCACCTCTGTGTCAACCAATGTTCCCAGAGTGCATCCGATACCACCACCCTTTGACCCTCATTCTTTTAGTATAACGGGCCCATTTTAAGTTTAGAATGTTACAGGTTGTTGATTTTGTCTTTTTCTTCTCTTCTTATGTAGGTCTCTATTGCTATGACTTTCCCCCTAAAGACTGCTTTTGCTGTGTCCCATAGATTTTGGCAATTTGTTTCTTCATTATCATTTTTTCAAGTAATCTTTTTATTTCTTCCTTGGTTTCCACTTTGATCGAGCTATTGTTTAGCAGCATGTTGTTTACTCTACAGGGGTTAGATTTTCTCCACATTTTTTTTTGCTTTTTGGGCCACTCCTGGAAGTTCTCAGAACTTACTCTGAGAACTCTGTGCTCAGAAATCACTCCTGGCAAGCTCATGGGACCATATGGGCTGCTGGGGATCTAACCCAGGTCTGTCCAGGGTCAGCCATGTGCAAAGCAAATGCCCGACCACTATGTTATCACACTGGCCCTCCACATCTTTTAACAATTAATCTGTGACATTGCAGTTAATAAGTTACTTGATATAATTCTTATGTATGTGAATTTTTGTAAGTTAGACTTGTGTCCTAAAATGTGATCTATCCTAGAGAATGTTCCATGTGTACTTGAGAAGAATGTATATTCAGCTATTTTTAAGATGAACAGCCCTACATAGATCCATTAATACTAGATATTCTGGTTTTAACCTCATTTAGGGTTCTTATATATTTGCTAATATTCTGCCTATTGGATTTACCCCATTACAAGAGGGGCATGTTGAAATCTCCCACTACTATCATGTAACCATCCATATGTTTCTCTATGTTTGTGTGCCTTACATATTTTTCTGACTTTGATTCAACCTTTATCTGATGTTTTGAGTGAAAATATTTACTCCACTCAGTTAAATGTCAGTTTTAGCCCATGTTTCTTTTACCATACACAATTTTTTTTATTTTGATGTAGTACTATTCAATTTTGATTCTATTCATTGTATTTGAAGTAGTCATACAGCCTTAACTTGGGTAATGATATGTCACCCAGTTTCTTGGGGGGGGGTTTAAGGTTTTGGCTAGCCTGGGTCTTTTATGGTTCCACACTTTAGATAGAGGCCTTTGAATTAGTCCTCATATGTATCTCAATTGGTTTACTTTGGTTTTGTTTCCCCGTTGCCTTTTCATCTGTTTCACCCTCCCCAAAAATAAGGGCTTTGTTTTGATATCAATAAAGGCTACTTAGGAGGCCTGAGCTGTGAGCTGACATCTAGACCCATGGTTCCACTTGGTGGAGCAACAGGCTTGTGGGTGAACAACTTAAGAGTGTGAGTTTCTTGACTGCTAAACCTTCCTAACTGTGTGGATTATTTATTGTGAGGAATTGCTACCAGACAAGCGTCTTTGTCCTACTCAGAGAGGGGGCATGGTATTCCCTCTTCCCTCATGGTGATTGTTGAATGCACAACCTACTATTCAACATCACACAAACATTATTGTTGTTCTAAATCCTTGAAGAATGTTGTCTGATTTTGTATAAGGAATGCATTGAGTCTATATAAAAGTTTGGGTAACATGGTCATTTTTATAACATTGATTCTTCTCATATATTCAATGAAATCCATTCTATTAAGTTTTTAGATTGCCTTGCAATTGGCATCCTATCATTGAAAAATCTATTGAGGTATAGTTCTTGGAGTGTTCTGCCTATGTGTTTTTCTTCAATGTACTTCACTGATTCAGGTCTGATTTCAAGGTCTTTGACCAACTTTTAATTGACATTATATAAGGTTTGAGATATATATCTATAATTTCTTACACATGCTTACTTATCTAATTGTCCCCACACCATTTGATTAAGAGGTTGTTTTTATTCTATTTCATGTTACTAGCTCCTTTGAAAAAAATTAGCCATATACTTGGAGTTTGGCACTAGATATCCTATTCTGACACATTGGTCTGAAATCTATCTTTGTTTCAATACTTCAGTGTTTTGATAACTGTGGCTTTATACTACAGCTTCAACTTAGATAATGAGAAGCACCTCCTCACTCCACAGTTTCTTCTTTTTCAGTAAGTTTAAGGCTACCCCATGTCTTCTGTGGTTCCACACAAATGTTATCATGAACTTTTCTAAGTCCTTGTATAATACTGTCTGAATTTGGATAGGAGTTGAATCTATATAATAATTTAGGTAAGATAAATTTTGATAAAATTGGATTCTTTCCATGATAATGGAATATTTTTCATTTCCTTTAGTCTTCTTCAACCTTTTCTTAAGTGCTAAGTATTTTGATGTTTTGTGAAGTCTCTCACTTCTTTTATAAGTTTATTTCTAGGTACTTGATAATTTTGACACTATTTTAAATGGGATATACTCTTTAATCTCTTCTCCTCTGAGTCATTATTTGTATAAAGGAGTGCAACCAATTTTGTGAACTGATTTTGCTGTATTTGTTTACTCTTTCTATTGGCTTTTTTGTAGACTCTTCAGAGTATTTAAAGTTTATTATCATGTCATCTGTAAATAGAGTTTGTTTACTCCCACAGAAGGCATGGGGTATCCTTAAACCATACTAAAAACAAGAAACTTCAGGGGTATATAGTGCCAAACACCAAGTAGAGTTAGTATAAATTGCTCTTTTCCAAAGTGTATCCCTTTGATTTACTTCTCTTACTTTCCTTTGCTGGGACTTCTAATACAATGTTGAATAAAAGTGGAGACCATGAACATTCTTGCCTTGTTCCTGGCCTCAGTGGGAATTCTTTCAGTTTTTATCATTGATAATAGCATTGGCTATTGCCTTATTATAGTTAACTGTTACTATCTTGAGGAAGATTCCTTCCATGCCTATTTTTCTGCGTTTTCAAAATTAAGGGGTATTGGATCTTGTCAAATGTCTTCTCTTCAGTGATTGATATGATCATATGATTATATATATACATATATATTTACTGATGGGATTATGTTGTTGTTTTCTTTGCATATATTGAATTATCCTTGCATCTTGAAATGAAACTCACTTAATCATTTTTTGTTTACAACTTGATTTCCCCCACAACAAACATGTTCCCTAGTGTCTTTCTAGTTGTTAGCTTTTCACCCAAAACAAATATTTCCCTTACTTACCCTCTTGTTATACATATCAAAAGCCTACCTGGGGGAAATGGCTCAAGATAGACCTTTTGTCCTTACGCCCCCATGTTCTTTGTGTTTAATAAAAATACTGGAATTCTGGAAGCAGCTCTATCTCTTTCTATCTCTCTCTCTCTTCATGAGGTTAAAATCTCCCCCAACCATGTGTGTTTCACTCTCTGAAGCTTGGCCTGTTTATTTCCTGCAGTGACCCCTACCCAAACCTCATTTACAAGATGGGATTATGGTGTGGAACCCAAAATCATTATGTATAATTTTTGCTGTGCTGTTGGATTCAGTTTGCTAAGATTTTGTTGAGAATTTTTCCATCAAAATTTATCAGTGAGAATGGTCTGCCATTTTCTTTATTGGTAGTATCTCTGTAAATTTTAAGAATCAGAATAATGTCAGATTCATAGAAGATATTATAAAGGGTTTTCGTAATATTTTGGAACAGTTTAAGGATCAATGGCAATAATGCTTCTCTGAATATTTTATAAAAACTAGAGGAAGGCAGGCAGACATCTGGCTTCCTGTTTCTTCTTTGATTCTGGAGACCAGCTCTTGCCAGGTATAGGGTTTGGGAAGGCCCCATACAAAGACTTTCTCCCTAGCCTGGGGAGTGCTGGGAGGCTTGGCAGGCCCCCAGCCGTCCATGTCTTTTTCCCCTGACTTCAGGCCTTCCCTGGGTGCCAGCTCAGATGGCCAGAAGTGGGTTCAGGTGGACTCTTAGTGGTCCTCAGGCTTCCCCCCTCCCTCCGTACTCCAGGGGGGAGGTGCATGGGGAGGAGGACGGGCAGACATCTGGCTTCTGGTTTCCTCTTTGATTCTGGAGACCAGCTCTTGCCAGGTATAGGGTTTGGGGAGGCCCCATACCAGAGACTTTCTCCCTAGCCTGGGGAGTGCTGGGAAGCTTGGCAGGCCCGCAGCCGTCCTTGTATTTTTCCCCTGACTTCAGGCCTTCCCTGGGTGCCAGCTCAAATGGCCAGAAGTGGGTTCAGGTAGACTCTTAGTGGTCCTCAGGCTTTCCCCTCCCTCCGTACTTCAGGGGGGAGGTGCATGGGGAGGAGGGCGGGCAGACATCTGGCTTCTGGTTTCCTCTTTGATTCTGGAGACCAGCTCTTGCCAGGTATAGGGTTTGGGGAGGCCCCATACCAGAGCCTTTCTCCATAGCCTTGAGAGTGCTGGGAAGCTTGGCAGGCCCCCAGCTACCCTTGTCTTTTTCCTCTGACTCCAGGCCTTCCCTGGATGCCAGCTCAGATGGCCAGAAGTGGGTTCAGGTAGACTCTTAGTGGTCCTCAGGCTTCCCCCTCCCTCCGTACTCCAGGGGGGAGGTGCATGGGGAGGAGGGCGGGCAGACATTTGGCTTCCAGTTTTCTCCTTGATTCTGGAGACCAGCTCTTGCCAGGTATAGGGTTTATCTCCCCTGGACTTCAGTCTTTCCCTGAGCACCAATCTAGGTGGACTCTATAGGAGTCAACAGTCTTTCCCCCTAGCTCTCCCTACACTAATGGGAATGCACTCTGGGAGGAGGGCGGGCTGCTCTAGCACTGGTTTATGTTGGGACAGTCATTGGAAATTTTTTCTCCTTGTTTTCATATTGATAGTATTGTGTGCATATATTCTATATATCCATAATATCCATATTATGTTGTGACCTTGATACTGCCCTACAAAGCTCATTTCTAATATTTTACTGCCTCAGTCCCAACCCTTACTTCCCCCCATCTTCCTATGTAGGTGCAGCTAATGACATGAAGCTCACCACATAGAGTGATAAGTGCAGTTAGAGAAATAACTACACTGAAAACTATCATAACAATGTGAATGAATGAGGGAAAAAGAAAGCCTGTCTGGAGTACAGGTGTGGGTGGGGTGGAGAATAGGTAGATCTGGGAAATTGGTGGTGGGAATCCTGCACTGGTGAAGGGGGGTGTTTTTTACATGACTGTAATCATACAACTACAATTATATTTGTAATCATGGTGTTTATATAAAGATAATTTTAAAAAAACTTACCCAAATAAACCCATCTCAGCCTGGACTTTTATTCTCAGGAAGATGATTAATTACTGTTTTAATTGTCTTACTGCTAATTAGCCTCTGGAGGCTACTTATTCAGTACTGGTAGATTATATGTTTCCAAAACTGTCCATTTTTTCTAGGTCTCTACTTAAACAGAATACAGTTATAAATAGTAAGCTCTCATGGTGTCCTGGATTTTGGGGGTGTCTGTTGTAAATTTTCCCCTACATTTCTGATCTAATACATTTAGGCATTTCGGTTTTTTCCTTTTAAATAATTTTTATTTCTTGTTTATTCTTTCAAAAATCATCTTTTGGTTTTCTTGATTCTATGCCATGTTTTCTTGGTTTCTTTTTTTTTTTTCTTTTTTTGGGCTTTTAAAGAGAATTTTATTTGAGTGGTTCTTACAAAGATTGTTGCAATATGAAAGTCATTTGTTTGATAGAAATATCAAGCTGTCTTGTCAAACACACTGAAGTAACCCAAAAATATATTTCAGAGCTCACAGAGCTTAAAAAGAGCAAAGATTATATATGCAACCAGACAAAACCTATTTCCGCATTTCCAATTTCTTGTTCAGATTGCTTGCATTTTCAGAATCTCTAAACATCTTGAGGAAATGCAGGGATCATTTTGTTTGGATTCTCAGACACACCAGAACGTATATTTACAAAGAAACTTACAGAGAACATTAATTGAAAAGATACCATCAAGAAATATAATTTTGAAATCTCCTTTTCTTGCCAATTGATCTAAAGCAAGATGAGATGTTAACCCAACAGCCCTTTAGCTGTCTAGAATTTCTATACACTAAATGTGCATTCCAGAAACCTTTGCCAAACTATTTGCCAAAAATTAACATTAGTGAAATGTAACTCTGGTGTAAAAAGTTAGGCTTCTGAAATGTTAAAAACATTATATCCCTGACTGCCTTTTTTACATTGAGCACATTTGATACCCTAGGGCTATTCCTATATATCCTTTATGTAATTTTCTACATGTACAATAAAAGGCAGAACAATAGACAGCTTTGTATACAGTGGAATCTGCTAGATAGGGAGAACGAGCACACTTACTCCTGTTTACAATTTTATTTTCCAGGTAACAGGAATTGTATACAAATGACAGTAGACCCTTGCCTCTTTATTTTTTTATCTAAATAAAAGATAACTCAAGATGAATTCTCAAAGAAAAAAGCTATATACATAAGGGACTTTTATCTTCCTTCATCGTCTACTTGGAACCAGTAGTTGTGTTGCTGTCATAGAATCAGGGAAGAGGTTGTGATAAGTTGGAAGAGGTACATATGCTGCTGTTATCATTTTACCAGCAAACCACCTGCCATGCAATGCATTAACTGCAGCAATGGCCGCAGCAATGGACGGGCATTTCACATACACGTTGCCCAGAGCTGAATTTTTATCAACATAAATATGAATAACTCCTCCGTGTTTATTACATTCTTCAATCACATCATCTTTAATCTCTGTATCCCATCCGACTTCTTCTGTTTGAGGGTTAAACATATTAGAGAGTTGGAAGCACTGTGTTGCAAGTGGTTGAACAGAAGCAGCTGCAGTTAAAGCTGAAGCTTCCGTCTGTTGAGAAAGTCTTGTTTGCAAATCTATAACAAAAGAGAATTCTGCCACAGCACCAAAGAGCCACTCATTTGTAGAGCTTGTTGTGCTGCTGGTGGAATCTGCAAACCTGTACCCTCTGCAAGTCTTGCCATTAACTGGAGGCGACCGGTTGTTCCCAAGTCAATTCCAGTCCTTTCCAGTTCATCACTGTCCAAAAATGAGCTAGCACTAGAAGCATCAGTTCTCTCAGTAACATGACCAACCTTCATTGGCCTTCCTGCTAATTCAAATCCATTAAGCTGTTCCAAAGCCTTCTTGGCACATTCTGAATCAGAAAACGTAATAAATCCATAACCCTTAGATCGACCAGTTTCACTATCCATCATGAGTTGGATACTTTCAATCCTTCCAAAAGGCTCAAAGATTCCCCGAAGCATGTCCTCTGTTATGTTAAAATGTAAGGAGCCCACATAAAGCCTCATAGGCCCAGCACTTCCCTTTTGTAGATTATTTGCCATTGCTGCAGCTCTGTTTTTTTCGGCCTGGGATGCCTGTACAATGATTGGCACTCCTAAAACACGTTGGCCAGTTAATCCTATTGCTAGAGGCACAGAGCTAACATCAACAAATTCCACATAAGCAATTCCTTTGGAACGTCTTGAATTTCGGTCAGAAATCATCCTCACATCTCGAACCTTTCCTACTGTAGAAAAAAACTCTTCCAAGTCCCGTGGTCGAATTCTTGCTGCCAGCTGCATACAGAAAACTGTCCTTGCATCTCTTTCCTCAGGAGTTAGATTATCGATTGGTTCTCTCACAGGACTCTTGTCTTTCCTGAATGAACTTTTGCTTCTTGAACGTCTTCTGCTTAATTTGATGCTATGAGGCAACCCAATCTTTCCTCGGATGGCACTGTTAAATTTTGGTCTGGAGTAAGGACTTCTGTAGCGGCCTCTGAATCTGCGATCTCGACTTCTTGAACGACTCCGTCTTCTTTCTTTGCTTCTACTTCTCTTCCTTTCACGACTTTTACTCGTTTTCCGTTCTCTATCTCGACTTTGCTTTCGTTCCTTACTTTTGCTTCTTCTTCGTTCATGACTACGACTTCTGCTCTTGCTTTTTTTCCTCTTTTTGCTTCGTTCTTCATGGCCGTTAGCACTGCTCAACTTGTTCTCATCCTTCTTGTAAGGAGCCTCGAGCATGGCTTCGATGTCGATGTCGTCTGCCATTTTCCGCCAAACGCCTGCGCAGGCTGCCGGGGCGCCGGGTGCTCGTCGTGTCGGGCAGGGGGTGGGGTGCGGCCGCTCTGTGGCGCCGCTCGCTAGGCCCGGGCCGCGGTACCGACCGTCCGCCCGGCCCGACGTCGGGCTCCGAGGGCGTCAGAGGCCCGAGCGAATCTAAAAAACACAATGGGACTAGGAGAGGCCGCGCGGGGAGGCGCAGGACGGCGGCGGCGGCGGCTCCGGGTCCACCCCTGCCTCGGCGTCGGCAAGCTCTTCTGAAATGGCGGCCGCAGCTTCCCCGGACTCACGCTCGGCGAGACCAGACACACACAGACGCGCAGACACACGTACGGACGCACGGGGCCGCTCGCAGCGCTCGGCACGGGCTCTCGCGAGAAGCCGCCTTTAGTGCCAGCCCGGCGCCGCCCGAGTCTCGTGAGAGCCCCAGCCCGGGATGGGGGGGAGGAGGAGGAGGAGGCGGCGACCGGGACCCAATCTCGCGCAACGATTGCGCCACATCTCTTCCCATCCCCCCATTCCGAGAGGCGCCAGGGAAGACCTGTTTTCTTGGTTTCTATATCATTGATTTCACTCTGGTTTTTATTATTTCTTTACTTCTACGTGTTTTTGGCTCCCCCCCCCCTTTTTTTAGATATTTAGGTTGTGCTTTTATTTTTTTCTTCATTCTTTATCTAGGCTTGTATCACTCTGAGTTTCCCTTTTCTGTGTCACATACATTTGACTTGTTTCTTTATTATCATTAGTCTAAAGTTATCTATTTCTTCTTCAATTTGTGTTAGTTCTTATTCTGTGCTCTGTCCCACAAAGAACAGAGGAGGTAAACAATCTGCAAACACAGAAGGGAAAAGTTTATTTCATGCTGGGGTCGGCCCTTGTCAGGCAACAACCCTGACAATAGTTTGCAAGTCATTTTAAAGGGAGTCTAGGGGGTGTCCACATAGTCATAACTGACATTTAAAACTATTGGTTCTCATACTACTTCAGAAAACAGAATAATGTTTGATATACAAGGACTCTTAGTTTATTCACCGATGATATTGATACTCTGCTAGAACATTTACCTTCAATTCACATTGAGAAAAAAATGTTCTTGATTTGCTGATAACATTCATTCAGCAACTCTCAGTTCCTCCTCTCTGATAAAAGAAACCAGACCAGACCTCATGTTAAAAGCTAAAAGGGAATGTAAGTTTGTAACTAACTGCTGCTTGCTTCTGTAACCCTCCTGAAACCAGACCAGACCTCATGTTAAAAGCTAAAAGGGAATGTAAGTTTGTAACTAACTGCTGCTTGCTTCTGTAACCCTCGCTTTGCTTTAGACATAAGGACAGTCATGACAGGTCTCAGATAATGTGGCAGAATAGACTAAGCCCAGAAGATCAACCAGTCTCTGTAACCTTACCAGTGAGCATATACCGGGTAGAGATGGCTGACCACAAAGTGCAGAATGGCCTCAGATAGATAGTAGAAGACAACTAAAGATGGAAGAGAATCTTAGAATAAAGGAAGAGGTGACAAGAGAACTTTAGGATAAATTTAAGAGGAACAACATAAGAATCATAGACATCCCTGATGGCCAGAAAGTCACTGCCTATAAAAAATCAACAAGCAAATATATCATTGATGAGAAATTCCCAGAACTCGTGAGTAAATATACCATATCTTGGATGCCTGAAAGAACTAACTAAAAGAGCTAAAATAAATCACTCCAAGACACATATTTTTTTATTTCTTAATAATATCTCTATTTAAACACTGTGATTACAAGCATGATTGTTGTTGGGTTTCAATCATAAAAAGAACACTCCCCTTCACCAGTGCAACATTCCCACCACCAATGTGCCCCATCTCCCTCCTCCCCCATTCCCTGCCTGGATTCGAGACAGGAATTTTACTTCTCTCATGAATTAACATTGTCATGATACTTGTAATGGTTATTTCTCTAACTGCACTCACCACTCTTTGTGATGAGCTTAATATCATGAGCCAGTCCTTCCAGTGCTCATCACTGGGCATTATTACAATAATGTTTTTGATTTTTCTTAAAACACAGAGGTGAGTAAAAATCTTCTGCATTTCTCTCTCACCCTCTGACTTATTTCACTCAGCATAATAAATTCCATATACATCCATGTATAGGAAAATTTCATGACATCATATTTTCTGATGGCTGCAAAATATTCCATAGTGGATATTTAGCAGAGTTTTTTTTTTAAACCATTCATCGGTTGAAGGGCATCTTGGTTGTTTCCAGAATCTGGTTATTGTAAACAGCACTGTAATGAACAGATGTGTGAGGAAGGAGTTTTTGTATTGGATATTTGTGTTCCTAGGGTATATCCTCAGGAGTGGTACAGCTGGATCATATTAGAGCTCAATTTCCAGGGTTTTTTTTTTTTTTGAGGAATTTCCATATTATTTTCAATAAAGGTTGAACTAGATGGAATTCCCACCAGAAGTGAATGGGAGTTCCTTTCTCTCTACATCCCTGCCAGCACAGATTGTTCTTGTTTTTGCGATGTGTGCCAGTCTTTGTGCTGTGAGATGGTATCTCATTGTTGTTTTGATTTGCATCTCCCTGATGATTAGTGATGTGGAACATTTTTTATGTGCCTATTGGCCATTTGTATTTCTTCTTTGAGAAAGTATCTGTTCATTTCTTCTCCACAATTATTGCTGAGGTTAGATATACTTTTTAAGTTATATCAGTATCTTGTATACCTTAGATATTAGCCATTTGCCTGATGGGTTTTGGGTGAATAGTTTCTCCCTTACTGTGGGTGGGTTTTCTATCCCAGTCACTATTTTCTTTGAGGTGCAGAAGCTACTCAGCTTAATTTAGTCCCAACTGTTTATCTCTGTTTACACTTGTTTGGAGAGTGCTGTTTTCTCCTTAAAGATACCTTTAGTCTCAATGTTATGGAGTGTTTTACCTACGTGTTTTTCAATATACCGTATCACTTCAGGTCTGATAGCAAGATCTTTAATATATTTGGATTTGAATGTTGTACCTGGTGTTAGATGGCGATCTGAGTTCTCTTTTTTGCAAGTAGCTGAACAGTTGTCCCAACAACACTTGTTGAAGAGGCTTTTCTTACTCTATTTTGCATTTCTTGCCCCTATGTCAAAGATTAATTGATTGTATGTTAGGGTAACAATCTTTGAATACTCAAGTTTATTCCATTTATCTGAGGGTCTGTCTTTATTCCAACATCATGCTGTTTTAATGAAAATCGCTGTGTAATACAATTTAAAGTCGGGAAAGTGATGCCATTCAGTCATTTCAATCTTTTTATCAAGGATTGCTCTCGATATTTGTGGATTTTTTGTTTCAAATTAATTTCAGGAGTGTATGATATACTTCCTTGAAGAATGTCGTATTAATAAAAAAAGAATTTCTCATAAAAAAAGAGTGTCATGAATATACTTTTTTCTATTCAAACACCTTGATTACATACATGATTGTGTTTGGGTTTCAGTCATATAAAGAACACCACCCATCACCAGTGCAACATTCCCATCACCAATGTCCCAAGTCTCCCTCCTCCCCACCCGATCCCCGCCTGTACTCTAAACAGGCTCTCCATTTTGTTCATACATTCTCATTATTAGGACAGTTCAAAATGTAGCTATTTCTATAACTAAACTCATCACTCTTTGTGCTGAGCTTCCTGATGTGAGCTGGAAATTCCAGCTCTTTTCACTTTTGTGTCTGAAATTTATTATTGCAAGAATGTCTTTCATTTTTCTTAAAACCCAAAGATGCGTGAGACCATTCTACATTTCTCTCTCTCTCTCTCACTCTCTCTCTGTCTCTCTCTCTCTCTCTCTCTCTGACTTATTTCATTCATGTGTATATCTACTACAGTTTCTTTAGCCATTCGTCTGTTGAAGGGCATCTTGGTTGTTTCCAGAGTCTTGCTATGGTAAATAGGGCTGCAATGAATAAGGTGTAAGGAAGGGGTTTTTGTATTGTATTTTTGTGTTCCTAGGGTATATTCCTAGGAGTGGTATAGCTGGGTTGTACGGGAGCTTGATTTCTAGTTTTTGGAGGAATCTCCATATCGCTTTCCATAAAGGTTGAACTAGACGGCATTCCCACCAGCAGTGGATAAGAGTTCCTTTCTCTCCACATCCCCGCCAACACTGTTTATTCACATTCTTTGTGATGTGTGCCATTCTCTGTGGTGTGAGGTGGTATCTCATTGTTGTTTTGATTTGCATCTCCCTGATGATTAGTGATGTGGAGCTTTTTTTCATGTGTGTTTTGGCTATTTGTATTTCTTCTTTGTCAAAGTGTCTGTTCATTTCTTCTCCCCATTTTTTGATGGGATTAGATTTTTTTTTCTTTTAAAGTTCTGTCAGTGCCTTGTATATTTTGGAGATTAGCCTCTTATTCGATGGGAATTGGGTGAATAGTTTCTCCCACTCAGTGAGTGGCTCTGGTATCCTGGGCACTATTTCCTTTGAGGTGCAGAAGCTTCTCAGCCTAATATATTCCCATCTGTTAATCTCTGCTTTCACTTGCTTGGAAAGTGCAGTTTCCTCTTTGAAGATGCCTGTAGTCTCAATGTCCTGGAGTGTTTTGCCTATGTGCTGTTCTATATATCTTATGGTTTTGGGGCTGATATTGAGGTTTTTAAACCATTTGGATTTTACTTTCGTACATGATGTTAGCTGGGGATCTAAGTTCAACTTTTTACAAGTGGCTATCTAGTTCTGCCAACACCACTTGTTGAAGAGGCTTTCCCTGCTCAATTTAGGATTTCCTGCTCCTTTATCAAAAATTAGGTGACTATATGTCTGGGGAACATTTTCTGAGTATTCAAGCCTATTCCACTGATCTGAGTGCCTGTCCTTATTTTAATACCATGCTGTTTTGATAACTATTGCTTTGTAGTAAAGTTTAAAGTTGGGGAAAGTAATTTCTCCCATATTCTTTTTCGCAATGATTGCTTTAGCTATTCTAGGATGTTTATTGTTCCAAATGAATTTCAAAAGTGCCTGATCCACTTCTTTGAAGAATGTCATGGGTATCTTTACAGGGATAGCATTAAATATGTATAATGCCTTGGGGAGTACTGCCATTTTGATGATGTTAATCCTGCCAATCCATGAGCAGGGTATGCATTTCCATTTCCGCGTGTCCTCTCTTATTTCTTGGAGCAGAGTTTTATAGTTTTCTTTGTATAGGTCCTTCACATTTTAAGTCAAGTTGATTCCAAGATATTTGAGTTTGCGTAGCACTATTGTGATTGGGGTTGTTTTCTTAATGTCCATTTCTTCCTTATTACTATTGGTGTATAGAAAGGCCATTGATTTTTGTGTGTTGATTTTGTAGCCTGCACCCTTGTTATATGACTTTATTATTTCTAGAAGCTTTTATGTAGTCTTTAGGGTTTTCTTTTTTTTTTTTTTTTGGATTTTGGGCCACACCAAGTGGTGCTCAGGGGTGACTCCTGGCTGTCTGCTCAGAAATAGCACCTGAGAAGCACGGGGGACCATATGGGACACTGGGATTTGAACCAACCACCTTTGGTCCTGGATCGGCTGCTTGCAAGGCAAACGCCGCTGTGCTATCTCACCAGGCACCATTTAGGGTTTTCTAAGTAGAGTATCATGTCATCTGCAAACAGTGAAAGCTTGACTTCTTTCTTTCCTATCTGGATTCCCTTGATATCTTTATCTTGCTAATTGCTATAGCAAGTACTTCAAGTGCTATGTTGAATAGGAGTGGTGAGGGAGGACAGCCTTGTCTTGTACCAGAATTTAGAGGAAAGGCTTTCAGTTTTTCTCCATTGAGGATAACATTTGCCACTGGCTTGTGGTAAATTGACTTAACTATATTGAGAAAGGTTCCTTCCATTCCCATTTTGCTGACAGTTTTGATCAAGAATGGGTGTAGGACCTTATCAAATGCTTTCTCTGCGTCCATTGATATGATCATGTGGTTTTTATTTTTCTTGTTGTTGATGTTGTGTATTATGTTGATAGATTTACAGATGTTAAACCATCCTTGCATTCCTGGTATGAAACCTACTTGATCATAGTGGATGATCTTCTTAATGAGGCATTGAATCCTATTTGCCAGGATTTTGTTCAGGATCTTTGCATCTGCATTCATCAGCGATATTGGTCTGTAATTTTCTTTTTTCGTAGCATCTCTGTCTGGTTTAGGTATCAAGCTGATGTTGGCTTTATAAAAGCTATTTGGAAGTGTTTCCGTTTGTTCAATTTCATGAAAGAGTCTTGCCAGGATTGGTAGTAGTTCCTCTTGGTAAGTTTGAAAAAATTCATTAGTAAATCCATCTAGGCCTGGGCTTTTGTTTTTGGGCAGACACTTGATAACCGTTTTAATTTCATCAATAGTGATGGGGGTGTTTAGATATGCTACATCCTCTTCCTTCAACCGTGGAAGGTTATAAGAGTCCAAGAATCTATCCATTTCTTCAAGGTTCTCATTTTCAGTGGCATGGAGTTTCTCAAAGTAGTTTCTGATTACCTTTTGAATCTCTGTCATATCAGTAGTGATCTCTCCTTTTTTATTCTTAATACGAGTTATCAAGTTTCTCTCTCTCTCTTTCTTTGTTAGGTTTGCCAGTGGTCTATCAATCTTGTTTATTTTTTCAAAGAACCAAATTCTGCTTTCGGTTATCTTTCAGATTGTTTTTTGGGATTCCACTTCGTTGATTTCTGCTCTCAGCTTTGTTATTTCCTTCTGTCTCCCTATTTTTGGGTCCTTTTGTTGAGCACTTTCTAGTTCCATTAGCTGTGTCATTAAGCTACTCAGGTAAGCTCCTTCTTCCGTCCTGATGTGTGGTTGCAAAGCTATAAATTTTCCTCTCAGTACTGCTTTTGCTGTGTCCCATAAGTTCTGATAGTTTCTGTCTTTATTTTCATTTGTTTCTAGGAACCTTTTGATTTCCTCCTTGATTTCATCTCGGATCCACTGGTTATTGAGTATGAGGCTGTTTAACTTCCAGGTGTTAAAGTTTTTCTTCTGAGTCCCTTTGGAATTCACAAATAATTTCAAAGCCTTGTGGTCAGCGAAGGTAGTCGGAAAAATTTCTATTCTCTTGATAGTATGGAGTTATGTTTTATGTGCCAGCATGTAGTCTATTCTGGAGAATGTCCCATGTACATTGGA
The DNA here is from genome assembly GCF_024139225.1 of Suncus etruscus. Lineage (NCBI taxonomy): Eukaryota > Metazoa > Chordata > Mammalia > Eulipotyphla > Soricidae > Suncus > Suncus etruscus. The sequence continues at coordinate 56,049,075 of NC_064868.1, read as the reverse complement.
GAAGAGTGTGTATCCAGGTTTCTGGGGATGGAGTGTTCTATATATATATATATATATATATATATATATATATATATATATATATATATATATATATATGTAAGAAAAGGGCCTAGTGTGTGTATATATATATATATATATATATATATATATATATATATATATATATATACACACTAGGCCCTTTTCTTACATTTCTCTCCTCAGGTCTAGTATATTCTTGTTGGGTTTCAGTCTGGTTGACCTATCCAGTGTTGACAAAGCCGTGTTGAGGTCCCCCACAATTATTGTGTTTTTATTGATATTATTTTTCAGATTTGTCAACAGTTGTATTAAGTAGTTTGTTGGCCCCTCATTCGGTGCATATATGTTTAGGAGAGTTATTTCTTCCTCCTCTATAAACCCCTTGATTAATACAAAATTTCCATCTTTGTCCCTTACAACCTTCCTGAGTATAAAGTTTGCATTATCTGATATTATTATGGCCATTCCAGCTTTTTTATGGGTGTTGTTTGCTTGGATAATTTTTCTCCAGCCTTTTATTTTGAGTCTTTGTTTTTACTGACTATTCAGGTGCGTTTCTTGTAGGCAGCAGAAGGTTGGATTGAGTTTTTTGATCCATTTAGCCACTCTGTGTCTCTTACTTGGTGCATTTAGTCCATTGACATTGAGAGAAAGAATTGTCCTGGGATTTAATGCCATCATTATATCGAAATTTGGTGTGTCTCTTGGTTAGTCTTGTCTTAAATTAGGTCTTTCAGTTTTTCTCTTAAGACTGGTTTTGAGTCTGTAAAATTTCAGAGCTGTTTTTTGTCTGTGAAACCATGTATTCTTCCATCAAACCGGAAAGTGAGTTTTGCTGGGTACAGTATTCTAGGTGAAGCATTCATTTCCTTCAGTCTTGTCACAATATCCCATCACTGCTTTCTGGCATTGTGTGTTTTTGGTGACAGGTCTGCAGTAAATCTCAATGATGCTTGCTTGAACATAATTTCCCCTTTTGATCTTGCTGTTTTGCAGAATTCTGTCTCTATCTGTGGGATTTGTCATTGCGTGTCTTGGGGTGGTTTTTCTGGGAACTCTTTTGGTTGGTACTCTTCGAGCATGCAGGATATGATCACATATATTTTTTACTTCTGGAAGTTTCTCTTTAATGATGTTCTTGATCGTTGATTCTTCCTGGAAATTTTCTTCCTGGGTCTCTGGGACTCCAATGATTCTTAAGTTGTTTCTGTTGAGCTTATCATAGACTTCTATTTTCATCTGTTCCCATTCTTTGACTAATTTTTCCATTGTCTGTTCATTTGCTTTAATTTTTTTCCAATCTCTCCTGCTGTATGGAATTGTTATCTATCTCATCTTCCACAGCATCAAGTCTATTCTCAGCTTCTGATACCCTGTCCCAGAGCTTATCCATTTTGTCATTCACTTCGTTTACTGAATTTTTCAGGCCTGTTAGTTGACATGTTATTTCAGTTTGGAGTTTTGTGATTTCTGGCTTCATATTTTCTTGGTTCTCATTAGTGTTCTGTTCAAGTCGATCCATGGTTTCTTTGAGTTCGTTGAGGGTCTTCCATATTGCTAGTCTAAAGTCCTTATCTGAGAGGTTGATTAGTTGGTTGGTCATTATCTGGTCCTCAGAATTGTCATCTTCATTCTCTATGTCTGATGCTGGCCTGCGTTGTTTCCCTATTGTCACACTTGTATTGTGGGTTTTTCTACGTGTTGTGGTGGTATTCATTGGCTATATGATGCCGGCAGCACACTCCTCTGACTCCGCCTTTTCTGGATGGGTCGACTTGCCTCTAAGAGAGGGGTGTCCTCCGTGGATGAAGCCTCGCACAGGATCAAATCTTAGGCCCGAGCACGCAACAAACAGTCCAGGGAGAAATGCTGGGCTTCTGTGATCCAGCAGAGTTCTTGGTGTGATTTTTTCTTCTTCTTGCGATGGTTGTCTTTTCTTAGAAAGAGCGCAAGGCCATGTAGTGAAGAGGAGCCAAAGTGCTCTGCTGGTGCCTCTTTACGCCCCACTCCCAAGAGGGTCACGCAACAGGATAGTAGACAGACACACCCAGGCAGCACTCACAGTTTTTCACAATCGGGCCCAACTGGGCAGGCGTAGTTTTGTGGATTTTCCCAGCCTGACGTCACAAACAGTGGACCCAGCTTCTGCAAAGCCTAGCCGGTTTTCATGTTATGGAGTCCTGCCCTGGAATTGGCCTCTGGGAGAGCGAGTTGTCCGGAGCCTCTTTTTGGCCCACTCCCAAGAGGTTCACGCAACAGGATAGTAGATAGACACACACAGGCAGCACTCACAGTTTTTCACAGTCGGGCCACACTGGGCAGGCATAGTTTCATGGATTTTCCCAGCCTGACGTCACAAACAGGGGTCCCGGCTTCTGCAAAGCCTAGCTGGTTTTCATGTTATGGAGTCTCGCCCTGGAATTGGCCTCTGGGTGAGCGAGTTTTCTGGAGCCTCTTTTTGGCCCACTCCCAAGAGGTTCACACAACAGGATAGTAGACAGACACACACAGGCAGCACTCACAGTTTTTCTCATTTGGGCCCCACTGGGCAGGCGTATTTTCGTGGATTTTCCCAGCCTGACATCACACACAGGGGACCGGTCCTTCACCTCTTTAGTTAAGTTGACTCTGAGATATTTGAGATTGTATGACACTACTGTGAATGGAATTGTTTTTTAATGTCCATTTTTTTTCTATCATTCATTGTTGTATAAGAAGGCCATTGATTTTTGTGTGTTAATTTTGTAGCCTGCCATTTACTATATGAATCTGTTTTTTCTGGAAGCTTTTTGGTAGAGTCTTTAGGGTTTTCTTAGTATAGTGACATGTCATTGCAGACACTGAGAGCTTGACTTCTTTCCTATCTAGTTGCCCTTGAAATTTTTTCTTGCTTAATCACTATGGCAAGAGCTTCCAGCACTATATTGAATTGGAGTGGTGAGAGAGTGCAGTCTTGTATCACATTTTAGAAGAAAGGCTTTAGTTTATCTCCATTGAGAATAATATTTGCCACTGGCTTGTGGTAGATAGCCTTGACTATATTGAGAAACGTTCCTCCCACTCTCATCTTGATAAGAGGTGTGTTTGTTTGTTTGTTTGTTTTGGGGCAACATCAGGTGACACTCAGGGGTTACTACTGTCTATGCACTTAGAAATCTCTCCTGGCTTGGGGGACCATATGAGACTTGGGGGGATCAAACCACAGTCCATCCTAGGTAGCGCAAGCAAGGCAGATACCTTTCTGCTTTGTGCCACCATTCCAGTCCCTTGATAAGAGTTTTTTTATCAAGAATGAGTGTTGGACCTTATATAATGCTTTCTCTGCATCTATTATTATGATCATATGGGTTTTATTTTTCTTTTTGTTGATATGGTATAGTATGTTGGTTGATTTACGTATATTCAACCATCCTTGCGTTCCTTGTGTTCCTTGCGTTCCTGGGATGAAACCTACTTGGTCATAATATATGATCTTATTGATTAGGTGCTGGATCCTATTTGCCAGAATTGTGTTGAAATCTTTGCATCTGTGTTTATCAGAGATATTGATCTGTAGATTTCTTTTCTTACAAATCTGATGTATCAGGGTGATTTTAGCTTCATAAAAGCTATTTGTGTTCTTTTTGGAGCCACACCCGGTAATGATCAGGGGTTACTTCTGGCCGTGTGCTCAGAAATTGCTTCTGATTGGGGAACCATATGGATTGCCGGGGATCGAACCAGTGTCTGTCCTGGGTCAAGCGCATGCAGGACAAACATCTTATCACTGTGCCCCTACCACTCTGGCCCCATAAAAACTATTTGGGAGTGTTCCTGATTCTTTAATTTCATGAAAGAGCCTGAAAATATTGGTGGTAGGTCCTCTAGAAACATTTGAAAGAATTCATTAATGAATCCATTTGGGACTGGCCTTTTGTTTTGGGGAAGCCTTTTGATTGCTCTTTTAATTTCCTTGGTTGTGATGGGTCTATATAGATATGTTAGATCATCTTGGTTTACCTGAGGAAGATAAGAATATAAAAATTTATCCATTTCTTCCAGGTTTTCATGTTCTGTGGCATAGCTGTTTCTCAATTACCTACCCCTGATTACCTTTTGAATCTCTGTAGTATCTATTGTGATCTCACCCTTTTCATTTCAAATCCGATTTATTAAGTTTCTCTCTGTTTCTTTGTGACTTTTGCTAGTGGTTTATTAATCTTGTTTATTTAAAAAAAACAACTTTTGCTTTCATTAATCTTTCAAATTGCTTTTTCCACTTTATTGATTTCTGCTATAAGCTTTGTTATTTCCTTCTGCCTACCAATTTTTGGATACTTTTGTTGATCATTTTCTGATTTTATAAACTGTCATTAAGCTATTTATGTAGGCCCCTTTTTCCTTTCTGATATGTACTTTCAAAGCTATAAATTTTCTTCTTGATACTGCTTTTTCTGTCCAAGATACATTCTAATCAGAATGATGAAAAACATAGATAGTGAGAGTATATCAGTATACTATACTTCAGAGGCAGCAAATCAAAGAAATAAATAATGCACAAAAGAGCTTCTTTAATATTTACAACATATTTATCAAAGAAAATATATAATTAAAAAGCATAAAGAAATAAAAGGCAAGGTAGAGTGGTGACATGGAGTGGTAAGGCATCTACCTTTCCTACAGTAGCCTAGGACAGACCATGGTTCAATCCCCCAGTGTCCCATATGTTCCTCCAAGCCAGGAACTATATCTGAGTGCATAGCAGGAGTAACCTCTGAGCATCACTGGGTGTGGCCCAAACAAACAAACAAACAAAAAAGAAATATAAGGCATAAATGTGGGATATAATAAAAATGTATAACGTAATGAGTAAGTTATCAAAAATACTCAGCTAGACTTTCATTCATATTTGAAGGAACATTCTACAACTTCAAGGATAGTCGATAGTTCAGGAACATCATTGATTAAAAAGCAACTTTAAAATACAAACTTTAATATAAGACAACTCACACAAAAACAACAACTTGTAAAATGATGGAACAAAATTTCATGGGAGAGCCAGAGAGATAGCATGGAGGTAAGATGTTTGCGTAACATGCAGAAGAATGGTGGTTCAAATCCTGGCATCCCATATGATCCCCTGAGCCTGCCAGGAGCAATTTCTGAGCATAGAGCCAGGAATAACCCCTGAGTGCTGCCAGGTGTGACCCAAAAACAAACAAAAAATTCCATGGGAATAATATCTCTCAAAGACAATGGACTAAATGCAACAGTTAGATACAGAGTGAAAATATGTCTTAGAATATTGAATACAGAGGTGACCCAAAAGGACAAAAACTAGGTTGAGCACTAGCTCCCACTGCCACAGCTGGAATACTGGGAGTGATGTGTAAGTGAATGCTTCCCCCCTTCAAAGACAAAAACAAAGGTGCAGCCAACTTATCAGCTAGTCAATGTACACCAGCACTATTTGTAAAAACATCACACTGCAAAAGACACAGTGGGAAACCAACAAAGAATAGCATCATGCTTAGAGAATGAAGATGATAGCTCTAAAGACCTAATAAGTACTGGCCACCTACATAGCCTCTCTGAGAAGGACTTTAGAGAGGAAATTTGGAGGATGTTCAAAAAACTCAAAATATCCATAGAACAAACCAACCAACCAAGAGTAATACTCAAAAGGATATTAAAGTATAAATGAGAAAAATTCAAACTGAAATACTTCGGCTGAAAAACCTGGTAGGTGAAATGAAAAGCTCACTGCAAAGCCTCACCAGTAGAGTAAAAGCTGCTAAGAACAGAATCAGTGACCTGGAAGATGAGCTACATAACACCTTTATAGAACAGAAGAGGTTTTTAAATAGCCTAAAAGAAAGCTAACAGACAACAATTACACTCTGGGATAAATTCAAGAGAAGCAACATAAGAATAATTTGAGTTACATAGATCCAGAAAGAAAACCTCCATGAAAAATCAACAGTCAAAGATATCATTGCTGAGAAGTTCCCAGAGCTAAGGAATGCATCCAACTACATCATGGATGCCTGAAGAACACCAACTAAAAGAGATCCAAAGAAAATAAGTACCCCAAGGCATATTCTAGTAATAATAATAAAAACTTAGAGAAGGACAGAATACTGAATATATCAAGATGAAAAGGGGTAATTACATACAATAAATATTTCTTAAGATTTACAAGATATTTATCAAAAGCAACTCACAAGTCTCAAGGACAGAGGTTTTTTAGTGACAAAATGCAAGGAAATGAATGCTTTGTCAAAAATACTTTACAGAGACATACTTACATTCAGATTTGCAGGACTTTTACACAGATTCACAGATTAACAACAGTTCAGAAACTTTACAGACTCAAAACCAACCTTAAAAAGAGGTGAATGGTCTATTTTAACACAAAGCAGAGCCAACAAACCCATCAATTTCTACAAAAAGATGAGAGTAAATCCCATGACATCCATCTCTCTCAATGTCATTGGATAAAATGCCCCAAATTAAGAGACACAGAATGTAAAATGAATCAGAAAACTCAATCCAACCTTTTAATGCTCGCAAGAAACACATTTAAATAGGCAGAGCAAACAGATTTAAAATCAAAAGTTGGAGAACATTCCTAGAAGCAAACAATTTCCATATAAAGGCTGTGTTTACCATACAAATATCAGAAAAAAAAGTCTTTTTAGTCTTAAAACGTTAAAAGAGGCATAGATGGGCATTTCTTACTAAGGGTTGTGTATACCAAGAAGAAATTACACTTCAAACATATACACCAAATGAAGGGACAGCAAAATACTTAAGACAATTGCTGATAAACTTGAAGAAAGACATCAATAACAACACAATAATAAAGCGAGTCTTCAACACCAATTTGTCACCCATTAATACAGCAGCAAGGCTAAAGTGTAACAAAGTTATACTGGCTCTGAATGAATAAGTAGAAGCAAGTGGCTTAGTAGATATAGAGAGAGCTCTTTATCCTCAGAAAAGTGGATAAACAATCTTCTCCAATACACATGGGTCATTCTCCAACATAAACCACATGCTGGGCCACAAAACATACCTCCACAAAATCAATAACATAAAAATTGTTTTTATATTCTTCTCAGATAATTAGGCACTGAAAATAGAGGTGAATTATAGACAAGGACACATACTTTTAAAAACTGAAAATTAAACAGTCAGAGATGAAATCAAAGGAAAATCAATAGCTTCCTGGAAACAAATAAAAATGAAGACATGAATTATTTGAATATGTGGGATAAGCAAAGTCTCAATTAGGAGGAAAATTTATAGCTTAAAAGCATTCATCACAACAAAAGAAAAGGCCTACATTATAACTTAATGGCACAGCTTAAGAAATTTGAAAAAGAGACATTTGGGGACTTCTCCTGGCATCCCCTGACGTCTTGCCTCGGCTGAGGTGAGTGTTTGGGGGCCGGAGTTGCGGATCAGGCTGACTGCTGGACCCCTAGGCCCGGCAGACATTTTGGGACCTCCCCCAGCCTGCATCAACCTGGGAACTTTGACCTCCTTCAGCATTAATCCCTTCAAGGCGTGTCTCGGCTGAGGCTGTGTTTTCTGTTGGAGTTGTGGATTGTGCTGGTTTCCTTAGCTTGGCAGACATTTGGGGACTTCTCCTGGCATCCCCTGACGGCTTGCCTCGGCTGAGGTGAGTGTTTGGGGGCCGGAGTTGCAGAGCAGGCTGACTGCTGGACCCCTAGGCCCGGCAGACATATTGGGACCTCCCCCAGCCTGCATCAACCTGGGAACTTTGACCTCCTTCAGCATTAATCCCTTCAAGGCGTGTCAAGGCTGAGGCTGTGTTTTCTGTTGGAGTTGTGGATTGTGCTGGTTTCCTTAGCTTGGCAGACATTTGGGGACTTCTCCTGGCATCCCCTGACGGCTTGCCTCGGCTGAGGTGAGTACCACTAGCCAATGAGTACCACCACAACACGTAGAAAAACTGAGGTGAGAAAAGCTGAGGTGAGTACCACTATCCAATGAGTACCACCACAACACGTAGAAAAACCCACAGTGTAAGAGTGACAATGGGGAGACTACACAGACCAACTTCAACCATAGAGAATGAAGATGGAAACTCTGATGACCCAACAATGGCCAACTACCTAAGCAGTCTTTCAGAAATGGAGTTTAGAGACGAAATATGGAGGTTGCTAACAGAAATCAAAGAAAGTATAAATCAGAACACTAATAAAAATCAAGAGAATATGAAGATAGAAATCAGAAAACACCAAACTGAAATATCAGATCAGATAACAGGTCTGAAAAACTCAGTAGACGAATTGAAGAACATAATGGATGAGCTTTCCAACAGGTTAACAGCAGCTGAGGATAGAATAAGTGCTTTAGAAGACGAGATGCATAACAACTTTACACAGCAGAAGAGATTGGAAAAAAGCCTCAAATCAAATGATCAGACAATGGAAAATTTACTCAAAGAATATGAGCAGATGAAAATAGAAGTCTTTTAATCTAAAGAGCGCATGCGCAGGCCTGCTCGTTCCTTTTGCCTTGTTACCAGCGAGAAAGCAAGATGGGTCACCAGCAGCTCTATTGGAGCCACCCGAGAAAGTTCGGACAGGGTTCGCGCTCTTGCCGCGTCTGCTCGAACCGGCACGGCCTGATCCGCAAATACGGCCTCAACATGTGCCGCCAGTGTTTCCACCAGTGTGCAAAGGACATCGGCTTCATCAAGTTGGACTAAAGTGGACTTCTGGAAGTGGTCATCAAAGACATCTACGTGACATCAGAAGATGCTGGCCCTTTGTACATAAATAAAATGACTTCAATTATAAAAAAAAAAAGAAAATAGAAGTCTTTGATAAGCTCAACAGAAACAACTTTAGAATCATTGGAGTTCCAGAGACCCAAGAAAAAAATCTTCAGGAAGAATCAATGGTTAAGAACATCATCAAAGAGAAACTACCAGAGCTAAAGAAAACATGTGACCAAATCCTGCATGCCCGAAGAGTACCAGCTAAAAAAGACCCCAGTAGAAACACCCCAAGACACATCCTAGTCACTATGATGAAACCCACCGATAGAGATAGAATACTGCAAGCAGCAAGATCGAAAAGGGAAATTACATTCCAGGGAGCATCCTTGAAATTTACAGCAGACCTGTCACCAGAAACACTCAAGGCCAGAAGGCAGTGGTGGGACGTAGTGGCAAAACTCAATGAAATAAATGCTTCGCCAAGAATACTGCACCCAGCAAAACTAAGTTTCAGGTTTGAAGGATGTATACACGGCTTCAAAGATAAACAACAGCTCAAAATCTTTGCAGAACAAAAACCAGCATTAAAAGAAAAACTGAAAGATCTACTCTAAAAACAAGACAGAACAAAAAACACACCAAACATCTACACAAAGATGGCAATAAATCCCATGACAATTATTTCTCTCAATGTCAATGGACTAAATGCACCAGTTAAGAGGCACAGAGTGGCGAAATGGATCAAAAAGCTGAAGCCAACCTTCTGCTGTCTACAAGAAACAAACCTGAATAGTCAGAATAAACATAGACTCAAAATCAAAGGCTGGAGGAAAATCATTCAAGCAAACAACACCCTTAAAAAAGCGGGGGTGGCCATACTAATATCAGATGACACAAACTTTATACTCAGAAAAGTTGTAAGGGACAAAGATGGATATTATGTACTAATCAAGGGATTTGTACAGCAAGAAGAAATCACTCTCCTAAACATATACGCACCGAATGAGGGTCCAGCAAAGTATGTAATACAATTGTTGACAAATCTGAAGAAGGATATCAATAATAACACAATAATTGTGGGAGACCTCAACACAGGCTTGTCAACACTTGATAGGTCAACCAAATGGAAACCCAACAAAAATATACTAGACCTGAAAAGAGAAATGGATGAAAGAGGCCTAGTAGATATATATAGGGCACTCTATCCTCAGAAACCTGGATACACATTCTTTTCCAATGTACATGGATCATTCTCCAGGATAGATCACGTGCTGGCACATAAAACATACCTCCATAAAATAAAAAAGATAGACATTTTGCAGGCTGCCTTTGCTGACCACAAGGCTCTGAAGTTAGATGTGAACTGCAAAGGGACACAGAAGAAAAAAATTAACACCTGGAAGTTAAACAGCCTCATACTCAATAACCAGTGGGTCCGAGATGAAATCAAGGAGGAAATCAAAAGGTTCCTGGAAACAAATGACAATAAAGACACAAACTATCAGAACTTATGGGACACAGCAAAAGCAGTACTGAGAGGAAAATTTATAGCTTTGCAAGCACACATCAGGAAAGAAGAAGGAGCTTACCTGAGTAGCTTAATGACACAGCTAATAGAACTAGAAAGTGCTCAACAAAAGGACCCAAAAATAGGGAGACAGAAGGAAATAACAAAGCTGAGAGCAGAAATCAATGAAGTGAAAACCCAAAAAACAATCCGAAAGATCAACGAAAGCAGAAGTTGGTTCTTTGAAAAAATAAACAAGATTGATAGACCATTGGCAAAACTCACAAAGCAAAAGAAAGAGAGAAACTTGATAACGCGTATTAGAAATGAAAAGGGGGAGATCACTACAGATACTGCAGAGATTCAAAGGGTATTCAGAGAATACTTTGAGAAACTCTATGCCACTAAATATGAGAACCTGAAAGAAATGGATAAATTTCTAAACTCATATAACCTTCCACGGTTGAATAAAGAAGAGGTAGCATATCTAAACACCCCCATCACTATTGAGGAAATTAAAACTGTAATCAAAAATTTACCCAAAAACAAAAGCCCAGGCCCTGATGGATTCACGAATGAATTCTTTCAAACCTTTCAAGAGGAACTACTACCAATTCTGGCCAGGCTCTTTTATGAAATCGAAAAAACAGGAATACTTCCAAATAGCTTTTATGAAGCCAACATCACCTTAATACCAAAACCTGATAGAGATGCTGTCAAAAAAGAAAATTACAAACCAATATCCCTGATGAACACAGATGCAAAGATCCTCAACAAAATCCTGGCGAACAGGATCCAGTGCCTCATCAAGAAGATCATTCACGGGGCCGGGCGGTGGCGCTAAAGGTAAGGTGCCTGCCTTGCCTGCGCTAACCTTCGACGGACCGCGGTTCGATCCCCCGGTGTCCCATATGGTCCCCCAGGAGCCAGGAGCAACTTCTGAGCGCATAGCCAGGAGTAACCCCTGAGCGTTACCGGGTGTGGCCCAAAAACCAAAAAAAAAAAAAAGAAGATCATTCACTTTGATCAAGTAGGTTTCATCCCAGGAATGCAAGGCTGGTTTAACATCCGTAAATCTATCAATATAATACACAACATAAACAACAACAAAAATAAAAATCACATGGTCATATCAATAGATGCAGAAAAAGCATTTGATAAGGTTCAACACCCATTCTTGATAAAAACTCTCAGCAAGATAGGAATAAAAGGAACCTTTCTCAATATAGTCAAAGCCATCTACCAGAAGCCAGTGGCAAATATTATCCTCAATGGAGAAAAACTAAAATCCTTTCCTCTAAATTCTGGTACAAGACAAGGCTGTCCTCTCTCACCACTCCTATTCAACATAGCACTGGAAGTACTTGCTATAGCGATTAGGCAAGAAAAAGATATCAAGGGAATCCAGATAGGAAAGGAAGAAGTCAAGCTCTCACTGTTTGCAGATGACATGATACTCTACTTAGAAAACCCTAAAGACTCTACCAAAAAGCTTCTAGAAATAATAGATTTGTATAGCAAAGTGGCAGGATACAAAATTAACACACAAAAATCAATGGCCTTTTTATACACTAATAATGATAAGGAAGAAATGGACATTAAGAGAACAATCCCATTCACATTAGTTCCACACAAACTCAAATATCTTGGAGTCAACCTGACTAAAGATGTGAAGGATCTATACAAAGAAAACTACAAAACACTGCTCCAAGAAATAAGAGAGGACACGCGAAAATGGAAACACATACCATGCTCATGGATTGGCAGGATCAACATCATTAAAATGGCAATACTTCCAAAAGCATTGTACAGATTTAACGCGATTCCTCTAAAGATACCCATGACATTCTTCAAAGAAGTGGATCAAATACTTCTGAAATTCATCTGGAACAACAAACAACCTCGAATAGCTAAAGCACTCCTTGGGAAAAGGAATATGGGAGGCATTACTTTCCCCAATTTTAAGTTGTATTACAAATCAACAGTTATAAAAACAGCATGGTATTGGAATAAAAACAGACCCTCAGATCAGTGGAATAGGCTTGAGTACTCAGAGAAGGTTCCTCAGACATATAACCACCTTGTTTTTGATAAAGGAGCAAGAAATCCTAAATGGAGCAGGGAAAGCCTATTCAACAAGTGGTGTTGGCACAACTGGTTAGCCACTTGCAAAAAAGCGAACTCAGACCCACAGCTAACACCATGTACAAAGGTAAAATCCAAATGGATTAAAGACCTTGATATCAGAACTGAAACTATAAGGTATATAGAACAACATGTAGGTGAAACACTCCAGGACATTGAGACTAAAGGCATCTTTAAGGAGGAGACAGCACTTTCCAAGCAAGTGGAAGCAGAGATAAACAGATGGGACTATATTAAGCTGAAAAGCTTCTGCATCTCAAAGGAAATAGTGCCCAGAATACAAAGGCCACCCACTGAGTGGGAGAAATAATTCACCCAATACACATCAGATAAAGGGCTAATATCCAAAATTTACAAGGTACTGACAGAAATATACAAAAAAAAACAACTAACCCCATCAAAAAATGGGGAGAAGAAATGAACAGACACTTTGAAAAAGAAGAAAGGCAAATGGCCAAAAGGCACATGAAAAGATGTTCAACATCACTAATCGTCAGGGAGATGCAAATCAAAACTACTATGAGGTACCACCTCACGCCACTGAGATTGGCACACATCACAAAATAGGAAAACAAGCAGTGCTGGCGGGGATGTGGAGAGAAAGGAACTCTTTTTCACTGCTGGTGGGAATGCCGTCTAGTACAACCTTTATGGAAAGCGATATGGAGATTCCTTCACAAACTGGAAATTGAGCTTCCATACGATCCAGCTATACCACTCCTAGGAATATACCCGAGGAACACAAAAATACAATACAAAAATCCCTTCCTTACTCCTATATTCATTGCAGCGCTATTTACAATAGCAGACTCTGGAAACAACCAAGATGCCCTTCAACAGATGAGTGGCTGAAGAAACTGTGGTACATATACACAATGGAATACTATGCAGCCATCAGGAGAGATGAAGTCATGAAATTTTCCAATACATGGATGTACATGGAATCTATTATGCTGAGTGAAGTAAGTCAGAGGGAGAGAGAAAGACGCAGAATGGTTTCACTCATCTATGGGCTTTAAGAAAAATGAAGGACATTTTTAACAGTATCTCAGAGACAAGAGAGATGAGGGCTGGTAGGTGCAGCTCAGGACATGCAGCTCATCACATAGAGTGATGAGTGCAGTTGCAGAGATGACTACACTGAAAACTATCATAAAATGTGAATGAATGAGGGAGGTAGAGAGCCTGTCTCGAGTACAGGTGTAGGGGGGTGGGGAGGAGGGAGAACTGGGAAATTGGTGGTGGGAATGTTGCACCGGTGAAGGGGGGTGCTCTTTACATGACTGTAATCATAGAACTATAACCATGTTTGTAATCACGGTGTTTGAATAAAGATAAAAAAAATTTGAAAAAGACGGGGCCAGAGAGATAGGATGGAGATAAGGCATTCGCCTTTCATGCAGAAGGACAGTGGTTTGAATCCCGGCATCCCATATGGTCCCCTGTGCCTGCTGGGGGCGATTTCTGAGCATAGAGTTAGAAGGAACCCCTGAGTGCTGCCGGGTGTGACCCAAAAACCAAAATAAATAAATAAATAAATAAATAAATAAATAAATAAATACATTTTTAAAAGAGCTACAAAATAAGTTGAAAGTAAGCAGATAAAAGAAGTAATGAAACTCAGAGCAGAAGTTAATTAACTAAGCACCCAAAAAAATTCTAAAGATCAATAAAAGCAGGAGTTTGTCCCTTGGAACATAATTATTATTGATAAACATTTTTTAAGACTCACAAACAAAAAGAGAGAGTGGAACTTAATCAACAGAATCAGAAATAAAAAGGGGTTGCCACTACAAATACTACAGAAATTTAAAGAGTAATTGAAGATTACTTTGAGAATCTCTATGCCAAAAATAAGAGAACCTGGAAGAAATGGAAATATTTTTGGACTCCTGCAACATTCTAAGTTTGAACTAATACTATCTAAAATACCTGAACAGACTTATCACCATTGAGGAAATTAAAAGGATAATGAAAAATGTTCCCAAAAATAAAAATCCTCCATCTAGATGGATTCACTAGTGAATTCTTAACCTTTAAAAAGGATCTACTGCCAATTCTCTTCAAGCTCTTCTGGGAAATTGAAGAAACAGAACCACCCCCAAATCACTTTTATAAACCTGAAATAAAAAGCAGACAAAAACACAAATAAATAAATAATAGACCCATATCCCTGATGAACATGGTTGCACAGATCTTCAAAAATAGTAACAAATAGAATCCAGAAACTCATCAAGAAGTTTATACACCATGACCAATTAGGATTTATTTCAGGGATGCAAGTTTGGTTTAACATATGCAAGTCAATAAATATTAATACACTATATCAATAAAAGGTAAAACAAATACCATACGATCACAGCAGTAGATGCTGAGAAAGCATTCAACAAGGTCCAACACCTAGCCATGTTAAAAAAAAAACCTCTAAATAAGATGGGAATAGAAGGAACTTCCCTCAATATTCTCAAAGCCACTTATCACAAACTCATTGCAAGCACTATAGTTAATAGGAAAAAACTAAATGTCTTTCCATTAATATTTGGCACAAGGCAAGGTTGCCCCCCTCTTGCCTATTCTATCCAATATAATACTGGAAGTACTTGCCATAGCAATTAGGCAAGAAAAAGACATTAATTCTTGCAATAATAATTTTCAGACACAAAAGAGAAAAGAGCTGGAAGTTCCAGCTCACCTCAGGAAGCTCACCACAAAGAGTGATGAGTTTAGTTAGAGAAATAACTACATTTTGAACTGTTCTAATAATGAGAATGTATGAGGGAAATGGAGAGCCTGTTTACAGTACAGGCGGGGGTCGGGCAGGGAGGAGGGAGACTTGGGACATTGTTGATGGGAATGTTGCACTGGTGATGGGTGGTGTTCTTTACATGACTGAAACCCAAACACAATCATGTATGTAATCAGGTGTTTAAATAAAATATAAAAAAAAAACTTGAATGCTAAGCCAGAGCGATGACGCAGCAGTAGGGCATTTGCCTTGCACATAGCTGACCCAGGAGGGACCACAGTTTGATCCCCGGCGTCCCTAGCCAGGAGTGATTTCTGAGTGCATAGCCAGGAGTAAGCCCTGAGCATCACTGGAGATGGCCCCAAAACAAAACAAAACCAAACCTGAATGTATCTTGGGGGCTTTCCAGACTCCATTTCTTAAGGCAGCTCTATGATATTTTAGGTTTCTTACGTTAATATATGAGACATACCGAATCTGAGCTAAGCCTGGTTTGAGAGTCAGAACAATAACCCAGAGAAAGCAGATCAGAAACTAGCTCACCCGGGGCCTGAGAGATAGGGTGTTTGCCTCACATGCAGAAGGGCAGTGGTTCGAATCCCAGCATCCCATATGGTCCCGAAGCTTGCCAGGAGCGATTTCTGAGCATAGAGCCAGGAGTAACCCCTGAGCACTGCCAGGTGTGACCCCCCAAAAAAAATAAAAATAAAAATAAAGAAACTAGGTCACCCTCATGGTCTTTCTTAATAATCCTAAGGAGGGCCCGGAGTGATAGCACAGTGGTGTTTGCCTTGCAAGCAGCCGATCCAGGACCAAAGGTGGTTGGTTCAAATCCCGGTGTCCCATATGGTCCCCCGTGCCTGCCAGGAGCTATTTCTGAACAGACAGCCAGGAGTAACCCCTGAGCACCGCCGGGTGTGGCCCAAAAACAAAACAAAAAAAAAAGAAAAAGACATTAAGAGTATCTACATAGAACTTAAAGAAATGAGGCTCTAGCTGTTCGCAGATGACATGATACCAAATCTAGAAAATTCCAAAGACTCCACAAAAAAGATATACCCAGAAACACAAAAGCACAATACAAAAGTACCCTCTGCACTCCTATATTGATTACACATATACTCATCACAGCACTATTTACAGCAGTCAGAATCTAGAAGCAACACAAATGCCTGACAATAGATGAGTGGCTGAGGAAACTGTGGAAAATCTACACAATAGATTACTATGCAGCCATTAGGAAAATAAAGTTATAAAATTAGTTTATGCATAGATGAATATGAAGATTATTAAGATGAGTGAAATGAGTCATAGGAGGTGGAGTTCAGGTTCAGGAGGTTCAGCCTAGGGTAAGAAGCTTGCCATGGAGAATGGTGAGTGCAGGTGGAATAGAGAAGGGTCTACTATGAAAATAGTGCTTGAAATTGATCGCTCTGGACAAGAACTTGGTGCAGAAAGTGGCAAAATTATCATGCAGGACATTCCATCATTAACAATAGTGCAAACCATGGTGTCAAAAAGGAGAGGGAGAGAGAGAGAAGCAAATCGCCTGCCCCAGAGACAGGTGGGGTTTGAGAATGGGGGTTGGAGGGGGAAAGGGAGACATTAGTAGCAGGAAGGTTGCATTGATGAAGGGTTCTGTACATTGTGACTTAAACTAAAAAATGAGCATTTTTGTAACCATAGTGCTTAAATAAAGCAACTAAGAAAAATAAATGTCTAACTTTCAAATTTGCTTTAAGTTGATAATCCAGAAAATGTTTATAAATTAAAAAAAAGAAAAGCTAGTTTCCTACTTATCTTGAACTTCAGAAAATGAGAACATGGTTCTTAGTACTCAACTGTGGTGCTCACTAAGAAAACCCTTCCTTTTACTGAGCATGACTGAAGAGAGTATGAGGCCATTTTCCTTCTTCCAATTAGATACCAAACAAAAATTGCCCTTGTTCTCATTGAATTCAGTGAGCCTACAAAGTTTGCAAAACCTGGAGATAATCGATAAATCTCTAAGAGAAAAGATATCATTATCACTGAGCCTGGTGGTGCTCAGTATTAGTGGTACTCAGCATTAATGATAAGCGATATTTCTTCTTGGGTAGGTCCTACATCTTTGTGGGAAAAAGGCATCTTGTCAAGAACACTGTACCTGCACATGAAAACTAGATCTGACAGAAACATTATCAGGAGTCACTCTAAGCAAAAGATCCAAAAGATATGTAAATAATATTTTACTTTATTTCTCCTTAGAGACTCAAATTAATTTTTTCATCTGCCTCAGCAGCAATCAGTGCTAATATGCCAAAAGAGAGGGGAAAAGATATCTGGAATGAAGAATGTCAGAACCGCTAGGATAAAGGATGAAGAAAATGGCAAGCTAAATTAAGGATTAAACCAAGGAACCATACAGGAATGCTGGCAGCAAGTTAAGCAGGGAAATGCCTATATTGCAGTTTTCTGAGGTGTAATGATCAGTGAAACATGAGATCCCTGAGATCCTCTGGTGGCAACCTTCTCATCCTTATATTTACCCTTTAAAAATTGAAATACAGTCTCTGTTGTTGGTATCATGTTTCTGGAAACATAATGGAAGAGACTACATCCTAGACTTCGACCTAGGATTTCTGCAAAAACCAAGACCACTAACTACAGAAGACTGATTAAAACAACAGTGATGGAACAGAACTTCTAGAACCACAAAGAAAGACTCCATCCTAGGCTTCATTCTATGAAATGTGCAAATACCAAGATCTCTAGTTACAGAGGCCTGATTTTATCATCCACTACTGGGCGGAAAATTTCCAGACATCACGAAAGGACCTAGGCGAGAGAATAAGAACATGTATGGAGCCTGTAATTATTCCCATGATAGTATACTTCAAGGGTGGAGAAACCCTGTATCTCTTAGGCCAAGGGAATTCCCTTTTTAATCTCCCCAATATTTACTGTGCCTATGCCAAAATAAAGCACGAATTAATTTTTTTGCTATAGTTGTTGCCTTTTTGTTGTTGTTTATTTTTCTGCTTTGTTTTTATCTCAGGACTATGGTTACTTTTTGGTTGTTGTCTTATTGTCTTTATTGCTGTGGTGCTTTTCGGGTTTTTTGTTTGTTTGATATTATTTTGTTTTTTATTTTTATTTAAACACCGTGATTACAAATATGATTATAGTTGTATGATTACAGTCATGTAAAGAACACCGCCCTTCACCAGTGCAACATTCCCACCATCAATTTCCCAGATCTCCCTCCTCCCCACTCCCCTACACCTGTACTCGAGACAGGCTTTCTACTTCCCTCATTCATTCACATTTTTATGATAGTTTTCAGTGTGGTCATCTCTCCAACTGCACTCATCACTCTATGTGATGAGCTTCATGTCATGAGCTGCACCTACCAGCCCTCATCTCTCTTGTCTCTGAGATACTGTTAAAAATGTCTTTCATTTTTCTTAAAGCCCATAGATGAGTGAAAACATTCTGCATCTTTCTCTCTCCCTCTGACTTACTTCACTCAGCATAACAGATTCCATGTACATCCATGTATTGGAAAATTTCATGACTTCATCTCTCCTGATGGCTGCATAGTATTTTATTGTGTATATGTACCACAGTTTCTTTAGCCACTCATCTGTTGAAGGGAATCTTGGTTGTTTCCAGAGTCTGCTATTGTAAATAGCGCTGCAATGAATATAGGAGTAAGGAAGGGATTTTTGTATTGTATTTTTGTGTTCCTCGGGTATATTCCTAGGAGTGGTATAGCTGGATCGTATGGAAGCTCAATTTCCAGTTTGTGAAGGAATCTCCATATCGCTTTCCATAAAGGTTGTACTAGACGGCATTCCCACCAGCAGTGAAAAAGAGTTCCTTTCTCTCCACATCCCCGCCAGCACTGCTTGTTTTCCTATTTTGTGATGTGTGCCAATCTCAGTGGCGTGAGGTGGTACCTCATAGTAGTTTTGATTTGCATCTCCCTGACGATTAGTGATGTTGAGCATCTTTTCATGTGCCTTTTGGCCATTTGCCTTTCTTCTTTTTCAAAGTGTCTGTTCATTTCTTCTCCCCATTTTTTGATGGGGTTAGTTGTTTTTTCTTGTATAGTTCTGTCAGTACCTTGTAAAGTTTGGATATTAGTCCTTTATCTGATGAGTATTGGGTGAATAATTTCTCCCACTCAGTAGGTGGCCTTTGCATTCTGGGCACTATTTCCTTTGAGATGCAGAAGCTTCTCAGCTTAATATAGTCCCATCTGTTTATCTCTGCTTCCACTTGTTTGGAAAGTGCTGTCTCCTCCTTAAAGATGCCTTTAGTCTCAATGTCCTGGAGTGTTTCACCTACATGTTGTTTTATATACCTCATAGTTTCAGTTCTGATATCAAGGTCTTTAATCCATTTGGATTTTACCTTTGTACATGGTATTAGCTGGGGATCTGAGTTTGCTTTTTTGCAAGTGGCTAACCAGTTGTGCCAACACCACTTGTTAAATAGGTTTTCCTTACTCCATTTAGGATTTCTTGCTCCTTTATCAAAAACTAGGTGGTTATATGTCTGCGGAACCTTCTCTGAGTACTCAAGCCTATTCCACTGATCTGAGGGTCTGTCTTTATTCCAATACCATGCTGTTTTTATAACTATTGCTTTGTAATACAGCTTAAAATTGGAGAAAGTAATGCCTCCCATATTCCTTTTCCCAAGGAGTGTTTTAGCTATTCGAGGTTGTTTATTGTTCCAGATGAATTTCAGAAGTATTTGATCCACTTCTTTGAAGAATGTCGTGGGTATCTTCAGAGGAATCGCGTTAAATCTGTACAATTCTTTTGGAAGTATTGCCATTTTAATGATATTGATCCTGCCCATCCATGAGCAAGGTATGTGTTTCCATTTCCGTGTGCCCTCTCTTATTTCTTGGAGCAGTGTTTTGTAGTTTTCTTTGTATAGATCCTTCACATCTTTAGTCAGGTTGACTCCAAGATATTTGAGTTTGTGTGGCACTAATGTGAATGGGATTTGTTCTTTTTTTTTTCTTTTTTTGATTTGTTCTCTTAATGTCCATTTCTTCCCTATCATTATTAGTGTATAAAAAGACCATTAATTTTTGTGTGTTAATTTTGTAGCCTGCCACTTTGCTATATGAATCTATTATTTCTAGAAGCTTTTTGGTAGAGTCGTTAGGGTTTTCTAAGTAAAGTATCATGTCATCTGCAAACAGTGAGAGCTTGACTTCTTCCTTTCCTATCTGGATTCCCTTGATATCTTTTTCTTGCCTAATTGCTATAGCAAGTACTTCCAGTACTATGTTGAATAGGAGTGATGAGAGAGGACAGCCTTATCTTGTACCAGAATTTAGAGGGAAGGATTTTAGTTTTTCTCCATTGAGGATAATATTTGCCACTGGCTTCTGGTAGATGACATTGACTATATTGAGAAAGGTTCCTTTTATTCCTATCTTTCTGAGAGTATTCATCAAGATTGGGCTTTGAACCTTTTCCAATGCTTTTTCTGCGTCTATTGATATGACCATGTGATTTTTATTTTTTTTTTGTTGTTTATGTTGTGTATTATATTGATAGATTTACAGATGTTAAACCAGCCTTGCATTCCTGGGATGAAACCTACTTGATCAAAGTGAATGATCTTCTTGATGAGGCACTGGATTCTGTTTGCCAGGATTTTGTTGAGGATCTTTGCATCTGTGTTCATCAGGGATATTGGTCTGTAATTTTCTTTTTTGGCAGCATCTCTATCAGGTTTTGGTATTAAGGTGATGTTGGCTTCATAAAAGCTATTTGGAAGTATTCCTGTTTTTTCGATTTCATAAAAGAGCCTGGCCAGGATTGGTAGTCGTTCCTCTTGAAAGGTTTAAAAGAATTCATTCGTGAATCCATCAGGGCCTGGGCTTTTGTTTTTGGGCAAATTTTTGATTACAGTTTTAATTTCCTCAATAGTGATGGGGGTATTTAGATATGCTACATCTTCTTTATTCAACCGTGGAAGGTTATATGAGTTCAAAACTTTATCCATTTCGTCCAGGTTCTCATATTTAGTGGCATAGAGTTTCTCAAAGTATTCTCTGAATACCCTTTGAATCTCTGCAGTATCTGTAGTGATCTCCCCCTTTTCATTTCTAATACGCGTTATCAAGTTTCTCTCTTTCTTTTGCTTTGTGAGTTTTGCCAATGGTCTATCAATCTTGTTTATTTTTTCAAAGAACCAACTTCTGCTTTCGTTGATCTTTCGGATTGTTTTTTGGGTTTCCACTTCATTGATTTCTGCTCTCAGCTTTGTTATTTCCTTCTGTCTCCCTATTTTTGGGTCCTTTTGTTGAGCACTTTCTAGTTCTATTAGCTGTGTCATTAAGCTACTCAGGTAAGCTCCTTTTTCCTTCCTGATGTGTGCTTGCAAAGCTATAAATTTTCCTCTCAGTAATGCTTTTGCTGTGTCCCATAAGTTCTGATAGTTTGTGTCTTTATTGTCATTTGTTTCCAGGAACCTTTTGATTTCCTCCTTGATTTCATCTCGGACCCACTGGTTATTGAGTATGAGGCTGTTTAACTTCCAGGTGTTAATTTTTTTCTTCTGTGTCCCTTTGCAGTTCACATCTAACTTCAGAGCCTTGTGGTCAGCAAAGGTAGCCTGCAAAATGTCTATCTTTTTTATTTTATGGAGGCATGTTTTATGTGCCAGCACGTGATCTATCCTGGAGAATGACCCATGTACATTGGAAAAGAATGTGTAACCAGGTTTCTGAGGATGGAGTGCCATATATATATATATATATATATATATATATATATATATATATATATATATATACTAGGCCTCTTTCTTCCATATCTCTTTTCAGGTCTAGTATATTTTTGTTGGTTTTCCATTTGGTTGACCTATCATGTGTTGACAAGCCTGTGTTGAGGTCTCCCACAATTATTGTGTTATTATTGATATCCTTCTTCAGATTTGTCAACAATTGTATTAAATACTTTGCTGGTCCCTCATTGGGTGCGTATATGTTTAGGAGAGTGATTTCTTCTTGCTGTACAAATCCCTTGATTAGTACATAATATCCATCTTTGTCCCTTACAACTTTTCTGAGTATAAAGTTTGTGTCATCTGATATTAGTATGGCCACCCCCGCTTTTTTAAGGGTGTTGTTTGCTTGAATGATTTTCCTCCAGCCTTTGATTTTGAGTCTATGTTTATTCTGACTATTCAGGTGTGTTTCTTGTAGACAGCAGAAGGTTGGCTTCAGTTTTTTGATCCATTTCGCTACTCTGTGCCTTTTAATGGGTGCATTTAGTCCATTGACATTGAGAGAAATAATTGTCATGGGATTTACTGCCATCTTTGTGTAGATGTTTGGTGTGTTTTTTGTTCTGTCTTGTTTTTAGAATATATCTTTCAGTTTTTCTTTTAAGGCTGGTTTTGAGTCTGCAAAGTTTTTGAGCTGTTGTTTATCTGTGAAGCCATGTATACATCCTTCAAACCTGAAAGTGAGTTTTGCTGGATGCAGTACTCTTGGCGAACCATTTATTTCATTGAGTTTTGCCACTATATCCCACCACTGCCTTCTGGCCTTGAGTGTTTCTGGTGTCAGGTCTGCTGTAAATTTCAAGGATGCTCCCTGGAATGTAATTTCCCTTATTGATCTTGCTGCTTGCAGTATTCTATCTCTATCTGTGGGATTCATCATTGTGACTAGGATGTGTCTTGGGGTGTTTCTACTGGGGTCTTTTTTAGCTGGTACTCTTAGGGCATGCAGGATTTGGTCACATGTTTTCTTTAGCTCTGGTAGTTTCTCTGTGATGATGTTCTTGACCATTGATTCTTCTTGAAGATTTTCTTCTTGGATCTCTGGGACTTCAATGATTCTAAAGCTGTTTCTGTTGAGCTTATCAAAGACTTCTATTTTCATTTGCTCATATTCTTTGAGTAACTTTTCCATTGTCTGATCCTTTGATTTAAGGTTTTTTTCCGATCTCTTCTGCTGTGTATAGTTTTTATGCATCTCGTCTTCTAAAGCACTAATTCTATCCTCAGCTGCTTTTAACCTGTTGGAAAGCTCATCCATTATGTTCTTCAATTCGTCTACTGAGTTTTTCAGACCTGTTATTTGACCTGATATTTCAGTTTGGAGTTTTCTGATTTCTTTTTTTTTTTTTTTTTTTTTTTTTTTTTTTTTTTTTTTTTTTAAATTTTTTTTTTTAATTATGAGAACAAGGGTGCAAAGTAAGAGGACAAGGTAAAGTTACAGTGGAAGGACAATCACCCATAACATAATTCTCAGAAGTCCCCTTGCTGATATATTAACTTTGAAATTTCAGCCAAAGAACATTAAGATAAATAAGACAGAATCCATGTACAATTACTTTGTCCCTCAAGTCCCCAGATTGTAACACATTATAATATTTCTTAACAGTACACAAGGCAATCTAAAGCCATAAAACTTACGTAACTCCTTAAACATTACAGGCATAGTATTTTCTTACATTTCCATATACATGCATATTAGCTTAAGTTAACCTCAAATTTTAAGTGAGTTCTTTTTAAGGATTAGAGTCAAAGGAGCACAGTAAGAATGGTGTTAGAGTGGCAATTGTTGTTTGCATAGGCCCATCAAAATATGAGGAACATGGAAAGAAATAACCTTGGCCTAAGTACAAAGAGACCAGACCCCTGAAGTTTCCTGGCACAAGACCAAGTCTAGGCTCCAAGCAAGCTAGATCGTCCAATCCAATACATTGTCTGTAGTGCCAACACACTTTTATTTTTCACACAGTCTCTGTTGTTGGTATCATGTTTCTGTATTAAAGATCCTGGAATCTGCATATCTTACATTGAAGTCAGGACGTGGAGCATCCTCTCCTTTCACCTCACAATCAAAGGGCAATGCAGGGAGCCCTGTCCTGTAAGCCGGTCGTTGTTGTTGTTAAGTCTTCTCAGTGTTAAGGGAAGTCTCTTTTGAGCAGGTCGAAGTCTGAGCAGTGTAGGTCTTCCATGTTAGAGGATTGCTTCCAGGTGATGTTATAGACCAGCCTGGATGTTTCGTGGATGGCTTTCCTGGTTCAGGGGAGAATGGAATATGCCCTTTCTTCTGAGGTCTGTGCCAGGTCGTTATGTCAATGTTCAGGGTGTAAGGTCCCTCTGCACTACAAGGTTTGTGTGTTCTAATCTCTATTAGATAGGATCTTATTTGTATTTATACTATTTTCCCATTTTAATGTGCCTATGCAAATAAGAAGCAATGCCACATGGTGTTATTGGCGCATATGGGAGCCATAAGAACAATTACAATGATTCCATTGACATGACTCAATCATAAGCATTAAACTGGGGGACTCTTCCACCAAAATTACTTGTTAAACAGCTTAAAAAGAGAAGATAAAAAGTGGTTAGAATCATCACTGTATAAGACAACATTTAGTAAGAATTATAGCTGTCAGAGAAGAAACACAAAATATTCTAAAGAAATACGTGTCCATTTTATGTATCTTGAAACAGTTTGGGGTTGTCATACACAATGCACAGCTTTGGACTGTGATTACGATTCTACACTACTGAAGTTAAAAAGAGAAAACTAGATTAGTGATGTTTGAGAAGGGGTTAGAGAGTTAAGGAGTGAAAAAGAGCTTTGTAGGGGTGTGGGAAAGGGGAGAATACAAAATAAACATTCTGTATACGGAAAACATAACATAAGAATAAGGGATATTCTGAATACATGAAATACATGAAGTACGCGCGGGGGCGTAAGCCCCCGCGCGGTTCTGTAGTTTTTGGATGCCTAGGGAGGAATCTCTCACCCCCTCCCCCCAAGGCCCGATTAACCAGGCGTGGCCCTGAAGACCCGCCTGGTGTGGGGGGAATCATGCTCTCCTGGACAAAGTGGTCAGCCCAGGGTCCTATGGCTAGCTGTCCTGCCCAGAGCCCCCATCATACCAGTCAAAAGCCCACGAAATCCTGGCATGTGGAGTGTTCTGGTCCCAGCCGAGCCTCTGTGGTTTTTGGATGCCTAGGAAGGATTTCTCACCCCCTCCCCCCAGGGCCCGATTAACCAGGCGTGGCCCTGAAGACCCGCCTGGTGTGGGGGAATCTTGTTCCCCTGGACTAAGTGGTCAGCCCAGGGGTCCTATGGCCAGCTGTCCTGCCCAGAGCCCCCAACATACCAGGCAAACACACCAAGAAATCCTGGCATTCGGAGTGTTCTGGGCCCAGCCAAGCCCCTGCAGTTTTTGGATGCCTAGGGAGGAATCTCTCACCCCCATCCCCCCAAGGCCCGATTAACCAGGCGTGGCCCTGAAGACCCGCCTGGTGTGGGGGGAATCATGCTCTCCTGGACAAAGTGGTCAGCCCAGGGTCCTATGGCTAGCTGTCCTGCCCAGAGCCCCCATCATACCAGTCAAAAGCCCACGAAATCCTGGCATGTGGAGTGTTCTGGTCCCAGCCGAGCCTCTGTGGTTTTTGGATGCCTAGGAAGGATTTCTCACCCCCTCCCCCCAGGGCCCGATTAACCAGGCGTGGCCCTGAAGACCCGCCTGGTGTGGGGGAATCTTGTTCCCCTGGACTAAGTGGTCAGCCCAGGGGTCCTATGGCCAGCTGTCCTGCCCAGAGCCCCCAACATACCAGGCAAACACACCAAGAAATCCTGGCATTCGGAGTGTTCTGGGCCCAGCCAAGCCCCTGCAGTTTTTGGATGCCTAGGGAGGAATCTCTCACCCCCCTCCCCCCAAGGCCCGATTAACCAGGCGTGGCCCTGAAGACCCGCCTGGTGTGGGGGGAATCATGCTCTCCTGGACAAAGTGGTCAGCCCAGGGTCCTATGGCTAGCTGTCCTGCCCAGAGCCCCCATCATACCAGTCAAAAGCCCACGAAATCCTGGCATGTGGAGTGTTCTGGTCCCAGCCGAGCCTCTGTGGTTTTTGGATGCCTAGGAAGGATTTCTCACCCCCTCCCCCCAGGGCCCGATTAACCAGGCGTGGCCCTGAAGACCCGCCTGGTGTGGGGGAATCTTGTTCCCCTGGACTAAGTGGTCAGCCCAGGGGTCCTATGGCCAGCTGTCCTGCCCAGAGCCCCCAACATACCAGGCAAACACACCAAGAAATCCTGGCATTCGGAGTGTTCTGGGCCCAGCCAAGCCCCTGCAGTTTTTGGATGCCTAGGGAGGAATCTCTCACCCCCTCCCCCCAAGGCCCGATTAACCAGGCGTGGCCCTGAAGACCCGCCTGGTGTGGGGGGAATCATGCTCTCCTGGACAAAGTGGTCAGCCCAGGGTCCTATGGCTAGCTGTCCTGCCCAGAGCCCCCATCATACCAGTCAAAAGCCCACGAAATCCTGGCATGTGGAGTGTTCTGGTCCCAGCCGAGCCTCTGTGGTTTTTGGATGCCTAGGAAGGATTTCTCACCCCCTCCCCCCAGGGCCCGATTAACCAGGCGTGGCCCTGAAGACCCGCCTGGTGTGGGGGAATCTTGTTCCCCTGGACTAAGTGGTCAGCCCAGGGGTCCTATGGCCAGCTGTCCTGCCCAGAGCCCCCAACATACCAGGCAAACACACCAAGAAATCCTGGCATTCGGAGTGTTCTGGGCCCAGCCAAGCCCCTGCAGTTTTTGGATGCCTAGGGAGGAATCTCTCACCCCCTCCCCCCAAGGCCCGATTAACCAGGCGTGGCCCTGAAGACCCGCCTGGTGTGGGGGGAATCATGCTCTCCTGGACAAAGTGGTCAGCCCAGGGTCCTATGGCTAGCTGTCCTGCCCAGAGCCCCCATCATACCAGTCAAAAGCCCACGAAATCCTGGCATGTGGAGTGTTCTGGTCCCAGCCGAGCCTCTGTGGTTTTTGGATGCCTAGGAAGGATTTCTCACCCCCTCCCCCCAGGGCCCGATTAACCAGGCGTGGCCCTGAAGACCCGCCTGGTGTGGGGGAATCTTGTTCCCCTGGACTAA
This sequence comes from Suncus etruscus, assembly GCF_024139225.1. Lineage (NCBI taxonomy): Eukaryota > Metazoa > Chordata > Mammalia > Eulipotyphla > Soricidae > Suncus > Suncus etruscus. The sequence goes on along the minus strand of NC_064868.1, from coordinate 56,021,997 downwards.
GTGGTCAGCCCAGGGGTCCTATGGCCAGCTGTCCTGCCCAGAGCCCCCAACATACCAGGCAAACACACCAAGAAATCCTGGCATTCGGAGTGTTCTGGGCCCAGCCAAGCCCCTGCAGTTTTTGGATGCCTAGGGAGGAATCTCTCACCCCCTCCCCCCAAGGCCCGATTAACCAGGCGTGGCCCTGAAGACCCGCCTGGTGTGGGGGGAATCATGCTCTCCTGGACAAAGTGGTCAGCCCAGGGTCCTATGGCTAGCTGTCCTGCCCAGAGCCCCCATCATACCAGTCAAAAGCCCACGAAATCCTGGCATGTGGAGTGTTCTGGTCCCAGCCGAGCCTCTGTGGTTTTTGGATGCCTAGGAAGGATTTCTCACCCCCTCCCCCCAGGGCCCGATTAACCAGGCGTGGCCCTGAAGACCCGCCTGGTGTGGGGGAATCTTGTTCCCCTGGACTAAGTGGTCAGCCCAGGGGTCCTATGGCCAGCTGTCCTGCCCAGAGCCCCCAACATACCAGGCAAACACACCAAGAAATCCTGGCATTCGGAGTGTTCTGGGCCCAGCCAAGCCCCTGCAGTTTTTGGATGCCTAGGGAGGAATCTCTCACCCCCTCCCCCCAAGGCCCGATTAACCAGGCGTGGCCCTGAAGACCCGCCTGGTGTGGGGGGAATCATGCTCTCCTGGACAAAGTGGTCAGCCCAGGGTCCTATGGCTAGCTGTCCTGCCCAGAGCCCCCATCATACCAGTCAAAAGCCCACGAAATCCTGGCATGTGGAGTGTTCTGGTCCCAGCCGAGCCTCTGTGGTTTTTGGATGCCTAGGAAGGATTTCTCACCCCCTCCCCCCAGGGCCCGATTAACCAGGCGTGGCCCTGAAGACCCGCCTGGTGTGGGGGAATCTTGTTCCCCTGGACTAAGTGGTCAGCCCAGGGGTCCTATGGCCAGCTGTCCTGCCCAGAGCCCCCAACATACCAGGCAAACACACCAAGAAATCCTGGCATTCGGAGTGTTCTGGGCCCAGCCAAGCCCCTGCAGTTTTTGGATGCCTAGGGAGGAATCTCTCACCCCCTCCCCCCAAGGCCCGATTAACCAGGCGTGGCCCTGAAGACCCGCCTGGTGTGGGGGGAATCATGCTCTCCTGGACAAAGTGGTCAGCCCAGGGTCCTATGGCTAGCTGTCCTGCCCAGAGCCCCCATCATACCAGTCAAAAGCCCACGAAATCCTGGCATGTGGAGTGTTCTGGTCCCAGCCGAGCCTCTGTCAGTTTTCTGATTTCTATCTTCACATTCTCTTGATTTTTATTAGTGTTCTGATTTATACTTTCTTTGATTTCTGTGAGCAACCTCCATATTTCTTCTCTAAACTCCATTTCTGAAAGACTGCGTAGGTAGTTGGCCATTGTTGGGTCATTAGAGTTTCCATCTTCATTCTCTATGGTTGAAGTTGGTCTGCGTAGTTTCCCCATTGTCACACTTACTCTGTGGGTTTTTCTACATGTTGTGGTGGTACTCATTGGCTAGGTGGAGTGCGCGGCCACGAAGCGAAGCGGAGCTGCTGCAATCCTCTGCTTCTACCCCTTATAGGTGGGCTTAAGGAGGCCAGCAGAGTCAGCTTTATCCGCAACTCCGGCCCCCAAACTCTCACCTCAGCCGAGGCAAGCCGTCAGGGGATGAATGCCAGAGGAGATCAAAGTTCCCAGGTTGATGCACGCCCAGGGAAGCCCAAAATGTCCACCCTTGTTTGATATTTTTTGGTATTCTTGTTATGTTTTTTTTTCTTTTTCCCTTTCTTCTCTTAAATTGATATTTATAGCCTCTAGAAGGACTCCTCCCATTTTCTGCTTATTCAATTTTTGCCCCCCTTTTTCTTTTCTTCTAACAGAACCACATAACTTGAACTATCTTGTTCTACCTCACAAATTGGAGGAGAAATAATGGAGGGTACCATGACCAAACAGTCGTATAAACATGAGTAGAAATAAAAAATAAGCAGACTTAAACACCAAATCCAAAGCACCAACAGCAGATTCGATACCCAATCTACACAAGCTAGGCACAACAATCTACAACAAGCTAGATCACTTATACTAGCAGCCCGGGGGGCAATGGAGGGGATATGGGATGCATGTCGGGAACAGGGGAGAAGGGAGGACAACATTGGTAGTGGGAATGCCCCGATTCAATGTCACTATGTACCTAAAATATTACTGTGCAATATTTTTAATCCACTGTGGTATAAATAAAAATTATTTAAAAAATCTAAAAAAATTGAAATACATGGAGCCAGAATGATAGCATAGCAGTAGGTGTTTGCCTTGCATGTGGTTGACCCAGGATAGACCTCGGTTCAATCCCCAGCATCTTATATGGTCCCCCAAGCCAGGAGCGATTTCTGAGAGCATAGCCAGGAGTAACCCCTGTGCATCACAAGATGTGACCCAAAAGCCAAAAAAAATTGAAATACAATTTTTAAGGGAACTTTTATTCCAATTAAGTAAGAGATACATGGTTCATAGGATACTCTATTATATGTGTTATTAATTAATAGTAACATATAATCTTTACCATTTTTTACTTTCCTTTGTTTTATTATCAAAGAGAACACTATATAAGCAAAAATTATAAATTATAGTTGATATTCTGTATGGTAAAGAAAAAATTGTTAGATAATGAATGAAGAGTTCTTGAAATTTACACTTTGCAATCAGAATTGCCCCAGCCCTAACAGGGACCCCTGAGCAATGAATTGAGCCAAAAAACCCTTAAGTAGCTGTCAGCTGAATAACAGAATTTGTATGCTAGTTGATACCTGTATGGTGCGGACACAGATGACACCAACTAGAATAACTGAACTTCAGAATGAAATGCTTTCAAAGAAATTGTTTACTTATTTAACACCTATTAGGTGAAGCCTTTCTAGTTGTATCATGATTTTTGTATAGCATATTGACAAACACCAATGAAAATAATGCTTATCCTCAAGGGTATTACTATCAGAAGAAAAATATATGCATAGCATCAAACAGAATATGGTCTGAATGACTACACTGCGTGCTCTGATCAATTCTGAGCTGCTTACATATACCAGTGAGAAATAAGCAAAGATGCCTAGTAACCAATAAATGTAGATTCATGCAGGACAGGGGATCAAAGAGAGAAATGATAAATAAACAGAAAAATTGTTGGTTAAGTCACATTTTAACAAAAAAAAAGTTAAAAAACAGAAAAGGCTTCTTCAATTTTCAGAATATGTAATAGGAGTGTTTAAAAAGATTCGTGTACTAGCAGCATAAAATATGGTGGCTTACATAGGTAGTAAAGTGAAGCTGATGAAGGACTTTGGGGTCCTTAAACTTTTTAAACAGGGGGCCAGTTCACTGTCCCTCAGACCATTGGAGGGTCTGACTATAGTAAAAACAAAACTTATGAACGAATTCTTATGCACACTGCATATATCTTATTTTGCAATGAAGAAACAAAACAGATACAAATACAGTATGTGGCCTGCGGGCCATAGTTTGAGGACCACTGGATGGAACTGATGAAGTGAGGCAGATAAGTATGTGTAAGCAGTATTCCAGGTGTAGAAAATAGATTAAAGTAAATGGCCTGTGGATAGAGCATAGCTGGTGGAATCCTGAAACTTCAAAATACTTCAGCAGTGCAGGAAAGGATTGACTGAAGAGTAGAGAAAGGAGTAATCAAAATGAAACAAGAACCAGATAGCATATAGACTTGAAGACCTATATGAGGATTTAGCAATTGATTTCTGTTGTATCCTTTGTTGCTGATGCTGTTGATGGTGATTTATATTTGACCAACTCCAGCAGGGTTCAACTAGGACTACATGCTCAGGGTTTGCTCCTGGTGTGCTTAAAGTTAGCCTCCTGAATGCTGAATATGTATGCACTCCCACTTGTTACCTGTCAGGCCCCTGCAACTGACACTGTTGCATAAACAGAGGAGAATAGAAATGTGTCAGATGCTGAATCACAAGTCTGTGTGGGCATATATCTATGAAGAGCTTAGACACAGTAGTCAGGGAAATAAAAGTGGTGACCAAATCAGCAGCAGAAAAGAAGTGCTTGTCATTTGAGAATGTGAGAGCACATACCTGGAGTTCACTTCCATTAATATTTGCCTTCACACTCTTGGTTCTATGTACTACTTACAAATCATTCACAATTCTGTATATCTGTAATGATCCAGATATTCATTTAAAAAACATGGGTATATTGTGTGACACAAACATGTTGTAGTGGAATTTTTCCTGAGTTACCTAGTATATATTAAATGCAATATCAGTTCTGTGACTGAATTGTATAGATGTATGTCCAAAGTACTTGTAAAAGCAAGAAGCTGAGTGAAGGTACTGAACTTACCTTGTATAGGGTCTACCTCAGTTTGTTTCCCTCCTCCATGCTTGATTATGTGAGCCAAGAATAAGACATAGGAACGGACCAGAAGTAAATATCACCAGGAGTGGCCAAAAATAAAAGCTAAAACAAGAAATGGAAAGAAAAAGTAAAGGAAAATATGGGGGACATTGATTCCTTTCAGAATATTGTGCTATATCATTTAGCTTTTGTGAAAACTCTACATGAAGTTTTCACCTGAGTCCAAAATTTGAAAATAGAATACAGCCTCTGTATTCCAGAGAACTTCTCTAGAGGCAGTGTGCACCACTAGAAGCTGCCTGCACTGCCAGACTCTTCTAATAGCTTTCCACAAGCAGAGCATTTGTCACATTCTTTTTTCTATGTAAATATGTTCGCATTATTTTAGGTTCCATATGTTATTTAATGACTTGATAATATATTTGGGAAGCTAGAAAGTACTTACATTTGTCTTAATATAAATAATGGCTATTGATTTTTAACTTTATACTATTTAAGTTTATCAAAGAAGTAAAAGGTGCACTCTACTTTCAAATTGTGGACAAACTAACCATGGACAGAAGTTGGAAAGATGCAATCCAATTTCCCCTCTTCCAAAGTGAAAAAAATAAATATATGTATCCGTATGCATCTATAATGGCATTATCTATCATCATGCATCGTCCATTAACACTTAACATGTGTATGATAACTGTCCTTCAACAGTGGATTTGGGATCCGTGATGGACAGCATGTTGCAGGCTTTGTACTGATCAGGAAGTTCAGAAGCATCTAAGGCTAGCTCTTATCCTTACATTTTTTTTTGGGTTTTTGGGCCACACCCGGTAACGCTCAGGGGTTACTCCTGGCTATGTGCTCAGAAGTTGCTCCTGGCTTGGGGGACCATATGGGACACCGGGGGATCGAACCGCGGTCCGTCCAAGGCTAGTGCAGGCACCTTACCTTCAGCGCCACCGCCCGGCCCCTACATTTTTAAAAACCTATTTACAAATCATTATATATATATCCTTGATTAAAAAATTACAGAAAAAGTCACAAGAGCATATAATAAAAAAAAGACAGCAATTTAAATCCTGCATAAGATATGGGTGAACATTTATGGTCTATGCAAGTATATTTAGGAGAGATAGAAGGAAAATCACCAGAGAATATTAAGTTCAAAGATAACTACGCAGGGCCAGTGAGGTGGCACTAGAGGTAAGGTGTTTGCCTTGCAAGTGCTAGCCAAGGAAGGACCGCGGTTCGATCCCTCGGCGTCCCATACGGTCCCCCCAAGCCAGGGGCAATTTCTGAGCCCTTAGCCAGGAGTAATCTTTGAGCATCAAACGGGTGTGGCCCGAAAAAAAAACAAAAAACAAAACAAAACAAAAAAAATACAAAAATAACTACTGGTTTAAGGTTTAATAGCTAATAACAAAGTCTGATTAAAATTGTAGGTTTTATATTCATTGCAGCACTATTTACAATAGCCATAATCTGGAAACAACCAAGATGCCCTTTAACAGATGAATGGCTACATATACACAATAGAATATTATGCAGCTGTCAGGAGAGATGAAGTCATAAAATTCTTTTATACATGGATGGACATGAAAACTGTTATGCTGAGTAAAATAAGTCAGAGGGAGAGAGAGACGCAAAATAGCCTCACTCATCTATAGGTTTTAAGAAAAATAAAAGACATTATTGTAATAATGCCCAGAGACAATAGAGATGAGGGCTAGAAAGACCAGCTCAGGATATGAAGCTCACCATAAAGAGAGGTGAGTGCAGTTAGAGAAATAACTACACTAACCACTATCATGACAATGTTAATGAGTGAGAGAAGTAAAATGCCTGTCTCGAATACAGGAGGAGGGAGATGGGGAACATTGGTGGTGAGAATGTTGCCCTGGTGAAGGGGTGTTCTTTTTATGACTAAAACCCAATTACAAACATGTTTGTAATCATGGTGCTTAAATAAAGATATTACTCAATATAAAACATAAAATAAAATAAAATTCTAGGTTATCTGGAGACAAAGCACAGCAGGTATGGTTTTTATGTTGCATGTGGTTGGTTTGATTTCTAGCAACCTATAAGATTCCCTGAGTCAAGTGAAGCATTATTCTTGAGCACAGAGCCAGGTATAAGCCCTAATTACAGCCGGATATAGCCCTGAAACTAAAATAATAAATAAAATTCTAAATAATTTTATAAGAAAGTAACAGTTTCTTTTGGGGAAAATAATTAATATTATTACAAAAACTTTTCCTGAAATTGCTTCCTTTAATATACCTTGATAGTCTTTGTTATGATGCGGTCACTTGCTCCAAATTTACAAATTTTACAGCTCCAGCTGTAAACACTTTAAGACCCTGAGAAGGGCTTGAATACTGAGTCTATCCTAAGGATAGGGTGTTCAGGAGAGACTGTCATCCCTGAACTTAACCGTCAGTTCATGTGAGAGGAAGCTCACAACTTAGGTCACCTCACCTAGATACAAAATCTTCTATGAGGCTGGAGCAATTAACACAGTAGGAAGGGCATTTGCCTTGCATGCAGCCAAGCTGGGTTCAATGACCATGTGAGCGTGGTCTCTGGAGCCGGTCAGGAGTGACTTCTGAGTGCAGAGCCAGAATTAATCCCTGACTGCTTCTGGGTGTTGCCCAAAATTCAAAATAAAAATTTTCTATGGCAATATTTTTAATGTTGATATCATGTTTCATTTGGCCTACTTCTTCCTAAATCAAAATGTACAACATAACTAGTATATTTGCATGACTCAGAGAATCTCCTTCATTTTACAACCATACATGCCACATACGCTATTCTGAGTTCCAGGATCACGCAGCTAGAAAAAAATTGAGTTTGTCCAACAAGGAAGGATGAAGGCTTTATATCTCAGCAAGTCTCAACAAGTGAAATTTGCCAGTGTGAATGAAACATAATTGCCTTGAGTCAGACCTAGGTATGAATCTCAGTAATAACACAGATTAAATTAAGCAAACCTTCGTCAGGCTTTTCCTAGCCTATTGAACGGGGATTCTGATACTCATTTATAAGTCCATAAATGGTCCATAAATTTAATTGCATAAGCAAAACCAACAATAAGTAAACTAAATCATTGCATAGATCAGGGAAAAATAGAATGTCCTTTCTCTATAACTTGATTTATTTTTATGTTTATGGGAGAATTAAAAGCATGGAGAAGTGAATATATGAAGATAATACACCCTTCATTGGTGGAAGTGAGACTGACATTTGGGTGTTATTCACTTGTCTGTGCAGAAGAGCATCCAGATGCATTGCAGCATTTCTACAGTTCAGTGACTGTCAATGATACATACCTTATCTTACCTAAGAACACAGTCCTGAATATTATCAATATTGCTACAGCCAATCAGATATTATTAAAAAAACACTTTTTAGGGGGCCGGTGAGGTGGCGCTAGAGGTAAGGTGTCTGCCTTGCAAGCGCTAGCCAAGGAAGGACCACGGTTCAATCCCCCGGCGTCCCATATGGTCCCCCCAAGCCAGGGGCAATTTCTGAGCACTTAGCCAGGAGTAACCCCTGAGCATCAAACGGGTGTGGCCTGAAAAAAAAACCCAACACTTTTTAAGAGTATCTACACCATGACAGCACAGGTGATAGGAAAATAAGAACTTAAATTCATCATAGAATGCCTTGTAAGCATTTTTGTGGAACAGAAATATTAACTGCCTTCTTATTATGAGTTATCTATATATAATATATATGTATATATACATTAGCCTTATCTCTTTCCTTCTGGCTTCAGGAAAAATTCAAGGTCAACTTTTTCAAACAGATTTCTCTACCATTAAAATTATTTTTCTCTTTACTTTTAATTGATTTGAAATAGATGATTGTGTCCTAATTGACTCAGAGAGGGGTGATGGGCCTAAGAATAATCTGGCTCAGATTTCTAGCATTTATTCACCATCACCTTGGGTTTATATATACCTTTCTACCTTTATTCACCTACTCTAGTCTTCTCATTGCTGTCATGGTATTTCAAGAACATTAAGAGGGGAACCACTGTATAAGTCCTTTTTATATTTTGTGCATGCATCATACTTGCTACTATTTCACTGGCCAGAGAAAATTCTTCAACATAAATTAGGATGGCAAGGCAGAAGACATTGAGGCAGATACAAATTTTAGTATTCACTATAGAAGTGTGCTACTAGATTGGTTCAAGAATCTTCTAGCTTATCATTAACTGTGGTAAATTCAGAACATGGGATGCTAGTTACTTTAAGATGCTTTTCCTCCTTCTTTAGATAAATGACATACTAACTTTTCCCTATTATTCTAATATGTAAATTAAAATCAATATTTGAAATTCTGGGGGAAAGGCCTCATTTGAAATTATCCTTAGTGCTGATCTAAACTTAATAAGTGGTGGATCCTCAATCTAGAAACCTTATTATGACTTTGTCGATAGGAATTCAGTCCATAACTATTCCAATACTAACATTCTAAACCATATATCTTTCCATAAAATAGTTCTCCTGCAGAATAATATAGCATAGATGCTATATGATGTATAGGTGATGACATAGTGTAAAATATTCCCTGTTGGGCCCGGAGAGATAGCACAGCGGCGTTTGCCTGGCAAGCAGCCAATCCAGGACCAAAGGTGGTTGGTTCGAATCCCGGTGTCCCATATGGTCCCCCGTGCCTGCCAGGAGCTATTTCTGAGCAGACAGCCAGGAGTAACCCCTGAGCAATGCCGGGTGTGACCCAAAAACCAAAAAAAAAAAAAGACTATTCCCTGTTTTGATAAGGACACTTTATCTGGTGACTATGAAGTAGATGGCTCATGTGACTAGAACATAATTGGCTCTCCTACCTTGAAACACAAACCCACATTCCCTGCTCTATTAAAATACATCTTAATTTATCCAAATCCTCTATCAAAGCCAAATAGAAGTCTTCTAAACTTCTAGTAAGAACTCCAACCATACATATTAGGATGCCTTGATATTCTGTTTATCTTTGGATATTTGATACAGTTCTTATTACTGTCATTATTACCCAGGTCATATTTTCTGCATCATTATTGTTGATATATATATCAAAGCAATATGAATTTTAAATACTCATATTTAATTCTATCATATAATAAATACATTTTAGAGAATTCTTATGATTTACCCTGTGGTAGCATTTTATTTTCAAATAATTTTGTATTTACCAAAATGAACTTATTTTTCTTTACAACCTGGGAATATATGACTAGTATCAATACTAAGTACAGTTTTAGAATTTTTATAATGGGCAAAATTCTAAAACTGTACTTAGTATTGATACTAGTCATATATTCCCAGATACAAATTATAGTGTACACATACTGCCTGCATCTATTTTACTGGTTTGTTTTTAATCAGCTGAATTGCATTTTTTAAAATATTCTTTGGGGCCCGGAGAGATAGCATGGAGGTAAGACGTTTGCCTTTCATGCAGAAGGTCATCAGTTCAAATTCCCTCATCCCATATGGTCCCCCGTGCCTGCCAGGAGTAATTTCTGAGCATGGAGCCAGGAGTATCCCCTGAGCCATGCCGGGTGTGACCCAAAAACCACAAAAAATATATTCTTTGGACATCTACAGTACTTTATATATGTACATATATAAATAAAACCAGCAACCATTTTCTTTTTTAATAATATTTATTGTGACCAAAATGAATTACAAATCATTCACAGTAATATTTTAGGTAGATAATGACATTGAATCATGGGCTTTTCCAACACAGGTGTTGTCCTCCCTCCACCCCTGTTCCCAGCATGCATCCCATATACCCCTCTTTTGCTCCCCAGGCTGCTAGTACAAGTAGTCCCCTCTGTGTATAGCTTGTTGTAGATTGGGTATTGATTCTGTTGTCATTGGCTTTGGATTTGGTGTTTAAGTCTTATCTTTTTTTATTTCTACTCAATGTCTATATGATTGTTTGGTCTTGGTACCATCCATTTTTCCCCTCAATTTATGAGGCAGAACAAGATGATTCAAGTGAAGTGGTCTGTTTGAAGGGAAAAAAACAAAAACAAAAACAAAACAAGCAAAAAACAAACAAAAATGGGAGGAGTCCATCTAGAGGTTATAATATCAATTTATGAAAAGAAAGGGAAAAGGGAAGAAAAACATAACAAAAAGACAAAAAATACACAAAAACAAAACAAAACAGACAGAACAGACAAACAAGAAAACAAACAAATAAAACCTACAATGACAAAAAAAAAACAAAAAGCACCACAGGAATAAAGATAGCAACCAAACAATAACCACGATTACAAAATAAAAAGAAAAAAATTTGTTTCTTTTTTTCTTTGCATAGACACAGTAAATATTGGGGAGATTAAAAAGGGAATTCCCTTGGCCTAAGAGATACAAAGTTTCTCCACCCTTGAAGCATAATATCATAGGAATAACTACAGGCTCCCCACATGCTCTTTTTCATTCCCCTATGTCTTTTTATGATGCCAGGAAACTTTCCGCTCATTTGTGGATGATAAAATCAGGCCTCTGTAGCTAGAGATCTTGGTATTTGCACAGGGCATAGTATGAAGCCTTGGATAGATTCTTTCTCTACAGTTCTAGAAGTTCTGTTTCATCACTGTTGTTTTAATCAGTCTTATGTACTTGGTGGTCTTGGTTTTTGCATCAATCCTAGAATGAACTAGGATAGAGTCTTTATGTTTCCAGAATTTCTGCTCAGTTGCAGTTGTATCAGGCAGATCTCTGGAATTAGTGATCTTGGTTGTTGTACAGATCATAGGCCAAAGCCTAAGCTAGGGTCTTTCTTATTGGTCCCAGGATAAGTTCTACCCAGTCATGTTGTCACCGTCAGTCTTCTGTAGTTATCTATCTTGGTTTTTGCACAGATTAGAGGATCTCGTGTCTTCTGATTTCATCTTATTGTTAGGTGATGAGATAAGACAACCTGCTCTTACATCAAGTTGTTGCCATATCCTCATTGTCAGGATGTCATATCAACATATTGATATCAACATGGCACATGTTGGTGTTAGAGCAGTATTAAGAATATCCTAGAGGGAGTTTGGTTTCTGGAGCTGTTGCTGAGAACTATATTGGGTCTATGTTTGAGATCTAGGGTTTGAGATTGGGTGATCGCTGTCTAATCACATGGAGTCTAAGTTGGGTCCACATGACATATGTTCAGGGTGGGAGTCACCCCTGTATTATAAAATATATGAGTTCTTATCCCTAGTAAATAAGAGCTTGTTTCTATACATAAAATTTCCCTTTTTTAGTATGCCTTTGCAAAAAGAAATGGTGCTATATTATATTACTAGTGCATTTTGGGGTGAGAATGTCAGGCTACATCATCTCTGTGTCCTGGTTTTGACCTGAGATTTATCCCAGGTAAGACTTTTTCTTGTAGGTTTTTGTACCAAGAAGAACCAAAACAAGTGAAGTTAAAGAAGAGAAAAGTATATATATAGTGTGTATAATGAACATATATTATATATATAAGAAGAAATAAAAATGAATTTAAAAAGTAATTAAGGATTTTTTGGAACTCGCCAATCTGTGTGGTGTGTATATCCTAGATATCTGAAGTATTGAGTGTAAAATTTTTTTCCCATTTTGTTAACTGTCTTCTAGTTTTAACTACGGTTTCTTTTGCCATGCAGAAATTTTTTAGTTTGATGTAATCCCATATATTTAGGTTTGAAGCTAAATTTCTTTCCATTGGTGTGCTATCCTCAAAGATTTTTTGATATATAGGTCTTGAAGTGTTTTGCCTAATTTTTCCTCAATAAACTTTATAGATTCAGGTCTGATTTCAAGGTTTTTAATCTATTTTGAGTTGCTTTTGTGGAAGGTGTGAGGTATGAATCAATTTTTAATTTCTTACAGGGGTTATCCAGTTGTTCCAACACCATTTTTGAAGAGACTGTATTTGTTCCATTTCAGCTTCTTGGCTCTATTGTCAAATATTAGTTGACTGTATATTTTGGGGTTTGTCTCTGGATATTCTATTCTAATCAACTGGTCTGAGACTCTGTCTTTGTTCCAGTATCATGCTGTTTTGATCACTATGGCTTTATAGTAAAGCTTCAGGTTAGGTAAAGAGATGCCACCCAGCTTCTTGTTTTTCCATGGGTATTTGGCTATCCTGGGTCTTTTGTGGTTCCAGAGGAATTTTATAATTGATTATTCTAGGTCCTTAAAAATGATGTCTGAATTTGGAAAGGGATTGCATTGAATCTAGAAGTTTAGGTAAGATAGTGATTTTGATTATGTTGTTTCTACCTACCCACGAGCATGGGATGTTCTTCCATTTACTAAGGTCCTCTTCAGTTTTTTCTGAAATGTTTTGACGTTTTCATGGTATAGATCCTTCACTTCTCTTGTAAGTATGATTCCTAGGTACTTGATATTTTTGGATACTATTTTAAATGGGATTGTCTCCTTAATGTCTTTCTCCTCTACTTCATTATTTGTACAGAAAAACACTACTGTCTTTTGTGTATTGACTTTGTAGCCAGCCACTTTGCTGTATTGGTTAGCTGTTTTTAGAAGTTTTACTGTGGACTCTTTAGAATTTTTGATGTATATTATCATATCATCTGCAAAAATAGTTTTACTTCCTCTTTCCATATTTGAATTCCTTTGATTTCTTTCTCTTGTCTGATTGCTATTGCTAGGACTTCTAAAACTATATTGAATAAGAGTGGAGAAAGTAGAAAACCTTGCCTAATTTCTGACCTTAGTGGAAATGCTTTCAGTTTTTACTATTAAGGATAATGTTGGCTGTGGGCTTTTTATAGATGGCTGTAACTATCTAGAAGAAGGTTCCTCCCAGTTTTATTTTACTGAGGTTTTTTTTTTATCATAAATGGGTGTTGGATTACGTCAAATTCCTTCTCTGCATCTATTGATATGATCATATGAATTTTGTCTTTCTTGTTGTTGATGTGGTGTATGATGTTGATTGTTTTGCATATGTTGAACCATCCTTGAATATCTGGGATAAAACCCACTTGGTCATGGTGTATAATCTTTTTGATGTATTGCTAGATTTGTTTTGCTAAGATTTTGTTGAGGATTTTTGTATCTATGTTCATTAGTGATATTGGTCTGTAGTTTTCTTTCTTGGTGATGTCTTTACCGTCTTTGAGAGTGAGTGTGATACTAGCCTCATAAAAGGAATTAGGAAGGATGCCTGTCTTTTCAATGTTATGGAAGAGCCTGTGGATAAATGGTAGTAATTCTTCTCGGAATGTTTGATAGAACACCTGTAAAACCATCTGGACCTGGACTTTTGTTCTTGGGAAGTTTCTTAATTACTGATTCAATTTCCTCAGATGCGATTAACCTGTTTTGACTTTTTACATCCACCTTATCAGTCTCAGAAGATGGCATTTTTTTTTCAAAAATCTGTTTCTTCTGGGTTCTTTAACCAGAGTGTAGTTGTTCAAAAGTCCTCATGATGTCTTCAATTTCTTGGGGTTCTGTTGTAATCTCTCCCCTTTCATTTGTGATCCTATTTATTTGGGTATTTTCCCTCTTTTTTTTTTTTTTTTTTTTTTTTGGTGAGTCTTGCCAGTGGTTTTTCTATCTTGTTTATTTTTTTTGAAAAACCAAGTCCAGGCCCCATACCAGAGCCCTTCTCCCTGGCCTAGGGAGTGCTGGGAGGCTTGGCAGGCCCCCAGCCGTCCTTGTCTTTTTCCCCTGACTCCAGGCCTTCCCTGGGTGCCAGCTCAGATGGCCAGAAGTGGGTTCAGGTGGACTCTTAGTGGTCCTCAGGCTTCCCCCCTCCCTCCATACTCCAGGGGGGAGGTGCATAGGGAGGAGGGCAGACAGACATCTGGCCTCCGGTTTCCTCTTTGATTCTGGAGACCAGCTCTTGCCAGGTATGGGGTTTGGGGAGACCCCATACCAGAGCTTTTCTCCCTAGCCTGGGGAGTGCTGGGAGGCTTGGCAGGCCCCCAGCTGTCCTTGTCTTTTTCCCCTGACTCCAGGCCTTCCCTGGGTGCCAGCTCAGATGGCCAGAAGTGGGTTCAGGTGGACTCTTAGTGGTCCTCATGCTTCCCCCTACCTCTCCCTACACTAACGGAAATGTACTTTGGGAAGAGGGCGGGCCGTTTTAGTAGTGGTTTATCTTGGGACAGTCACTGAAATTTTTTTCTCCTTGTTTTTCTATTGATAGTATTGTATGCATATATTTTATATATCCATAACATCCATCTTGTATTGTGACCTTGATACCGCACTACAAATCTCATTTCTAATATTTTACTGCCTCAGTCCCAACCCTTATTTCCCCCCATCTTCCTATGTAGGTGCAGCTCATGACATGAAGCTCACCGCATAGAGTGATAAGTGCAGTTAGAGAAATAACTACACTGAAAACTATCATAACAATGTGAATGAAAAAGAAAGCCTGTCTCAAGTACAGGTGTGGGTGGGGTGGGGAGTAGATAGATCTGGGAAATTGGTGCTGGGAATCCTGCACTGGTGAAGGGGGGTGTTCTTTACATGACTGTAATCATACAACTACAATTATATTTGTAATCACGGTGTTTAAATAAAGATAATTTATGGAAAAAAAGAAAGAAAAACCAAGTCCTGGTCCCATTGATATTTTTGTATTGTTTTCTTAATTTCTTTCTTTCTTTCTTTCTTTTTTTTTTTTTTTTTTTTTTTTGGTTTTTCAGGCCACACCCGTTTGATGCTCAGGGGTTACTCCTGGCTCTTTCCTTGGCTAGTGCTTGCAAGGCAGACACCTTACCTCTAGCACCACCTCTCCGGCCCTTGTTTTCTTAATTTCTATGTTGTTTATTTCTGCTCTAGTTTTTATTATTTCTTGTCTTCTGGTTGTGTTTGGGTTTCTTTGCTGCTGTTTTTCCAGCTCCTTAACGTGTCCCTTTAAACTGTTGATTTTGTTATTTTTCCTCTTCCTGACATAGGCCTGTATTGCTAAGAATTTCCCACTAATTACTGCTTTTGCTGTGTCCCACAGATTTTGACAATTTATCTCTTCATTATCATTTGTCTCATGGAATCTTTTTATTTCTTCCTTGAGTTCCTCTTTGATCCAGCTGTTGTTGAGCAGCATGTTGTTTAATCTCCAGGTGCTGGATTTTCTCCATAGCTTCTTTTTACAGTCAACTGTGATCTCTGTTGCATAGTGATCTAATAGAGTGCTTCTAATAATCCTTATATTTCTGACTTTGTGCAAGATAAATTTATATCCTAAGGCATGGTCTATTCTAGATAAAGTTCTATGTACACTTGAGAAAAATATGTATTCTGCTTTCAGGTGGTGGGGGGCCCTATATAAGTCCATTGGCCCTAGTTTTTCTAATTTCTCATTTAGGGCTCTTACTTCTTTGCTAGTTTTCTGTCTGGTGGATCTGTCCAGTGGTGATAGTGGAGTATTGAGATCTCCTACTACTATCACATTCCTTCCTTATGTTTCTCCAGGTTTGCAAGCAAATGCCTTACATATTTTGCTGGCTCTGCATTAGGTTCATAAATGTTGACTAGGGTTAGTACTTCTTGGTCTAATGTTCCCCTGATCAATAAGTAGTGATCCTCTATGTCTCTGAGCACTTTCTTGAGGTTGAATGCAATTTGTTCTGTTATAAGAATGGCTTTCCCAGCTTTTTTGTTTCCCATTGGCTTGAATAATTGATTTTCATCCTTTTTTTTTTCTTTTTTTGGGTTTTGGGCCACACCCGTGTGATGCTCAGGGGTTACTCCTGGCTAAGTGCTCAGAAATTGCCCCTGGCTTGGGAGGACCATATGGGATGCTGGGGGATCGAACCATGGTCCTTCCTTGGCTAGCGCTTGCAAGGCAGACACCTTACCTCTAGCACCACCTCGCTGGCCCCCATTCTTTTGTTCTAAGCCTGTGCCTTTTCTGTACTTTTTGGTGTGTTTCTTGCAGGCAGCAGATATCCTTTTTTGTTTTCTGATCTGACCCTCTACTATGTGTCTTTTTGGGGTTTTCTTTTGATTTTTTTGGTGGCCACACCCATTTGACATACAGGAGTTATGAGCTCAGAAATCGCCCCTGGCTTGGGGAAAACCATATAGGACACCGAGGGATTGAACCACAGTCCATCCTAGGCTAGGCTTGTAAAGCAGACATCTTACCTCTAGCGTCACCCCTCCAGACCCTTCTATGTGTCTTTTAACAAAGGAGTTTAGTTCATTGACATTTAAGGAGATTATTGACAGAGAGGGCTGTTGTGCAATTCTATTGAGTAGGCTGATTGTTTTTACAATTGGGTGTTTGGATTGTGCAATTCATCTCTGATTAGTAGTTCATTTAATTTCAACTTGGTTAGTGCAAATAGTGCAAGTTCTTTTTTGTCTGAGAATGTTGTTAGTCCTTCCTCCCATATGAGTGAGAGTTTTACCAGGTAGTGGACTCTAGGTTGGAAGTTTCTTTCATTCAGTAGTTTAAATGTGTCATTCCACTCTCTTCTTGCTTGAATTGTTTCAAATGGTAGATCTGTTTTGATTTTTATGTTCCTTTCTTTGTACTTGAGATTTTTTTTCTCCCTTATTGCTTTAAGGAGTTCATCTTTTTTTTTTTTTGCCATTTGGATTCCTATATGTCTTGGTGTTGGTGTATTAAGGTCTATTTTATTAGGGACTCTGTTTGCCTCTTGGATTTACACCTGATCCTCTTTCCAGAGAGTGGGAAAGTTTTCTCTATTATTTTCCTCACCACTTTTTCTTCTCCTTTCCCTATTTCCTTCTTCACTTGTATACCTATAATGCCTAGATTATTTCTTTTGTCTTTGTTCATTAAATACCTACCATTTTCTTCCAGTGCTTTACCTCTTGTTTCCTTATTGCCTTTGTTGACATTTTTTTGGTTTGTAGTTTTTTTTTTTCTCAAGTTCCTCTATGCGATTCTCCAACTGTGCAATTCTGCTATTATGGCTTGCTAGGACATTTTGTGTTTCCTTGAATTCCATTTTTATGGCTTCTCTCATGTTCTGTAAAAGTTCTTTGAGTTGGTTGATTTGTTCATCTATGGATTTCCTGAACTCGCTGGCTAGTGATTCTTTGATTTCTATTGCCATGGCTTTCATTGCCACTTTTAGGTCCTCATCTATTGGGTTCATGCTTTTTGGTAGACTCGGAAACTTGCTAGAATTTCTCTCTATATCCCTAACTGCTAGTGTCTTCATTAGTTTCCCCATATTTCTTTGCATTTGGTGGCTTAGAGCGTTCTGCCTTCAGTCTCACCACTCCTTTGTCACCTGTGGTGTGGGCCTGGGTCCCTTCTCTGGAGTTCCGCTGTAAGCTGGGATGATGATGGTGGTGGTCGTCAAGATTTGGCCCTATCATCTGGTCTCCTCCCTTCTCATACCTGCAAGAATCAGGATCGCCCTTAAAGCTGCAGTCCCCAAGCGCCCACAATGGTGCCCCCCATGATGGTAACCCGCTCTCAATTCCTCTACCTATACCTGCAAGAGGATGCAGGATCAATCGCCCTCCAAGCCACAGTTCCCAAGCACTCACAATGGCGGCCTCTGCAACAGAAACCCGCCCTCAGTTCTTTTATTTTCTCTTTTAACTTTATTAATTGATTGATTGGTTTTGGGGCCAACCCAGTAGAACTCAGGGGTTACTCTTGGCTCTGCACTCAGAAATTACCCCGGGCAGGCTGGCAGACCATATGGGATGCCATGAATTGACTGGAGCACCATTAAATGAGGAAGCTTTGATGCCACACTAACAGGGACATATGGTGCTGACAGAGGGTGCTGACAGCCATCTGTACAAGCCACACTTCATAGAAAAGCACATTTGGAATCAATGGGGACAGAGATTATGTAAAGAGTCAACTCTGTGGCCCAGGACACTCAGAGTCAGAGTGTAGACACCTGCACAGAGTCCCAAAATCTGCTCAGGGTTGGAGCTTAGAGATCCCAGCCCTGGTCTCATACCATTCTGACCTGGACTTACTCAGGAATTAGTACACAAACCAGCTTGTGAAGATGCCTCACTTCACTCTGTCCTTAACAGAATGTTGACAGAGAACAGCTGAGCTTTAATGTGCATGGCTCCTGTGTGGCAATTATGGGGTCCAAACTGGTTGAAACAGTAAGAGCAGAGAAGGTGGTTGCTTCATTTTACCCACCAAAAGCATTTGAGCACTTGGACCATCAAAGCTTCGCCAAGGACTTGCTATTCTTGCCTCATTTCAGGCTTGGAGGCTCGCAGCTGAGGCTTCTCTCACTCTCTGCCCCTCCCCAGCACCCCACCTGGCCCAGTTGCATGAGGAGAACCTGGTGGCCCGGAGGATGAATTGTAAGCCAAACCAGCCACTCATCTATGACCCAGAGGATTTCAAGAAGTTAACAGCATGCAAAGCGAGCATGAGAAAATGCTGTTAGAGAGTAGAAGCCACTACACCCGACTGCTGGATGTGCCAGGAGAGGAAATGGAGCTTGAGGAGGAGCCTTGTAGTGCATCGGTCTGGGAAGAGTATGAAGAGGGAGGAGTCAGGGAAGTTAGTCCAGCTCCTGGTCGTTTTTGAGTAGAACAAAGATCACAATCACATAACCTATATGTACCTTCTGACTTTAATGGAGATTCTGGATATTTGGGAGGATTTGCTGAGTATTGGGAAGAAGTGAGAGTGGCTCAAGATCGAAGATGCCATCAGAGTTCTCCAGTGCCACAAGCCTGTGCATGCAGAATATCTGAAGAAATTGAAGCTGGGGAGGGGGAGTTTCCCTATCAATGGAAACTTCATGAGAGGGCTGCCTAGTATATACCTCCCCGCAGACATCTCTTATCCACCTAACTTTAAAAATAAATCATGCCTGGGGCTGGAGTGGTGGCACAGCAATAGGGCATTTATTTGCCTTGCATGCAGCTGACCTAGGACTGACTGTGGTTCGATCCCCTGGTGTCCTGTATGGTCCCCCGTACCTGCTGGGAGTGATTTCTGAGCAAGTAGCCAGAAGTAACCCCTAGTGTCACTAGGTGTGGCCTACCCCCAAATAATAATAATAATAATAATAATAATAATAAATAATCTAATGTTAGGTGCAACAAGATAGGTGTTAAATTGATCATTGTTGAAGCTATGTGATGGGTATTTTGGAATTTATTATACTATTCTTTAGAATTTTGTATATGTTTTAAATTTTTCATAATACACATTTTAAACTTTACTTGTAGGCCTTTCTCATTCTTTAGGCAAATTCATAGCCCAGAGAAACTTACCCTTCTAAAACCAAAGGTTTATTCCTGAGCTAAGTTTGTTGAAAGCATTGTTATTCCTTCAATGCAAATTCTTTCACTGAATGTCTATTTGCACATGAAAAAGAAACAATACCAAGGCAAGGATATACATATATATGCATTATATGTGTATATATACGTATATATACACAAAGCTTCCATGGTAAACATCGCTGCATTTCTAGGTGAGTCAATATTCCATATTTTATACTTTTTCTTTTGTAAAAATGGAATTTTTTCTGCTGATAAAAGTAATTTTATTTTTAGAATATTTGTTTTTTGTTTTTTGGGGGGTTTTTTGTTTGTTTGGTTTTTGGTTTTTGGGCCACACTCAGTGGTGCTCAGGGGTTACTCCTGGCTATCTGCTCAGAAATAGCTCCTGGCAGGCAGGGGGACCATATGGGACACCGGGATTTGAACCAACCACCTTAGGTCCTGGATCAGCTGCTTGCAAGGCAAACATCACTGTGCTATTTCTCCGGCCCCTATTTTTAGAATATTTGAATCATTTTTTAAAGTCTTTGATGATAGAATGTCAATAGCAAGAGCTATAGCATCAAAACTAAATAAATGCGATTACATAAAACTAAAGTTTCTGTATGCAAAAGAAACACTGGCTAAAACTAGAAAACAGCTAAGGGAATGGAACCAAATTTTGCACTCAACACATCAGATAAAGGGTTTTTATCTAGACCATACAAAGCACTCGGAAAGGTTAGCTCCACAAAATCTAATAAAGCCATAGAAAATGGGGAGAAGAATTGAATAGACACTTCTCTGAGGAAGACTAATGGATGGCCAATAGACACATAAAACATGTTCACCATCACTCATCATTACAAAAATCCAAATCAAGACAACAATGAGGTATCACCTTACATCACTGAGAATGGCACACATCAAAAATTAATGGGAATTGGGGACAGAGAGATTGCACAGTAGTAGAGCATTTGACTTGCAAGTGGCTGATCCAGGATTGATGGTGGTTTGTATTCCTGCATCCCATATGGTCCCTCGTGCCTGCCAGGAGCAATTTTTGAGCACAGATCCAGGAATAACTCCTGACCACTGCCAGATCTGGCCCCCAGAAAACAAAAACAAAAACAAACAAAAAATAATTAGAACAATCTCTGTTGGTGGGGATGTGTCAAGAAAGGACCTCTTATCCTCTGCTGTTGGGAATCCTGTCTGGTCCAACCCATATGGAAAACAGTATGGAGGGTGCTTAGTAAACTCAGAATTGAGCTGCCATATGACCCGGCAATCATTCTCCTGGGTATCTATCTCCAAGATGGAAAGACCTTCATCCAAAAATATGTATGTACACTACTATTCATTGCAGCACTCAGCACAATAGCCAATAATTGGAATCAACCTAGATGCCCAACAACAGATGAGTGAATCGCAGTAAGAAACTATACAATCATGCAATTTACAGCACATGGATTAAACTAGAAAAACATTATGTTAAATGAAGTAAAACAGAAGAAAAAGGATAAATACAGATTGATAGCACTTATTTGAGGTACCTAGACAAGATTCCATATATACACACAATACTCCATGAAGAAACACAATGGTCTAAATGGTAGAAACTCTAACGCCATATGTACCAGGGTCTCCCCAATTCTGATCTATTATCCCTCCCTATTTAACCCTCTTTACCCTCAGTTCTTAACTCAGTAGGCGCTGAGACCTGCCCCAATAAGTCACCACCCAACTTCCACAACAAAAAGATACCCTCTCAGACCCACATCTTATGCAGCAAGCACTCCTGCTGATTCATTCTATATGGCCCTTCTTCTCACACCCCCTCTAAATGTGGGCTGTTGTATGCTACTGAATTCAGCTCCAGAATGACTCCCAACTCAAGGATACTACCTGATCCTTTACTGCTGCAAACCACTTCTCAAACTCTACAAGACTCTACAGGGTGGGATGAAAATGTTCCCTGGATCTCACCCACCCCCCGAGAAAATCTCAAAAAACTTAATGGGAATATCTATATTTTTATATGTTTAATACCTCAACAGTAATGCCACTTAGCATCTTCATTTCCAATTGTTAAAGTAGCCTCTTCCATCCCTATATTTTTAATTTTCAAAATTATTTATTTTTTAATTTCTGTATATAATTTTTTAAATTTTGCTTATTTGGGTTCTGCTTGGTACGAAAATCTAGAAGAAAAAGTCTTGCTGGGGATAAAAGCTCAAGTCAAAACCAGGACACAGTAATTGTATAGCCTGTCATTTTTACTGCCAAATGCACCAGCAATATAATATGGCACCATTCCCTTTTACATAGGCATACTAAATAAAAGGGAAATCCTATGAATAGAAACAAGCTCTTATCAACTAGGAATAAAAACCCATAATTTTATAATACAGGGGCACCTGCCACCCTGAACATTGTCATGGGGACTCGACTTAGACTCCATGTGATAGGACAGTGGCCCTCCAACCCTGAACCTCAGATCCCAACCATAGAACCTACACAGTTCCCTGCAACAACACCAGGAATCAAACTCCCCCAGGGAGTTCTTAATACTGCTGTGGCACCAAATCACGCCAAATTAATATGACACCCTAATGATGAGGAAACAGCAACACTTGATCTAAGAGCAGGTTGCCCTGCCTCACCACCTAAGAGTAAGATGAAATCAGAAGACACTCCATTCTTTGATTTGTGAAAAAACCAAGATCACTAATTACAGAAGACTGACTTTGACAACTGTGATTGAGCAGAACCTTTACTGAAACCAATAAGAAAAACCCTAGTCTAGGCTTTGGCCTAGGATTTGTACAAAAGCCAAGATCTTTAATTCCAGAGGTCTGACTTTGACAAGCAAGACTGACAAGCAAAACTTCTGGAACCATAAGAAATACTTTATCCAGGGCCTGAGAGATAAGATGGAGGTAAGGCATTTGCCTTGCATGCAAAAGGACGGTGGTTCGAATCCTGGCATCCCATATGGTCCTCCATGCTGCCAGGGACAATTTCTGAGCATAAAAAAGCCAGGAGTAACCCCTGAGTGCTGCCGGGTGTGACCCCCCCCCCCAAAAAAAAAGAAAGACTCTATTCTAGACTTTGGCCTAGGATCTGTGCAAATGCCAAGACCTCCAATTATAGAGGACTGATTTTGACAACCACAAATGAGCAGAACGTTTTCTGACACCATAAAAAGACTGGGATTCTACAATAAGCGTGTCTGGAACCTGTAGTTGTTCCCACGACATTATACTTCAAGGAAGGAGAAAACCTGTATCTCTGAGTCCAACAGGATTCCCTTTCTAATTTCCCCAATAATAAGTGTGCCTATGAAAAATAAACTGTGTCACATCAACCCTTCTTTTTGTTTTTTCTGGAGGAGGAAGAGAAGGAGGAAGAGGAAGAGGAGAGAAGAGAAAGAAGATGAGGAGGAGGAAGAGGAGGAGAAAGAGGAGGGGAGAGGAAGAAGATGAGGAGGAGGAAGTGGTGGTGGAGGAGGAAGAGGAAAAGGAGGAAGGAAGAGGAGGGAAGAGGAGGAAGAGAAGGTAGGAGGAAGAGGAAGAGGGAGGAGGAAGGAAGAAAGAAACCAATCCTTCTTCTTTTTCTGTTTTTTTCTCTCTTGTTGTTATTTATTGTTGCTATTGTGCTTTTTGTTGTTGCTTGTGTTGGTTATTTTTGTTTGTTTGCTTTTCTTTTTCTTTCACTTTTCCCTTTTTTCTTTTAAATTGATGCTCCTAGACAGACTCCTCCCAGATATACTTTTTTTTAATCCCAACAGAAATGCAAAACTTAAACTGAACTTAAATGATTTTTCTTAAACTTGTTAGTTATTTTTTTTTTATGTAAGATTTCCCCTTTACTTAGTGTGCCTTTGCCGGGGGAAGTGGTGCTACATTATAATGTCTGTATATTTGTGGGTGGATTGATGGGATAACCGAAACAGGTCACATACCCAAAAACGAGGGGGAAAAAAAGGGAATTAAAAAAGTATATGCTCACCAATATATATGTAGGACAATCATTTAAAAAAGATAAAGAAATAAATTAAAAACAAAACAAAACATAACAAAAACAAAAAACAAAACAAAACAAAAAAAATAAATAAAAATAAAATAAGTTAGCGAAGTTTTTAAGGAACCAAAGTGGTGCAGAGGACTACCTTACATTTGGGGGAGAGCAGGTAAGAGGTGGTGTATTACAGGTTTTATGCCTATGTTGGAAGTACAGTTTTTCCCATTGTCTTTTGGGTTTTTCTTGTGGTGTGTGGGTTCCCAGGCATCTTCCTAACACATCCCCTGACCTTCTTCAGATTATTAAAATTTGCGGCAGGGAGGTCTTGGAAGAGTTCTTGCATTGGGAGACGAGGTGTGGGTTTATCTGGGTGTCCCCTCACCTGGGTGCAGGGTACTGGTTCGTTGGAAGAGTTCTTGCATTTCAGGAGACGAGGTGTGGGTTTATCTGGGTGTCCCCTCGCCTGGGTGCAGGGTACTGGTTCGTTGAGTAGGAGGTCGATCTTGATGCCTAATAGAATAAGGACTGAGGGTGAAAAATTTTAATATGGTGGAAGATCTGGATGGGATTGAGGGGTAAAGGGATAGTTGGATTTCCGGAGGGGAGAAAGGGGAAGGTATATGGGAAGGGTATGAAGGAAGAGAAAAGAGAAAATACCTTAGAGAGAAAAGGGGAAGAGAAAGAGAAAAAAGTAATAAGCAGAATAGAGAAAAAAAAAAAAGAAAAGTAGTAAGAAGAGAGTAGAGAATAGCAAGGGAATGCTGGTTTAATTAAAAGTGTTCGAAGAATCGAGCCTGTGGTTTAAGTCTGTACGTCTCAGGTACTGCTTCGATGATCTGAATGATCACGTGCTTCAATTCCTAAATGGAGGTATTACCTAGAGATAAAGTGTATGTTAAAGAATTTTCTCGTGGCCATCTCGTAGTGCATGCAAGGTATGGTATCCCGTGTGGTATCCCGAATTGCCACCTTAGTTTGTCCGCCCTTTGTATCCAAGGGCGCCTGTGGACAGAAAAGCTGAGAGGTTATTTAAAATATAGTAAGATAAAGGCATTAAAAGGTAGTGTTATGGTATGTTGCCATTGCAGTCGGTGATTTCCCTTGGTGTTCTATACTTGTGTTCCTGTATACGAACTCCAAGGGATTATTGTGGGCCTTTGTTGTAGAAGTCTGATTACCTACCTGTTCTCTCTATGCTGCCGTTTCGGTTGTTATTGTTTTCTTTATGGTATATTGTGTAATCAAAATTTTGCATTATTCCTTTTTCATGTATTTTGGACACTGCTCCCACGTATATGTTGACTATTACAGTGTTCGGAGTTTCTACCATGTTAAACCCTGTTATTTGATTGTTAAGTATTAGTTGTATATAAAATATGTGTTCTAGGTGTTTCAGAATAGTGCTACCATTCTGTATTTTTCTTTTGTCTTCTGACTTACTTCGTTTAACATAACATGATCTAAGTCCATCCACGTTGCTGCAAAATCTGTGATTGTATCATTTCTGACTGCCATGTAATATTCCATTGTGTATAGATACCACATCTTAATGATCCATTCATCTGTTGTTGGACATCGAGGTTGGTTCCAAGATTTGGCTATTATACTGATTGCTGCAATAAATAGTGGGGTGCATACGTATTTTGGAATGAATGTCCTTCCATCTTGGGGGTATATGCCTAGGAGAGCAATTGCTGGGTCAAATGGCAGCTCAATTCTGAGTTCTTTGAGCACTCTCAAGACTTTTCTCCATAGATGTTGGACTAGGGGGGCATTCCCACCAGCAGTGGATGAGAGTTCCTTTCATACCGCATCCTCGCCAACAAAAGTTGTTTCCATTATTTTTGATATGAGCCAACCTCACTGGTGTGAGGTGATATCTCATTGTTGTCCTGATTTGGATCTCCCTGATGATGAGTGAATGTGAGCATGTTTTCATGTGTTTGTTGGCCATCCTTCTGTCTTCCTCAGAGAAGTGTCTATTCATTTCATCTCCCCATTTTTTTATGGCTTTATTTGGTTTTGAGGGGCTCAGCTTTCTGAGTGCTTTGTATGCTCTAGATATCAGCCCTTTATCTGATATATCAAGTGAAAAGATTTTTTCCCATTCTATTAGCTGTCTTCTTGCATTAAGTAGGGTTTCTTTTGCCATGCAGAAGCTTTTTAGTTTGATGTGGTCCCATTTGTTTATATTTGACGCTAACGTTCTTGCCATTGGTGCTCCATTCTCAAAGACCCTTTTGATATAAAGGTCTTCGAGTGTTCTGCCTATTTTATTCTCGATAAACTTTATAGATTCAGGTCTAATTTCCAGGTCTTTGATCCATTTTGAGTTGACTTTTGTATAAGGAGTGAGATATGGGTCGATTTTCACTTTCGTACATGTGAGTTTCCAGTTGTACCAACACCATTTGTTGAATAGGCTTTCTTTGTTCCATTTCATATTCTTGCCTCTTTTATCAAATATTAGTTGGCTGTATATCTGAGGGTTTATGTCTGGGAATTTTGTTCTGATCCACTGGTCTGAGGTCCTGTCTCTGTTCCAGTACCATGCTGTTTTAATTACTATGGCATTATAGTATAGTTTCAAGTTAGGTAAGGAGATGCCTCCCAACTTCTCATTTTTCAGTATGTGTTTGGCTATCCTGGGTCTTTTGTGGTTCCAGATGAATTTTGTAATTGATTGATCTATTTCTTTAAAGAATTGTGCCTGGATTTGGATAGGGATTGCATTAAATCTATATAGCAGTTTGGGTAAGATAGTCATTTTGACTATGTTAATTCTACCTATCCATGAGGATGGGATGTTCTTCCATTTCTTTAGATCGTCTTCAATTTCTTTCTGAAGTGTTTTGAAGTTTCCCTGGTATAGGTCTTTCACTTCTCTTGTAAGGTTGATTCCTAGATATTTGATATTTTTTGATACTATCTTAAATGGGATTGTATTTTTAATCTCTCTCTCCTCAACTTCATTGTTTGTATATAAAAATGCTACTGTCTTTTGTGTATTGACTTTGTATCCAGCCACTTTGCTGTATTGGTTGATTGTTTCTAGAAGTTTTTCTGTGGACTCTTTATGGTTTTTGATGTATATCATCATATCGTCAGCAAATAGAGCTAGCTTGTGTTCCTCTTTCCCTACTTGAATTCCTTTGATTCCCTTCTCTTGTCGGATTGCTATTGCTAGGACTTCTAAGGTTATATTGAATGAGTGCAGAGAGTGGACAGCCTTGTCTAGTTCCTAACCTTAGTGGGAATGCTTCTAGTTTCTCGCCATTAAGTATAATGTTGGCTGTAGGCTTTTCATAAATAGCTGTAACTATCTTAAGGAAGGTGCCTTCTAACCCTATTTTGCTGAGTGTCTTTAACATGAAAGGATGTTGGATTTTGTCAAACGCCTTCTCGGCATCGATTGATATGATCATGTGGTTTTTGTCTTTCATGTTGATGTGATGTATCATGTTTATTGATTTGCGTATGTTGAACCAAACTTGCATTCCTGGTATGAATCCCACTTGATCGTGATGTATGATCTTTTTGATGAAGTGTTGGATTCGGTTTGCTAAGATTTTGTTGAGTATCTTTGCATCTATGTTCATTAGTGAGATTGGTCTGTAGTTTTCTTTTATGGTGGTGTCTTTGCCTTCTTTGGGAATGAGTGTGATATTAGCCTCATAAAAGGAGTTGGGTAGGATTCCTGTTTTTTCTATGGTTTGGAAAAGCCTATGGAACAGTGGTAATAAGTCTTCTTGAAATGTTTGATAGAATTCACCTGTAAATCCATCTGGACCTGGGCATTTGTTCTTAGGAAGTTTTTTAATTACAAACAATTGGCGATTGTTAATTATAAATTTTTTTTTGAATGCTGAAGTCTTACAGAAGTCAGGAGGCATTCCCGTGGCATTCAAAAATAACCATTTTACCTCCTGCCAAGCTGTTTTCTTACAGACTTCCTGCAGCTTCCCGCAGTCCTGTCCTCATTCACTTCAAAACAGCCTGTCACCCCTCCTGCTAGCCCACCATTCCTGCCGGACCTGTTTCTGACTGACTCTGCCTAAGGGGAATGCGGGATGATACTCTGCCTGGCAGCCCTTCTATAAACCTTCAGCATGCCCACTGCTACCAACAACCCTGCTGACCTCCACTGGGGAGCTGAGACTCATCAAGGCATACATGTGACACAGGTCATGGGTGTGGGACCTTGCTTACTCAGACCATATATGCGCCCCCCCTGTCCAACTATCAAACATTTGCAATCAAACCATTGTGGTTAATAACACTTCCATCTTCATTGAAGCCCCCAGCTCCACTGGACATTCTCCCCATATTGTTACTAAAATGTTTCTTGCTTATCATGACTATTAGCTTTGTTAATGCCTAGATTAACCATCAAACCTATTGGTCCAGTTTCCACCTGGAACCTCATCCTGCAGATGGTCAACGCCTCCACCATCACTGACCCTGCCTATCTGCTATTCATCTCAACCGCCCTTCTGCTTTGGCGACCCCCTGCCTGTCTCTGACCCCCTCGCCCTGCAATCCAGCCCCAAGCCTCACTTCGGCATCACCTTGGAACAGGTGGTGGAACTTGATCTTTGCCTTTTGGTACCCAATATGATTCCCCCTAAAATTGTAATCAAATTCTTGTGGTTGATTTCTCCTTTCAGTTCATGATTGCCCCCAATTTAACGTTTTTTGCCTGTTTCACTAGCTTATCTCCCCCATTGTTTTACATTTGTTTCTTTAGTCCTAGTACCACTGTGTTTTGGTTGTTTTAATGTCTAAATTGACTGTTAGATCAAAAATTGCCTTATTACCTCTTAAATATAATCTTGTGTCTCTCCCCCGCTGCAGTACAAAAATCAAACACTGCCATCACCCTAGCCTTATTAAAAGGCCTAGGTGTTATTGGTGTAAGCACAAATATTTATTCATTGGTTCATACTCTAGAATCTGCTAATGCCTTATAACTGTTGCTAAAAATGTTTACAAACTTAAAGAAGTTTACACTACTGTTGATTTCCTAGCAAAGAGTGCAGAATAACCGCCGTGGTTCAAAATTAACATTTTTTTGAGGGAGAGGGGAATTTGTGTCATCCTTAGAGTAAAATGTTGCTTTTTAAAATAAATTCGGCTTACCTAGAGATAGCATCAACACATAGAGGATAATTTAGTAAATAGACAAAAAGATATAGAGCAGAGTGAGAGCTGGTACAAAAATTGGTTTTCTACCACTCCATGGATAACAACAGTGCTCCCAGCCTTTTTGGGGCCCTTCATTGGCTTTATGTTGCTAGTTTCCTTTGGTCCTTGGGCTTTTCGCAAACTCACCACCTTCGTAAAGAATCAAGTGGATGAAGCAACCAGAAAGGACTCAAAGGTTCTGTACCAACAACTATGCACCTCAGAAGACCAGCTGACACCTGACATCTCCCCTCCTGCCAACTCTCCGCCACTTAAGTTTGAAGTTATCGAGGAGCTGGCGCATAGACCTCAATCTGTGCGCTTGCGCCTTGCCAAGCTTTGGAAACGACTGAATCAAGGGTAGCAGATGCGGTGACTGGAAGCCCCACACCTCTTCACCCAGTGTGGCCAGTCCACCGAGGCATGTCTGTCCCTTCCATATTGTATACTAAACACGGGGAGATGTGGGAGATCGAGCACCCCACATATCAAAGGAACTCTGAATGAATTTTCCACCGCCTGCCTGATTCAAGCCACAAAAGTTTACATAGCCCCGAACCAACAGAAAACTCTGCAAATAAATTTAGCTCAGCACAAAGAATCTGGCTTAACCAGATGCCTTAACCTTTCCATGGAACCTGTTTTTGTAACTGCTCTCAAGCATGTAGTTATAGATATGTTTTTGTAAAGTTTAAATTATGATCCTTATTGCTTGTACAAAACATATATCTAAATGGAAAATAGGCTAAACAAATAATTGTATTTGCGTAAATATCAATTAGCTATTTGTTTAAGAATTTGCTTCCCCTCCCCCATCCTGCCAGGTTCCTCTTTATCCTTCCCGCCATCATAATGTGTTTATGCTCCCATTGGTTAAAATTGTTGTACTTGTACAAATCTGATTGGTTTATGTTTCAATCCTATGTTACTACTCCTCCCACTGAATCAGGGCATAAAAACCCTGATCTCCCTTCAATAAACCTCTCGACTGGCAAAATAATAATAATAATAATAATAATAATAATAATAATACAAAGATCATAAAAAAAATAACAATGAGATTTCATCTCTCCATGGAGAAAAGCACTCATCACAAAGGACACACAAGACGAGTATCTATCTACTATGCTTTAGGCCAGCAACATGTAACTCTCAAAAGAGGCAAAACTAGCAGCAAAAACTCAAGGACAAACAGGCCTTGAAACTTAGCGAATTGAGGCCCCTTTGAAAAGGGAATGAAGCAGGTATTTAGTCCTGCTGAAGCATTAGTGCTGAAAACACAGACCCACAACAATTGCCTCCAGTCCAATGGCCCAACTTGCCCTTTCCCCACCAATTTATTTCTGCAGATGCTTAACTGACAAAAACTCCAGGTATTCTGGTTTTGTGACTGATATCTCCAGCGGCTCCTTGGAGCTAAGGTGGTCCACCTCTCCCAATACTTCTGTACCCCCAAAGTCCAGACAACCATGAACATGAAATACAGCTGCTGCCGTATGAGCTCATCAATACAGCTCCACTGAACCTCAAAAACTTGAACCACGTGGCCCTGTAACACTCCATATTTTAATACTGACTTCTCAGTAGAAATACACCAAATTAGATGCAATGTTATCATAGAAGTCACCTAAGCCCAACAAATAAAACAAATAGTACATTCAATTAGCAATATACAGCTTAGTAAACCTTCAGACAATGACATAACGATCCCATTGTAAGATATGACAATTTTCTTTTATTAGGTTTATTTTATAATTCTATTACCATTCCAAGCAACAGTAAGTAAATTATTCATACCTGCCAAGGGGCGGGCTTTGGGGATATTGGAAAACTGGAGATAATGATGGAGGGACTGTTATCATGATAACGCGATTTTTGAGTGCCAGGAAAATTGAGTGCCAGAAATAACTATTCTGAGAAACTTTGTAAATCACTATGTTTAAAATAAAGAAAATTAAGATATAAAAAAAAGAGAAATGCAAAACTTAAATCATCTTGTTGTGCCTCATAAATGGAGGGGGGGTAAAGAAAGAAAAAGTTGATGGTATCAGGAGCAAACAGGTGAATAAACACTGAGTGAAAATAAAGTGTTCAGACCTAAATACCAAACCCAAAGTCAAAGACAACAGAACCAAGATATACAATCTATAACAAGTTATATACAAAAAAGACCTGTTACACTAGCAGTTTAGGGGGCAAAGAGGGGAGGTATGGAATGCATGCTGGGAACAGGGCCAGAGGGAGGACAACACTGATGGTGGGAATGGCCCTAATTCACTGTCACTATGAACCTTAAATATAACTGTGAAAGACTCAACATTGGTCACAATAAAAATTTAATTAAAAAACTGAAAAAAACACATAACTGCATGCCTAGAATATTTTTCAAATTTTAAATGTATTTGCATAAATATTTATGCTTTTTTTCTTTCCAAATTTAAATAAATTTGGGGATTCATGGCACAAGTTAGTCCCTTCCACTAGGATATTTTCAAAATCTATTATCCTTTTTTTGTTAATTTTTAAGTACATATATAACTATGCTGTTGTACCTCAGAAGTCTTGTGTTTTGTTTTGTTTTGGCTTTTGGGCTACACCAGGCAATGCAAATGGTTATTCCTAGCTCTGCACTCAGAAATTACTCCTGGCAG
Source organism: Suncus etruscus (assembly GCF_024139225.1). Classification (NCBI taxonomy): domain Eukaryota; kingdom Metazoa; phylum Chordata; class Mammalia; order Eulipotyphla; family Soricidae; genus Suncus; species Suncus etruscus. Next base: position 55,990,521 of record NC_064868.1, on the reverse strand, counting down.
GCTCAGGGAACCATATGAAATGCTGGGGATTGAATAAGGGTCAAACACATGCAAGGCAAAGGTCCTACCTTCTGAGCTATCACTCCAACACCCCTCAGAAGTTTTTTGTTGAATATTCAGAGGCTTTATGGGATTTGTGTTACTTCAGCCACTTACAGCTTCAGTAGATATAACCAGAAAACTGAGTCAGAAATCCTGACAAAACATTTTCCTCACCAAATTCTAGAGCAGGATAGAATAGGACTCTTCTGATTTGGATTTATTTTCTAATTTCAATACAAAAATCTACCATTCACTAAGCACAGACTAGTAAGAGCCATCATCTAAAAGGACAAATAAATCACAATAAACCACACAATTGCAATACTAGCTGAAAATGCCTATTTCGTTTTACAGAAATTTCCTTCTATCTTCTCTGGATCCTCTTCAAAATAACATATTATTTTCTCTCTGCAGTTTCTGAATCTCATGAGATTTTTGCTGTTTGGGGCACAACGATTTTCAACTAGGAAACAAAAATCACCACTCTGGATTGAGGGAATAAAATCCTGTTTTCTCATTTACTGATTCCTTTATCACACTAGAAGCCAGCCATAAAATTTTAGCTCATTTACTTATGATAAATATTACTCAAGATATATCATAATACAAAAAACACAATTTACAGCTATCATACAGGACAGATAGATTCTGTGGTCCTTAGTATAGGCTGACTCCAAATAGCCTAGGGAATTTCCACCATTTCCTATTTTTTTAGAAATATTTATTGAGATTCTCTAATTAACAATATTCTTTTTTTATTTTTGGGCCACACCCAGCCTCGCTCAGGGGTTCTTCCTGGCTCTATGCTCAGAAATCACTCCTGGCAGGCTTGGGGGACCAAACAGGATGCCAGTAATTGAACCCAGGTCCATCCTAGGTCAGCTGAGTGCAAGACAAACACCCTACCACTGTGCTATCTCTCTGGCCACTCTAATTGACAATGCTCTTAATAATGGTCTCATGTGCACATAATCACAACACTATACCCATCACCAATGTACCCATATATACACCACCCATCACCAGTACACATTTCCCACCACCAATGTCCCCAGTTTTTTCCCCCCATCCTCCAACTGCCTTTGGGATAAGTATTCTCTCTCTATCTCTGTCTCTCTCTTTCTCTTTCCCCTTTCTTTCTCTCTCTTTCTCCTTTCTTGACACTGCAGTTTGAAGAAGTACCATGCACATCAGTTTATCCCCTTTCAGCACCCATTTCTTGTCCATATTTATTAGGATTTTTTGTTGCTAAATTTTAGTTATTCATGGTACTTGGTATCAGTGATAGCATATCTCCCCCTAGTGAAAATTTTAGGAATGTATACTAAATCCATTCTAGGAAAAAGATTTTTTTCCAGATAATAATCTTGTCCAAGTCTATTGGAAATTACTTTTAAAAATCCTAATTAAATCTTAACAGTTTATATGTATGAACAAATTCTCTATACTCTTCTAATCAGTTGTATTTCTTTTTTCATTTTTTCAACCTGTTATATAGGTAGTGTTTTCATGTATTTATTATATAGGTAGTTATATAGGTAGTGTTTTCATGTATTTAATACAACTAGCTTAACACCTAAATTTCAGCTCTAATAAAGATATTCATAGGTTTAGGTAAATAATTTTGTAAACTCTGGGAATAAATTCTTTTTTTTTTTGGCTTGTTTTTTTGGGGGGAGGGGTCACACCTGGCAGCATTCAGGGGTTACTCCTGGCTCTCTGCTCAGAAATCACTCCTGGCAGGCTCAGGGGACTATATGGGATGCAGGGATTCTAAACACCTTCCTTCTGCATGCAAGACAAATGCCTTACCTCCATTCTATCTCTCCAGCCCCGAGAATAAATTCTTGTACAAATAGTAATCTGTCCCCTTATTTTGGAATATTTAATTGTATTAGGAGCCAAGTAATAAAATAAAAATTACTCAAAACCGGGGCCGGAGAGGTGGCGCTAGAGGTAAGGTGTCTGCCTTGCAAGCGCTAGCCAAGGAAGGACCGCAATTCGATCCCCCGGTGTCCCATATGGTCCCCCCAAGCCAGGGGCAATTTCTAAGTGCTTAGCCAGGAGTAACCCCTGAGCATCAAATGGGTGTGGCCCAAAAAACAAAAAAAAAGTACTCAAAACTGTATTTTTATATTTAAAAAAATTATTTTTATGTTACTTGTGAGTTCTGCCTGCACATGGGAAAACAACTAACCTAGTTTATCAAGAATAAGTAGTGTCAGATTTTCTAAAAAGAGGTTCCATGGAATATGTCTGATAGGGAGAGGGGGAGAGGGAAATTGACCAGACCCAACCATCAGCACTTCAGCAGTTGCTCCGCCATTACAGGGGCTGGGACAGGCACCCTTGGAGGTGATCCACACTGTCTGACAAGTATAGGGGGGAAATTGACCAGGCCCAACTGGCAGCGGTCCTGCAGCTTCTCTGCCATTACTGGGGAAAGGACAGGCATGCTTGGAGGTGAAACACACTGTCTACAGGTAGAGGGGGAGGGAGAAATTGACACAGGCCCTGACCTCTTCCACACCTTCTGACAGGTGAAGGGAGAGGGGAAACCTTGCTGTGGCTGGACAAGGCAGAGGGAACCTACAAATTTTGACAAGTAAAGTGAGGGAGGAGACTTGAGGGTAGGGCCAAAACTCAGCGACTGCAACCATCATACCCACCTAGAACCACAGTTCAGAGAAGGGACCCAGCCCCAGGCATAGGTAACAAAGGAGGACTGAAATCTGAAGGCAGTACACTCCAAGCCAAACCACCAAATGCAAAGAAATATGGGTAAACTAAGGAAAACACTAATAATTGGGGATATGGAGAGAAATCCCAGAAAGTTTCCAAGTCCACCGAAATGCACAGGCCCAATAGATGAGGACATAAAAGTGGCAATGCAAGCATGGCAAAAGAAATCAAGGAATCACTAGCCAGCGAGTTCAGGAAATTCATAGATAAACAAATCAACCAACGCAAAGAAGAACTTTTACAGAAGATGAGAGAATCCATACAAATGGAATTAAAGAAAATTTAAAAAAAAAAAAGTCTTCGCAAGCCATAATAGAGAAATTGCACAGTTGGAGAATCACATAGATATTGAAGAAAAACTACAAACCAAAATGAGAAATAAGCCAATAAAGAAATAAAAAGTAAAGCATTGGAAGAAAACTTAGGTATTTAATGAACAAAGACAGAAAAAATAATCTACAGACTGTGGGAATACTAGAAGGGGAGAACTAAGGAAAGGGGAAGAACAAGTGGTGAGGCAAATAATAGCAGAAAACTTTCCCACCCTCTGGAAAGAGGCTCCAGTGCAAATTCAGGAGGTGAGAATAGTCTCTAATAAAATAGACCCTAATAAACTAACACCAAGACATATAGTAATCCAAATGGCATAGAGAGAGAGAGAGAGAGAGAGAGAGAGAGAGAGAGACATGAACTCCTTAAAGCGATAAGGGAGAAAAAACCTCAAGTACAAAAGAAGGAACATAAGAATCAAACCAGATCTCCCATTTGAAACAGTTCAAGCAAGAAGACAGTGGAATGACATATTTAAATGACTGAATTAAAGAAACTTCCAACCTAGAGTCCACTACCTGAAAAAACTCTCATTCATATGGGAGGGAGAACTAAAAACATTCTTAGACAAAAAAGAACTCACATTATTTGCACAAACAAAACCAATTCTAAATGATCTACTCAGAATGAACTACACAATCCAAACCCCCAATTGTAACAACAACCACCCTGCTCAATACAACCAATATCAATAATCTCCTTAAATGTCAATGGACTAAAATCTCAATTAAAAGACACATAGCAGAGTTAGATTAGAAAACAAAAACCTCACTGGTGAAAGGGGTGTTCTGTTTATGACTGAAACCCAAGTACAATCATGTTTGTAATCATGGTGCTTAAATAAATAATTTAAAAGAGAAAAAAACGGATTTCTGCTCCCTGCAAGAAACACACCAAAAAGTACAGGATAGAAACAGGCTTAGAAAAAAAAAGGTGGAAATCAATTATTCAAGTCAATGGAAAACAAAAAGCAATCTGGGAAAGCCATTCTTATATCAAAACAAATTGCATTCAACTTTAAGTAAGTGCTCAGAGACAAAGAGGGTCACTACTTATTGATCAGGGGAACACTAGACCAAGAAGTACTAACTCGGGTCAATATTTATGCACCAAATACAAAGCCAGCAAAATATGTAAGGCATTTGCTCACAAAGCTGAAGAAACATATGGAAGGAAATGTGATAGTAGTAGGAGATTTCATTACTCCATTATCACCACTGGACAGATCCACCAGACAGAAAACTAGCAAAAAAATAAGAACCCTAAATGAGAAATTAGAAGAACTGGGGCTAATGGACTCATATAGGGCCCTCCACCCCCAGAAAGCAGAATACACATTCTTCTCAAGTGCACATGGAACCTTCTCCAGAATAGACCAAGCCTTAGAATATATACATAACTTGCATAAAGTCACAAATATAAGGATTAATAAAAGCACCCTATCAGATCACTATGCAACAGAGATCAAGATTGATTCCAAAAAGAAGTTATGAAGAAAATCCAACACCTGGAGATAAAACAACATGCTGCTCAACAACAGCTGGATCAAAGAGGAACTCAAGGAAGAAATAAAAAGGTTCCGTGAGGGGCCGGAGAGATAGCATGGAGGTAAGGCATTTGCCTTTCATGCAGAAGGTCATTGGTTCAAATCCCAGCATCTCATATGGTCACATGTGCCTGCCAGGAGCGATTTCTAAGCTTGGAGCCATGAGTAACCCCTGAGCACTGCCGGGTGTGACCCAAAAAAAAAATATTCCGTGAGACAAACGATAATGAAGAGACAAATTGTCAAAATCTATGGGCCACAGCAAAAGTAGTAATTAGTGGGGAACTCATAACAATACATGCCTATGTCAGGAAAAAGGTAAATGACAAAATCAACAGTTTAAAGGGGCACCTTAATGAGCTGAAAGAACAGCAGCAAAGAAACCCAAACACAACTGAAGACAAGAAATAATAAAAACCAGAGCAGAAATAAAGAATATAGAAACTTAGAAAACAATACAGAAAATCAATGAGACCAGGAGTTGGTTTTTCAAAAGAATTAAACAGATAGACAAACCACTGGCAAGACTCACAATAAAAAAGTAAAAACACCCAAATAAATAGGATCACAAATTAAAGGGGAGAGATTACAACAAAACCCCAAGAAACCCAACACATCATTAGAACTTATTATTAAAAACTATACTGTCAGGTTAAAGAACCCAGAGGAAACGAACAGATTTTTAGAAAAATATCATCTTCCAAGCCTAGATAAGGAGTATGTAGGAAGCCTAAATAGGCCAATCACATCTGAGGAAATTGAATCAGTAATTAAGAAACTCCTCAAGGGGCCAGAGAGATGGCATGGAGGTGAGGCGTTTGCCTTTCATGCAGGAGGTTATTGATTCGAATCCCGGCACCCCATATGGTCCCCTGTGCCTGCCAGGAGCAATTTCTGAGCCTGGAGCCAGGAATAACCCCTGATCACTGCCGGTGTGACCCCCCAAAAAAAAAAAAAGAAAAGAAACTCCTCAAGAACAGAAGTTCAGGTCCAGATGGTTTTACAGGTGAATTCTATCAAACATTCTGAGAAGAATTAATACAACTAATCCACAGGCTCTTCCAAACATTAAAAAGACAGGCATCTGGGGCCAGAGAGATAGCATAGAGGTAAGGCAGAGGGTCATTGGTTCGAATCCCGGCATCTCATATGGTCCAATGTGCCTGCTAGGAACAATTCTGAGCATAGAGCCAGGAGTAACCCCTCAGCACTGCCGGGTGTGACCCCCCCCAAAAAAAAAAAAGAAAGAAAAGAAAAGAAAAGACAGGCATCCTTCATAATTCCTTTTATGAGGCTAATATCACACTCATTCCCAATTATGGTAAAGAAACCACCAAGAAAGAAAACTACAAACCAATCTCACTAATAAACATAGATGCAAAAGTCCTCAACACAACCTTAGCAAACCGAATCCAGCACTACATCAATAAGATTATACACCATGGCCAATTGGGTTTCATCCCAAGGATGGTTCAACATATGCAAATCAATCAACATCATACACGGGGCCGGAGAAATAGCATGTAGGTAAGGTGTTTGCCTTGCCTGCTGAAGGTCGGTGGTTCAAATCCCGGCATCCCATATGGTCCCCTGAGCCTGCCAGGAGCAATTTCTGAGCGTTGAGCCAGGAATAACCCCTGAGCACTGCCGGGTATGTATGACAAAGAAAGGGAGGGAAGGAAGGAAGGAAGGAAGGAAGGAAGGAAGGAAGGAAGGAAGGAAGGAAGGAAGGAAGGAAGGAAGGAAGGAAGGAAGGAAGGAAGGAAGGAAGGAAGGAAGGAAGGAAGGAAGGAAGGAAGGAAGGAAGGAAGGAGAGAAAGAAAGAAAGAAAGAAAGAAAGAAAGAAAGAAAGAAAGAAAGAAAGAAAGAAAGAAAGAAAGAAAGAAAGAAAGAAAGAAAGAAAGAAAGAAAGAAAGAAAGAAAGAAAGAAAGAAAGAAAGAAAGAAAGAAAGAAAGAAAGAAAGAAAGAAAGAAAGAAAGAAAGAAGAAAGAAAGAAAGAAAGAAAGAAAGAAAGAAAGAAAGAAAGAAAGAAAGAAAGAAAGAAAGAAAGAAAGAAAGAAAGAAAGAAAGAAAGAAAGAAAGAAAGAGAAAGACAAAAAGCACATGATTATATCAATAGTTGCAAAGAAGGCTTTTGACAAAAGTCAACACCCATTCACTCAGCAAAATAGGACTGGAAGGAACATTCCTCAAGATAGTTACAGATATCTATAAAAAGCCCACAGCCAACATTATTTCTTTTTTTCTTCTTTTTTTCTTTTTTTTTTCAGGCTAGTCAAGTGAAGCAGTGGAAGTGAAGAAGGAACAAAGAAATCTGTAACTGACTGTGATCAATTAATTGTAAATATTTATAATCATGGTGCTTAAAGAAAGACTATTATAAGAAAAGAAATTAAAATATAAATCTTCTGTCATTTTTCTTCTTTCTCTTATTCTTCTTCCTCCTCTTTTTCCTATTCTTCTTCCTCCTCTTATACTTCTTCCTATTCTTTTTTTCACTTTATTAAATTTTATTCTTGAATAACTTTATTTTTGCATATTTTAAAAACATTTGACTAACACATAGAAGCTAAATTGGTGATGGGAATTAGGAAGGAAAAAATGTAACTCTTGTCTTCTACCATTTGGATACTTCTTCCTTTTCTTTTTCTTTCTCTTCTTCCTTTTCTTCTTCCTCTTCTTCCCCTTCTTTCTCCTTTCTTCTCTTCTTTTCCTTCTTCCTCTGTCTCCTTTTCTTCCTCTTCTTTTTCGTTTTTCTACCCTTCTTCCTCCTTTTATTCTTCATCCTCCTCCTCTTCTTTTTACTTCTTCCTCTTGTTTCTTTTTACCTTTTATTCTTCTTCCCCTTCTTTCTCTTCTTCCTCTTTTTCTTACTCCTTTTCCTCTTTTTATTCTTCCTCAAACACTTCTTAATATTCTCTTCCTGGGTCTCTAGGACTCCAATTATTCCTATATTGTTTCTGTGGAGTTTATCAGACTTCTATTTTCATCTGTTCCCATGTTTGAGTAGTTTATTCATTGTCTGATCATTTGCTTTAAGGTTCTTTTCCAATTTCTTCTGCTGTACGGAGTTGTTCTGCGTCTCATCCTCTGGCTCACTGAACCCGTCCTCAGCTGCTGTTATTCCTTTGGAGACGCTTTTCATTGAGGTGTTCATTTCATCTACCAAATTTTTCAGACCTCTTATTTCACTTGTAAGTTTTGTCATTATGGTCTGTTTAGATCTATGCTTGCTTTGAGTTCTTTGAGCATCCTCCATAGTAATACTCTGAACTCTTATCTGAGAGGCTATTCAGGTCATCTTCATTCTCTATGCATGGTGTTGTCCTACATTGTTTCCCCACTGCAACACTTGTATAGTGGTTTCTACTATGTGTTGTGCGGGGGTTCATGGGTTAAAAGATGCACATGGCCACAGAGCAAAGTGAAACGGCCATGCTCCTCAGGCTCCACCTATTGGATGGGGCCCTTACTGGGTTTGGGCCCTGGAAATTGTGTTTTATGGCGTCTTCTTCGCTGCCTTGTGCGGAAAAGTAGACAGGGAACAAGGCAGCAGTCCTTTCTCCTGTGTTCAGGAGAAATGGTTCTCTGTGTCCAATCACATGGCAGAAATCAATACCCACCTCATTGGGTGGAGCCCTTACTGGGTTTGGGCCCTAGAGATTGTGTTTGATGGCATATTCTTGGCTGTCTTGTGCAGAAAAGTAGGAAAAAGGCTAGAATGGTCATATTAATATCAAATGGCACAAACTTTGGACTCAGAAAAGTTATGAGGGAGAAAGATGGACATTTCATAATAATGAAGGGATATGTACAACAGGAATAAATCACACACCTAAACTTATATGCACCCAATGATGGGCCAGGAAAATATTTAATACAATTGTTCACAAATCTGAAAGAATACATCAATAGCAACACTATAATTGTGGGAGACCTCAACATTGCCTGTCACCTCTTCATAAGTCAATCAGGCTGAAACCCAACAAGAATATACTAGCTCTGAGAAATGGAAGAGAGTGACAGAGTATATATATATATATATATATATATGACTCCATTCCCAGAAAACTGAATACATGTTCTCTGATGCACATGGGTCATTATCCAGGTTAGACCACATGCTGGCTCATAAAACATACTTCCATAAAATCAAGATGATAAAAATTATACACACGATCTTCTAAGATCACAATGCACTGAAATTAGAAGTGAACTACAAAGGGACACAGAAGAAAATCTTTAACCTGGACATTAAACAGCTCACTACTCAACAATCAGTAGGTCAGGAATGAAATCGGAGAGTAAATCAAAAGATTCCTGAAAAGAAATAAAAATGAAGACAAAAATTATCATAATTTGTGGGACACAGCAAAAGTGGTACTACGAGGAAAATATCTAGTTTTGAAAGCACACATCAGGAAGGAATAAGGGCTGTACATAAATAGCCAATAACACAGCTTATAAAATTAGAAAATGATGAACAAAATGAACCAAAAACAGATAGGCAAAAAGAAATAACAAATCTTAGAGCAGAAATCAATGAAGTGTAAATCTAAAAAAAAAAAACAGTCCAAAAGATCAATGAAAGCAAACGTTTCAGTAAAAAATAAACAAGATTAATAAACCACTAGCAAAACTCACAAAGAAAGGGAGAGAGTGAAAATTAATAAACCAGAGCTGGTGAGGTGGCGCTAGAGGTAAGGTGTCTGCCTTGCAATCGCTAGCCAAGGAAGGACCACAGTTCAATCCCTTTGCGTCCCATATGGTCCCCCAAGCCAGGGGCAATTTCTGAGCGCTTAGCCAGGAGTAACCCCTGAGCATCAAACGGGTGTGCCCCCCCCAAAAAAAAACAATAAAAAAGAAAACTAATAAACCAAATTAGAAATGAAAAGTGATATATCACTACAGATAATACAGAAATTCAAGGGGTAATCACAATCTACTTTTAGAAACTCTGCCACAAAGCATGAGAACCTGGAAGCAATGGATAAATTCTTGGACTCTTATATTTTCCATGGTTGAATCAGAGTGATCTAGCACATATAAACTGACACATCACTATTTAGAAAATTAAAATGGTAATCAAAAGTATTTTGAAAAACAAAATCCAGGCAGATGGATTCAAGAACAAATTCCATTTTTTCTTGGCTTTTGAGCCACAGCCAATAAATATCAGGGTTTTCTCCTGGTGCTGGGCTCATAAATTGCTCCTGGCTCAGGCAACCATATGGAATGCCAGGGATCAAACCCAGGTCCATCCTGGTCAGCTGATGCCTCATTAACAACAAATTCTTCCAAACCTTTCAACAGGAACTAATAACAATACTCTTCTGGATCTTTCAGGAAATTGAAAAAATGAAAACATTCCCAAATAGTTTCTATAAAGCTAACATCACCCTGATAACATCACCAGATAGAGATGCTGCAAAAAAAAAAAAAGAGAGAGAGAAAACTACAGACCAATATTCCTGATGAACACAGATGCAAAGATCCTCAACAAAATCCTGGCAAATAAGTTTCAACGCCTCATCAAGAAAGTCATACACCATGACCAAGTATGTTTCATTTCAGGAGGGCAAGGATGGTTTAACATACATAAATTAATCAATATGATATGCCATATCAACAACTGCAAAAATAAAAATTATATGATCATATCAATAGATGCGTAGAAAGCATTTCGTAAGATCCAACACCCATTCATGATTAAAAAAACTCTCAACAAGATGGAAATGGAAGGAACTTTTCTCAATATATTCAAGGTCATTTACCACAAGCCAATGGTAAATGTCATTCTCAATGGAGATAAAATAAAAGCTTTTCCCCTAAAATCTGGTACAAAACAAAGCTTCCCCTTTCACCACTCCTATTCAATATAGTATAGGAAATACTTGCCATAGCGATTAGGCAAGAAAGATATATGAAGAACATCCAGATAAGAAAGGAAGAAATCAAGCTCTCACTTTTTGCAGATGTCATGATACTATATTTAGAAAACCCTTAAGACTTTACCAAAAAGCTTTTAGAAATAATATATTTATATAGCAAAGTGGCAGGCTACAAAATTAACAAGCAAAAATCAATGACCTCCTTGTACACCAATAATGATATAGAAGAAATGGATATTAAGAAATAATTTCGCTTTTTCTCTGCTGAGCCTGCCTACACTCAAAGGACTATAACCTCTTCAGGATCCACACCCGCTAAGATGTCCCCACTCAACGCACGTGGGGCCAATTCCTGCCATGATTGGGTACCCAGAGACTTATAAACCACAGCGGCCATGCTCTCTGCCTTTTCTCTGCTGAGCCTACCTACACTCCAAGGACTATAACCTCTTTAGGACTCACACCCAAAACGCAGCCGCTTCGCTTCGTGGCTGCGCTTATCTTGTAACCCTGAATTCCATTTCTGCACATTTTAAGAAGCAATCTACAGCCTTCCCAATGGAGTAATTTTGAAGTACACCCCCATATTTGGAGAAATCAAGATGGCTTCTCTAATAATCTAAAAAGTAGGAAACAAATAGGTATCCTTTAAAATAAGTTTAGAGTAGACTTATGGAAAATGTTCAGGGAGCTCAAAAAAAAAAAGCATCGATAAACTTGACTGGAGCAAAATTAAGCATCAAGAAGATTAGTCAACTGAAATTAGAAATTTTCACACTGAACTAACAGATCAGAAAAACTGAGCTTACCGGGGCCCTTATTCCTAGCCTGAGGAGTGCTGGGAGGCTTGGCAGGCCCCCCAGCCATCCTTGTCTTTTTCCCCTGACTCCAGGCCTTCCCTGGATGCTAGTTCAGATGGCCAGAAGTGGGTTCCGGTGGACTCTTAGTGGTCCTCAGGTTCCCCCCTCCCTCCATACTCCAGGGGGGAGGTGCATGGGGAGGAGGGCGGGCAGACATTTGGCTTCCGGTTTCCTCCTTGATTCTGGAGACCAGCTCTTGCCAGGTATAGGGTTTTTCTCCCCTAGACTTCAGTCTTTCCCTGGGCACTGGTCTAGGTGGAATCTATAGGGGTCAACAGGCTTTCCCCCTATCTCTCCCTACACTAATGGGAATGCACTCTGGGAGGAGGGCAGGCTGTTCTAGCATTGGTTTATGTTGGGACAGTCAGTGGAAATTTTTTCTCTTTGTTTTCATATTGATAGTATTGTGTGCATATATTCTATATATCCATAATATCCATCTTGTATTGGGACCTTGATACTGCCCTACAAAGCTCATTTCTAATATTTTACTGCCTCAGTCCCAACCCTTACTTCCCCCCATCCTCCCATGTAGGTGCAGCTAATGACATGAAGCTCACCACATAGAGTGATAATTGCAGTTAGAGAAATAACTACACTGAAAACTATCATAACAATGTGAATGAATGAGGGGAAAAGAAAGCCTGTTTAGAGTACAGGTGTGGGTGGGGTGGGAAATAGGTAGATCTGGGAAATTGGTGGTGGGAATCCTGCACTGGTGAAGGGGGTGTTCTTTACATGACTGTAATCATTCAACTACAATTATATTTGTAATCCCGGTGTTTAAATAAAGATAGTTTAAAAAAAAGAAATAATTCCATGACATAATTGCCACACAAACTCAAATATCTTGGTGTCAACTTAACTAAAGAGGTGAAGGACCTATACAAAGAAAACACTATACAAAGAAAACACTCAGGGCCAAAGCGCTGGTACAAGTGGTAGAGCATTTACCTTGCATGCACTAACCTAGGATAAACCATGGTTTGATTCCCCGTATCCCATATTTCCCAAGCCAGGACCAATTTCTGAGTGCATAGTCAGGAGTAACCCCTGAGCGTCACCTTGTGTGGTCCCAAAAATGCAAAAACAAAACAAAACGAAAAACTGATTCAATAAATAAAAGATGACACAAGGAAATGGAGACACATACCCTATTTTGGATTGGGAGGATTAACGTTAAATAAATGTTAAATAAATAAATAAATAAAATAGCGATATTTCTCAACTTGACTGGCTTAAAATAAATAATTAAAAAATAGCAATATTTTCCAATGCATTGAGCATATTTAATGCAATTCCTCTAAGGTTACCCATGATATTTTTCAAAGAAGTGGATTAAACACTTCTGAAATTCATTTGGAATAAAAAAAACACACATGAATAACTAAAGTGACCTTAAGGAAAAAAAAATGGGAGGCATCACTTTCCCAACTTTAAGTTGTACTACAAAGCAATAGGCATTAAAATGCCATGGTATTGGAATAAAGACAGGCCCTCATATAAGTGGAATAGACTTGAGTATTCAGAAAACTTTCCCCAGACATACAATCAATCAATCTTTGATAAAGGGGCAATAAATGCAAAATGGAGCATGGAAAGCCTCTTCAACAAGTGGTTCTGGGACAACTGGTCAGCCACATACACAAAAAGAGAACATGGACCTCCATCTAACACCATCCACAATCAAAATGGATTAAAGACCTTGATATCAGATCCAGAACCATAAAGTATATAGAATACATAGGTAAAACACTCCATGACATATAGACCAAAGACTTTCAAGAAGGAAACAGCAATGTCCAAACAAATGGAAGCAGAGATAAACAGATGGGAATAGATTAAGCTCAGAACCTTCTGCACCTTAAAGGATATAGTGACTAGGATACAAAGGTCACCCACAGAATGGGAGAAACTATTCACCCAATACCTATCAGATAAATGGCTAATATCTAAGATATACAAGATACTGACAGAGATTAACAAGAAAAATCATCTAAACCCATCAAAAATGTGGAGAAGAAATGAGCAGACAGTTCTTCAAAGAAGCAATACAAATGACCAAAAGGCACATGAAAAAATTCTCCACACCACTAGTAATTAGAGAGATGTGAATCAAAACAACAATGGGGTACCATCTCACACCACAGAGACTGGTACACATCACAAAGAATAAGAACAATGTAGGGAGAAAGGAACTCTCATTCACTGCTGGTGGGAATGCCTTCTAGTCCATCCTTTATGGAAAACAATATGGAGATTTCTCATAAAGCTGGAAATTGAGCTCCCATATGATCCAGCTATATGATTCCTAGGGATATACCCTAGGAACACAAAAAACACGATACAAAAATGCCTTCTGCACACCCATGTTTATTGCAGTACTATTTACAATAGCCAGAATCTCAAAACAACCCAGATACCTGACAACAGATGAGTGGCTAAAGAAACTGTATGTATATATGTATATATACATTCATATATTATATATAGACACATGTAATGGAATAATATCAGAAAATGAAGTGATGAAATTTTCCTTAAAATGGTTGAACATGGAAACTATTATGCTGAGTGAAATAAGTCAGGAGAGAGTTAAACACTCAGAGTGTCTATCTAAAACTCATAATCTTGGGGCAGGAGAGATAGCATGGAGGTAAGGCATTTGCCTTTCATGCAGAAGGTCGGTGGTTCGAATTCTGGCATCTCATATGGTCCCCTGAGCCTGCCAGGAGCGATTTCTGAGCATAGAGCCAGGAGTAACCCCTGAGCGCTGCCAGGTGTGACCCAAAAACAAAAAAAAAGAAAAGAAAAGAAAAAGAAAAACTCATAGTCTCACTCATCCAAGGGGTTTAAGAAAAATAAAAGGCATTATTGTAATAATACACAGACACAATAGAGATGAGGGCTGTAAGTACCAGCCCACAATATTAAGCTTACCACAAAGAGTGGTGAGTTCAGTTAGAGAAATAACTACTTTGACAACTATCATGACAATGGTAGTGAGTGAAATAGAATGTCTGTCTCTAATATAGGTAAGGTGTGTGGGAGAAGGGAGACCAGGAGCATTGGTGGTGGGTAGGTTGCACTGGTGAAGGGGTTGTTCTTTTTTTATAACTAAAACCAGCTACAAACATGTTTGTAATCATGGTGCTTAATAAAAATATTAATTTAAAAATAATAAAAAAGAGAAAGAGAAAAGGAAACCAGCAGTGGGTAATCAGGTAATCAGGTCTACAAGCCAACATATCACAGTAAGGCATAAAGTACAGGGATTAGGAGTAATCATATTCAATAATTTGGTTCTGTGTTTTGGGGAACTAGTCTAGCTCTCTCTGGACTTCATAACTTAGAAACCACTTGTTACATAAACACAATATTACAATGTCTGTGTAATGCTCCATATTTGGCTGATTATTTTATCTGAAACCATTTTCAGGATGATCTTAACTGGTCAAATCTGTTGGCATAAAGTCAAAGTGGCAGAAGAATTTGGCCTAAAAATGAAAGCCATGTGGGCAGGACAGCACAGGTGCATGAGTCCAAAAGACTTTAAGATAACTATTGGGCAAATCAGTGACCAATTTGTGGGATATTGCCAACATGATTTACATAAACTACTTTTATTTTTAATGAATCCATATTCCAGTGCCTATCCTGTCACAAAAAGTCTTGGATATTTGAGACTTTTAGGCATCTATCATGCCAATAGCATCCACAAGCAAATGTACACTCCAAGATTTCCTCAATTATTTTCCAAAGAAGAAAAACTGACAGATAATAGCAGGTTCTATTGCAGTCTCTTCAGAGCTCAGAGGGATTCCTTAAAAAGATGGTAATTTGTAAATTACTACCAGTGTTTTTAATACATCTGAAATGCTTTTCCATTGGGGTCAGGTGAAGCAAAAATTACAGACCTATACTTCTCCTTAGAAAACCTTGATTTGTCACAGTAAGTTATTTATTCTAAGATCAACTAGAAAAAATATATATAATTCATTTTCTTTTTCGAATTATTATGGTGAAATAGATAAAGGTCTTTACAGTGCCTACTGTCAAAATGCATCAAGACAATGCTGGTTTAAGTTAGATGATTATGAAGTTTTGGATATCCTCACTTGTTATGTGAAATCTTCAGCAGTTTATATCCTCTTTTATACTTCAATGTGACCCATAACAACTGATACAGCTGTGTACATTAAAGCAGGTGATCAACTAATTGTCTTTTAAAAGATGTTTACAATACTGTTTTAATGTTTTTGTACACAAAAATCTCTGGAGAAGAAATTTATATGTCATGGACTCCCATTACAGTGTTCATTATAAGAATGTTTTAGTAACTTATTTTCAAACTATTATGTCTAAAATAATAGTCTATTTTTGTATATAGAAGACTTTGGAGAAAGTAGTTGAATGCCTTGGGTGCACATTATCGTGCTCTGTACTCTTAAGTTCTCATTACAATGCTCATTATAAGAATGTTTTAGCAATCCATTTTCAATTTAAATACATTTGCTAAAATCTTCTGGCTTTTCTTTTTTACAGAAGTCTTCAGGAAAGGAACTAGGTACTCTGGACTCACACTAAATTGCTCTTAAATCTTGTTACAGTGCTCATTATAAGAATGTTCTATCTGGGACCAGAGAGATAACACGGAGGCAGGGCATTTGCCTTGCATCCAGAAGGTCACATCCTGGCATACGATCAGATGCTTCCTGGGAAAGGCCACCCTGCTTTTAGGCCAAAAGTCTTTTCTCTGGGAATCCTGCACTGGTGAAGGGGGGTGTTCTTTACATGACTGTAATCATACAAGTACAATTATATTTGTAATCACGGTGTTTAAATAGAGATAATTAAAAAAAGTCTTTTCTCTTTTATTTCCCCAGGATTTTACTGTGCTTAAGCAAAATATAGTAAACCCTTTAGCTCCTCTCTCATATTTCTACATTTTAGTAATTATAGTAGGGGAGAAATATTGGATTAATCAGCCTTTACCCTAAACTGTTATGATGTATCAGCCTTAACCATCAACCTTGATGCTTTGTCTTTTACATATCAAAACCCCACCTAGATGGGAAGAACTTCTATATAGGCTCTTCACCTTAACTTATTCTCCATTCATGGGGGTGGTCCTAACTTCCCAATAAATACTGTGGTCCTGGCCGGCTTTTTCTCTTGCTCCACATGGTGCAAAAGTCCCCGGACCTATGTTTCATCTCTCTTCATTCTGGTTTGCATTATTTTCTCCAGTGGCTCTCCTCCAGACCCGCTTCCCCATTCACCCTGAGATTGCAGCATGTGGAATTATTCACAATAAATAACAAAAAACATTTATTTTAAAACAAATTTTTTCAAATTTTACTATTCCTGCAGTTAAGAAGATATGATTTACAAAGCACATGGCCAATCAGATCACCGAAGCAGTAACCGTGACATACAGACTTAAACTACAGACTATACTCACCGAACACACTCAAGCAAACTAACACTCCCTTGCTATTCTCTCCTCTCTTCTCACTACTTTATTTATCATTTCTTCTCTACTCCTCTCTCTACTTTCTTTCTTTCCTCTTTTCCCTTCCTTTCTAATGTATTTCCTCTTCTCTCCCTTCCTACTCCTACCATATACCTTCCCCTTTTCCCCCCTTTGGAAATCCAACTACCCCCTCATCCCTCATTCCCATCCATATTTCCCACTGTATTAACACTCTTCACCCTCAGTCCTAAATCTATTAGGCATCAAGATTGACCTCCTACCTCAATGAACCAGTACCCAGTACCCAAACGAAGAGACACCCAGTCAAACCCACACTTCGTTTCCTGCAAGAAAAAGCAGCTAACTCTACTGTGGACCCATGCTGCACGGTGCCCCCTACCATCTTCCCCTAAGGTGGACTGCTACTTGAAACCGGACTTAGGCCCAAAAGTAGCCCCAATGCAGGAACTCTTACCAAGACCTCCCTGCCACAAATCTTTCACCAATCTGAAGAAGGTCAGGGGGTGTGATGGAAAGGTGCCTGGGAACCCACACACTACAAGAAAAACCCAAAAGACAACGGGAAAACCTGTACTCCCAACATAAACATAAGACTTGTATTACACCTCCTCTTTACCTGCCTTTCCCCAAATGTAAGGTAGTCTTTTGCACCTCTTTGGTCCTTTAAATACTCCATTAATTTTCTGGTTCACATATACATATGTGAGCACATACATTTTTAATCCTATCTTTTTTTTTTGGTTTTGTTTTGTTTTGTTTTAATCTTTTTTGGGTATGTGACCTGTTTTTGTTTTCCTCTCTGTCCACCCCCAAATGCACCAACAATATAACGTAGCACCATTTCTCCCTGCAAAGGCACACTAAAAGAAAGGGGAAATCTCTCACATAAAAAAGAACTTTTATCTACTAGAGATAGAAACTCATAGTTGTTTACAATACAGGGATAACTCCTACCTTGAAAATATGTCATGTGGAATCAACTTAGACTTCAGGAGAGTAGATCCCATCCATCGAACCTTGAACCCTGGATCCCAGTCACAGAAATGGCACAGTCCTTCACAACAGCTGCAAGTAACAAACCCCATCCAGGACAACCTTATTACTGCTGGAACACCAACGAGTGCCAGCTCTAATATGATATCCTGACAACGAGGAAAAGGGGAACAACTTGACTTAAGAGCAGTTTATCCTGGCCCTCTAGCCACTGATAAGACAAAATCAGAAGACTTGTCACCCGCTGGTAGGTCCAAAAACCAAGAACGCGATTTGCAGAGGACTGGCTGCTAGAACCATGACCAGACTGTATATATCTTGGGACCAATAAAAAAGCCCTAACCTAGGGTTTGAGCTACGACCTGCACAACAACCATGATCCCAGTTCCAAAGGTCTGGCAGAGACCATTGTAACGGAATGGGGCTTCTGGAAACACAAGGAAAGGCATTATCCTAGGTGCCATCCCAGATTTAGTGCCAAGACCAAGACCAACAACCACAGAAGATGGACTAAAATGATATTGTTGGAACAGAACTTCTACAACCACTAAGACTGACTTCATCATAAGTCCCACCCCTGTAACTGTGCCGATACTGAGATTGCTAGATACAGAGGACTCACTATATCACCCAGGAAGGACCAGAAGCCTCCCAAACATCACAAATGGACCACCGGGAGAATAAAGGATCATGAACAGAGTCTATAGTGGATCCCATGACAATATACTCCAAGGGCGGAGAAACCCCATACATCTTAGGCCATGTGAATCCCTTTTTGAATGACCCCAATATTTACTGTGCCTGGGCAGGGGGAAAAATCTTGTTTATTTTTCATATATTACTTTTTATCTTCATGTACTACTATTATCATTTTATTTACCTATTTATTTTTGGTCGATTTCTTTGTTTTAGTGTGGTTATTGAAGTTATTGCCCCATTTATCTTTTTTTTTTCTTTCAGATTTTTGGGAGGCACCAGGCAGCGCTCGGGGATTTTTCCTGGCTCCGGGCTCAGAGATTGCTTCGGGCGGGCATGAGGGACCATGTGGGGCACCAAGATTCAGGCCGATGACCTCCTGCATGAAAGGCAGACGCCTTGCCTCTATATTATCTCTCTGGCCCCTTCTTTTCCCTCTTCATGTGCTATGCCATGGTGCCTATCTCAAGATCGCGGCGTTTTTTTTTTGTTTGTTTTTTTTTTCTTTTTTTTTTTTTTTTTTGGTTGTGTATCTGTTGGTTTTGTTCTGTTCTGGTGGTGCTTAGTGTTCGCGTTGGAACTCTTAATAGATATTTGACACTGCATTTCGTAGGGGTCGAGTGTTTCACCGTCTTTTTCTCCTTCGCCTCTCAAATCGATGACGAGAGCCTCTAGAAGAATTTTGCTTATTTCCGGCGTATTAGACTTTTACCCCAGTTTATCACTTTTCTCCTCTTCAAACAAAACCACATAACTTGAACTACCTTCTCCTGCCTCCTAACTAGAGGGGGAAATAAAGGAGGCATCAGGACCAAACAGGTGTAAGACTACGAAGTAATAGGATAGGTACAGATGAGACCACATATTCTAGCAGCCCTAGGGGTGAGGGAAGAGGATATGGGTGGTAGGACAAAAAGGGAGGAGTAGGGAAGACAAACCGGTGATGGGAATCCCCTTTGATCTTATGTAAATATGTAACTAAGATATTATTGTCAACAATATGTAAGCCACTATGATCAAAATAAAAATTATGTTAAAATAAATAAATAAATAAATAAATTTACTAAAATTAAAAAAAGAAGATATGATTTAGAAAACAATAGTTCTGAACACATTTAATGTAGGCTGTCAAAAAGAGAGTGCTTGGTAGGTTAGGTTCATTAGATACACTTTTGACTCATGGTATTTTGAACTGCTAATGTACTTAATTGGAAGCAACTCCACAGTAAATTGAGGAAGATCTTCAGGTCCCAATATGTAAATAAAGAGCTTAACAGAAAGGTACATAAATGATAGAATACATTTATATATTTTATTGATTTGTCATCTGACAATGGATATTTATGTTGATTTAGTGTTTTAGCTAGTATTAATGCTTCTATGAGCAAAAGAGTACAAATATACTTTTAAATCAATGTTTTCACTTCCTTCAGATAAATGCTTAAGAGTGCTAATACAGGGCAGGAGAGATAGCATGGAGGTAAGGCATTTGCCTTGCATGCAGAAGGACAATGGTTCAAATCCTGGCATCACATATGGTTCCCCGAGCCTGCCAGGGGTGATTTCTGATCATAAAGCCAGGGGTACCCCTGAGCACTGCCAGGTGTGACCCAAAAACCAAAAAAAAAAAGAGTGCCAATACAACTGAATAATAAAAAAGAAGTCACCCAATAAAAGAAATGAGAAAATAACATGAATTGACACTTCATCAAAAGAGACATGCAGATGTCCAGACACATGAATAAATGTTCAACATATTTTATTAAATTTCCTAAAAGAATAAAACGTAAAACAATGTTTTACATTTCTATACATATATTTCAATATAAGAACTTTAAAATTATCTGGTTGAACAGAGAGTAGATACATCAAAAAAGAATAAAAACAAGCTGTGTTAGGGTGAATGTGGGAGAAAAGGAGAATTTATTTACTCCAAGTAAATAATCTTATGAAAACAATATGAAGAATCCTCAAAAACAAAACAAAACAAAACAAAACCCCAGCAACTAGAAATTGGGCTTTCATTTGACCCAGAAATCCCACTTCTTGGAATATTCCCTAAGGGACCAAAAGTACAAACTAAAAAAGACATGTACACTCCTACGTTTATTGCAACACTATACATAATAGCAAAATCTGGAAATAACCCAAATGCCCAAGAAATGATAACTGGAAACTATGATACACATGCACAATGGAATATTATTTATCTGTAAGAAAAGATGAAATCATACAAATTTCTGCTATGTATATGGATCTAGAGAGTTCATGTTGGGTGAAGTTAGTCAGAGGAGAGAGACCAACACAGAATTGTTTACCTCATATGTTGGATATAAAGAAATATAGTTGGGAATAAAAAATGCCAAAAGCCAACAGAAATGCAAAACATGAGAACAGGTATGTAGTAGGAAGCTTGCCACTTTTTGAGGAGTGGAGAATAGGACAAGAAAGATATTGGAAATGGTGATGGGAAGTGGTCAGTCTGAAGAAAAAGGAGGTGCTAAAAGGTGGTAAAGTATTAAGCATGAAACCCTATCAGTAACAGTAAACCATAGAGCCTAAAATACGTAATCAACGTACCAGTCACAGTGGCAAGTGCATTGTGGTAGGGGAATTTGGGTCATTGGAGGAAGCCAGTGGACACAGGAAAAGGGATTGCTGCTGGAACATTGTATGCCTGAAACTCAAACATAAATAACTTTGTAAATAACTGTGACTAGGCAAAAGCCGGCTCCCTGTGTGTGACACCAGGTGGGGAAAATCCACGAAAGTACACTGGCCCAGTGGGGCCCAACTGTGAAAAACTGTGAGTGTGACCTGTATATGTCTGTCTACTGTCCTCTTGCGTGAAACTCTTCTGAATGGGGCAAAAAGAGGCTCCAGAAAACTCGCTCGCCCAGAGGCCATTTTCAGGGAGGGACTACAGAGCATGAAAACCGGCAAGACTTTGCAAAAGCCGGCTCCCTGTGTCTGACACCAGGCGGGGAAAATCCACGAAAGTACACCGGCCCAGTGGGGCCCAACTATGAAAAACTGTGAGTGTGACCTGTATATGTCTGTCTGCTGTCCTCTTGCGTGAAACTCTTACGAGTGGGGCAAAAAGAGGCTACGCGGCCGTGCACTCTTTCTAAGGAAACAACACCATTGCAACAAGAAGGAAAAATTACACTAAGAACGGTGCTATATCACAGAAGCAAACATTTCTCTCCGGACTGTCTTCTCTGTTGCATGCTCGGGCCTAAGATTTGACCTAGTGTGAGGCTTCATCCACAGAGGACTCCCCTCCATTAGAGGCAAGTCAGCCCATCCAGAAAGGGAGGAGCCAAAGGAGTGTGCTGCCTGCATCATATAGAAAATGAATACCACCACAACACGTAGAAAAACCCAAAATACAAGTGTGACAATGGGAAAACAACGCAGGCCAGCATCAGACATAGAGAATGAAGATGACAATTCTGAGGACCACATAATGACCAACCAACTAATCAACCTCTCAGATAAGGACTTTAGACTAGGAATATGGAAAATTCTCAAAGACCTCCAAGAAACCATGGATCGAGTTTAACAGACACTAATAAGAACCAAAAAATATGAAGACAGAAATCACAAAACTCCAAACTGAAATAACATGTCAACTAACAGGACTGAAAAAGTCAGTAAATGAAGTGAATGACAAAATGGATAAGCTCTGGGACAGGATATCAGAACCTGAGAATAGACTTGGTGCTGTGGATGATGAGATACATAACAATTCCATACAGCAGGAGAGATTGGACAAAAAATGTAAAGCAAATGAGCAGACAATGGAAAAATTAATCAAAGAATGGGAACAGATGAAAATAGAAGTCTATGATAAGATCAACAGAAACAACTTAAGAATCATTGGAGTCCCAGAGACCCAGGAAGAAAATTTCCAGGAAGAATCAACGGTCAAGAACATCATTAAAGAGAAACTTCCAGAGCTAAAGAATATATGTGATCAAATCCTGCATGCCCGAAGAGTACCAACCAAAAGAGACCCCAGAAAAACCACCCCAAGACACATCCTAGTCACAATGACAAATCCCACAGATAGAGACGGACTTCTGAAAACAGCAAGATCAAAAGGGGGAAATCACGTTCAAGCAAGCTTCCCTGAGATTTACAACAGACCTGTCACCAGAAACACTCAATGCCAGAAAGCAGTGGTGGGATATTGTGACAAGACTGAATGAAATGAATGCTTCACTCAGAATACTATACCCAACAAAACTCACTTTCCGGTTTGACGGAAGAATACTTGGTTTCACAGACAAAAAACAGCTCAGAAAGTCACAAACACAAAAACAGTCTTAAGAGAAAAACTGAAAGACCTAATCTAAGACAAGACTACCCAAAAGACACACCAAATTTCGAAATAAAGATGGCGTTAAATCCCAGGACAATTCTTTCTCTCAACGTCAATGGACTAAATGCACCACTTAAGAGACACAGAGTGGCTAAATGGATCAAAAAACTCAATCCACCTTCTGCTGCCTACAAGAAACGCACCTGAATAGTGAGAATAAACATAGACTCAAAATAAAAGGCTGGAGAAAAATTATCCAAGCAAACAACACCCATAAAAAAGCTAGAGTGGCCATACTAATATCAGGTAATGCAAACTTTATACTCAGGAAGGTTGTAAGGGACAAAGACGGACATTTTATATTAATCAAGGGGTACGTAGAGCAGGAAGAACTCACTCTCCTAAACATATATGCACCGAATGAGGGGCCAGCAAAATATTTAATACAATTGTTGACAAATCTGAAAAATAATATCAACAACAACACAATAATTGTGTGGGACCTTAACACGGCTTTGTCAACACTGGATAGGTCAACCAGACTGAAACCCAACAAGAATATACTAGACCTGGGGCTGGGCGGTGGCGCTAGAGGTAAGGTGCCTGCCTTGCCTGCGCTAGCCTTGGATGGACCATGGTTCGATCCCCCGGCGTCCCATATGGTCCCCCAAGCCAGGAGCGACTTCTGAGCGCATAGCCAGGAGGAGTAACCCCTGAGCGTCACGGGGTGTGACCCAAAAACCAAAAAAAAACCAAAAAAAAAAAAAAAAAAGAATATACTAGACCTGAGGAGAGAAATGGAAGAAAGAGGCCTAGTGGATATATATAGGACACTCCATCCCCAGAAACCTGGATACACATTCTTCTCCAATGTACATGGGACATTCTCCAGGATAGACTACATGCTGGCACATAAAACATACCTCCATAATATCAAGCAGATAGAAATTTTGCAGACTACCTTCGCTGACCACAAGGCTCTGAAATTATTTGTGAACTCCAAAGGGACTCAGAAGAAACAATTTAACACCTGGAAGTTAAACAGCCTCATGCTCAATAACCAGTGGGTCTGAGATGAAATCAAGGAGGAAATCAAAAGGTTCCTGGAAACAAATGACAATAAAGACACAAACTATCAGAACTTATGGGACACAGCAAAAGCAGTACTGAGAGGAAAATTTATAGCTTTGCAAGCACACATCAGGAAGGAAGAAGGAGCTTATCTGAGTAGCTTAATGACACAGCTAATAGAACTAGAAAATGCTCAACAAAAGGACCCAAGAATAGGAAGACAGAAGGAAATAACAAAGCTGAAGCAGAAATCAATGAAGTGGAAACCCAAAAAACAATCTGAAAGATCAACGAAAGCAGAAGTTGGTTCTTTGAAAAAACAAACAAGATTGATAGACCACTGGCAAACCTAACAAAGAAAGAGAGAGAGAGAAACTTGATAACTCGTATCAGGAATGAAAAAGGAGACATCACTACTGATATGACATAGATTCAAAGGGTAATTAGAAACTACTTTGAAAAACTCTACGCCACTAAATATGAGAACCTGGAAGAAATGAATAAATTCTTGGACTCCTATAATCCTCCACGGTTGAAGGAAGAGGATGTAGCATATCTAAACACTATCACCACTGATGAAATTAAAACAGTAATCAAATGTCTGCCGAAAAACAAAAGCCCAGGTCCAGATGGATTCACTAATGAATTCTATCAAACTTTCCAAGAGGAACTACTGCCAATCTTGGCAAGAATCTTTCATGAAATTGAACAAACAGAAACACTTCCAAATAGCTTTTATGAAGCCAACATCACCTTGATACCTAAACCAGACAGAGATGCTACAAAAAAAGAAAATTACAGACCAATATCACTGATGAATGCAGATGCAAAGATCCTGAACAAAATCCTGGCAAATAGGATTCAATGCCTAGTTAAGAAGATCATCCACTACGATCAAGTAGGTTTCATCCCAGGAATGCGAGGCTGGTTTAACATCCGTAAATCTATCAACATAATACACAACATCAATAACAAGAAAAATAAAAACCACATGATCATATCAATAGATGCAGAGAAAGCATTTGATAAGGTCCAACACCCATTCTTGATCAAAACTCTCAGCAAGATGGGAATGGAAGGAACCTTTCTCAATATAGTTAAGGCCATCTACCACGAGCCAGTGGCAAATATTATCCTCAATGGAGAAAAACTAAAAGCCTTCCCTCTAAATTCTGGTACAAGACAAGGCTGTCCTCTCTCACCACTCCTATTCAACATAGCACTGGAAGTACTTGCTATAGCGATTAGGCAAGAAAAGGATATCAAGGGAATCCAGATAGGAAAGGAAGAAGTCAAGCTCTCACTGTTTGCAGATGACATGATACTCTACTTAGAAAACCCTAAAGACTCTATCAAAAAGCTTCTAGAAACAATAGACTCATATAGCAAGGTGGCAGGCTACAAAATTAACACACAAAAATCAATGGCCTTTCTATACACCAATAGTAATAAGGATGAAATGGACATTAAGAAAACAACCCCATTCACAATAGTGCCACACAAACTCAAATATCTTGGAATCAACTTGACTAAATATGTGAAGGACCTATACAAGGAAAACTATAAAACTCTGCTCCAAGAAATAAGAGAGGACACACGGAAATGGAAACACATACCCTGCTCATGGATCGGCAGGATTAACATCATCAAAATGGCAATACTCCCCAAGGCATTATACAGATTTAATGCGATCCCTCTAAAGATACCCGTGACATTCTTCAAAGAAGTGGATCAGGCACTTTTTAAATTCATTTGGAACAATAAACACCCTCGAATAGCTAAAGCAATCATTGGGAAAAAGAATATGGGAGGAATTACTTTCCCCAACTTTAAACTGTACTACAAAGCAATAGTTATCAAAACAGCATGGTATTGGAATAAGGACAGGTCCTCAGATCAGTGGAATAGGCTTGAATACTCAGAAAATTTTCCCCAGACATACAATCACCTAATTTTTGATAAAGGAGCAGGAAATCCTAAATGGAGCAGGGAAAGCCTCTTCAACAAGTGGTGTTGGCACAATTGGATAGCCACTTGCAAAAAATTAAACTTAGACCCCCAGCTAACATCATGTACGAAGGTAAAATCCAAATGGATTAAAGACCTCAATATCAGACCCAAAACCATAAGATATATAGAACAGCACATAGGCAAAACACTACAGGACATTGAGACTACAGGCATATTCAAGGAGGAAACTGCACTCTCCAAGCAAGTGAAAGCAGAGATTAACAGATGGGAATATATTAAGCTGAAAAGCTTCTGCACCTCAAAGGAAATATTGCCCAGGATACAAGAGCCACCCACTGAGTGGGAGAAACTATTCACCCAATACCCATCAGATAAGGGGCTAATCTCCAAAATATACAAGGCACTGACAGAACTTTACAAGAAAAAAACATCTAACCCCATCAAAAAATGGGGAGAAGAAATGAACAGACACTTTGACAAAGAAGAAATACACATGGCCAAAAGACACATGAAAAAATGTTCCACATCACTAATCATCAGGGAGATGCAAATCAAAACAACGATGAGATACCACCTCACACCCCAGAGAATGGCACACATCACAAAGAATGAGAATAAACAGTATTGGTGGGGATGTGGAGAGAAAGGAACTCTTATCCACTGCTGGTGGGAATGCCGTCTAGTTCAACCTTTATGGAAAGCGATATGGAGATTCCTCCAAAAACTGGAAATCGAGCTCCCATACGATCCAGCTATACCACTCCTAGGAATATACCCTAGGAACACAAAAATACAATACAAAAACCCCTTCCTTACACCTATATTCATTGCAGCACTATTTACCATAGCAAGACTCTGGAAACAACCAAGATGCCCTTCAACAGACGAATGGCTAAAGAAACTGTGTACATATACACAATGGAATATTATGCAGCTGTCAGGAGAGATGAAGTCATAAAATTTTCCTATACATGGATGTACCCGAAATCTACTGTGCTGAGTGAAATAAGTCAGAGAGAGAGAGAAAAACGCAGAATGGTCTCACTCATCTATGGGTTTTAAGAAAAATGAAAGACACCCTTGTAATAATCATTTTCAGACACAAAAGAGAAAAGAGCTGGAAGTTCCAGCTCACCTCAGGAAGCTCACCACAAATAGTGATGAGTTTATTTAGGGAAATAACTACATTTTGAACTGTCCTAATAATGAGAATGTATGAGGAAAATGGAGAGCCTGTCTAGAGTACAGGCGGGGGTCGTGTGGGGAGGAGGGAGACTTGGGACATTGGTGATGGGAATGTTGCATTCGTGATGGGTGGTGTTCTTTACATGACTGAAACCCAAACACAATCACGTATGTAATTAAGGTGTTTAAGTAAATTTAAAAAAAATAAAAAAAAATAACTGTGACTAAAGAAAATGTTTTTCAGGGACGGAGAGATAGCATGGAGGTAAAGCATTTGCCTTGCATGCAGAAGGTCGGTGGTTCAAATCCCGGCATCCCTTATGATCCCCTGATCCTGCCAGGAGCGATTTCTGAGCATAGAGCCAGGAGTAACCCCTGAGTGCTACTGGGTATGACCCAAAAACCAAAAAAAAATGTTTTTCATTTTATTTTATTGAAACCATTGTGATTTACAAAGTTCTTCATAGCAGGGTTTAAGGTATACAATGAATCAGGGCCTCTCTCACCACCAGCGTCAATCTTCTTCCATCAATGTTCCCAGAGAACATCCCATACCAACACCCCCTGCCCCCAAGCCAGCCAGTATAATAGGCCCATATTAAGTTTAGATTGCTAAAGTTTGGGTCTCTTGATTCCATTATTGTTGATTTTGGCTTGGATATTTAGTTCTGTCCTTTTTTAACTCCACCAATGCACCTGAGACCTTGGCCTCCATCCTTTCATATTTGTGTTTCTCCTCCTACACTCAGTTTCTTTCCTTCTCACTATATTCCTGGGCCAAGAGTGTATGAAAAAAGTCCCATTTGGACCATTGCATTTCTTCACACGGTTATTCTAAATACCACATATAAGTGATATCATACTCTATCCATCTTCTTCAGCCTTACCTCATTTAACATAATATTTTCCAGTTCCATCCATGTTGCAGAAAATTGCATGATTGCATCATTCCTTTCAGCTATGTAGTTTTTCATTGTCTTCATGATCCACTTCATGTCTTCATGATCCACTCATCTGTTTTTGGACATCTAGGTTGATTCCAAGATTTAACTATTGCTGCAATGAATAGCAATTTGCATTCATCCTTTTAAATGAATTTTTTTCTGTCCTGTGGATAAATAACCAAAAGTGGAATTGTTGGGTCATGTGGCATCTCGTTTGAGTTTACTGAGAACCATCCATACTGTTTTCCAAAATGGTTGGATCAGGCAGCATGGATGAGATTTCCTTTCTCACCACTTTCCGGTTTAGGGATCTGGTGCCAGGTCCCCCAACAAGGCCTATGCAAGGGTGGGTAAGGGTCTCTTTCAGTTCGTGACCTAGATGCCAGATTCAGAAAAGAGAGGGAAGACTGTGAGCCACAGACCACTCACAGGGAAGCATTGTCAGAGCAATGGACTTCATTTATTGAAGGTAGGGACAAGGCTTTTAAGGGTAAACTTTAGGCGGGAAACAGACTGTGGGTAATACAGTTTAGACATTACAGCAACAAGATGGTATGCACAGACAATAGTCACAAGGTACATGACATCATTGATTTTGGATGGTATGCAGAGATAACAGTTACAATGCCCATGGCATCATTAAATCAGGAAGGATGTAAAGATAGCATAGCAATGTCCATAGCATCATTAAATCAGGAAGTATGTAAAGATAGTGATTGCAATGCTTGTGGCACCATTAGCCTAGACAGGTTGTTTGACCTGGATTACTTTGTCCTGCACTCATAACAGCAGGGACATATGTGTCTAAAACAGAGACTTTTTTTTACATTCAAGGTCAGCTTGCAGAAATCTCCATATTTTCTGACCTCTCTTCCAACATCTCTATCTTTTTACTTTTTAAGAACCGAGTGAGTTATGCAGGAGAAGCTGGGGTCCTATGGGGTTTGTGTCTGTCTTAGGTTGTCCTGGTGACACCTAAAAGATGTTCCAAAATCTTACCCATCATGACTACCAAACCAACCCATAGGTCATGGGTTTCTGCTAACATAACATATGCTGCAGACTCTCTGTTTCCAGTTTGTACTGTTAACTCATTTACTACGTAAGCAAGCATTGCAACCGTGTGAAAACGGCTCTTAATCATGACCACCAGACGATTTAAAATGCAAGGTCCAAAAGTAATGATAATAAAAAAAATTAACGGTCCTACCCATTGCAGATAAAAGGGTAGTAAGTCAGGGGGACCAATTAAAGCAATTTTGATACCAAGACAATCCTGCCTCCCACTCTCTTTTTCTTTGTTCAATTTCTGCTTGCAATTTATTAATAGAGTCCTCAGCCAGTCTGGTATGGTCAATATAGATGCAGCACTCTTCACGTAGAGCAGTACAAAGGCCACCTTCTTTCAGGAACAGTCTTTCCAGGCCTCATTGATTTTGCATAACAACCTCTGCCAGAGAGCTTAGGGAAGTCTGCAGGTATGTGACAGAGTTGCCAATTTCAACCAAATCTTCATCAATTTTCTCATCTCATTGCTGCGATGGCTGTGTGTTGGGTTTCAAGGGCTGCTGTTCCGGTGGCCACTTCTGCAAGTCTTAAAAGGGGGGCTACAGTAATAGCGGCCACACTGCCTGGGTCCCACTTAAAGAAAGTCTTGGTGGCAGAGGCATACATATCTGGAACAAAATGCCAGGTAACTTAGGGAATTCACTGGACAATAACACATACATCCGGGTCATTGCTTAAAAATGCTGATCGATATAAGCACTTGGTAAGGACTACATTTTTATACAGCCATTGCCTGGTGGTTGGAACTGCTTAATCAGAAAAAGGAGATGTCCAATTGGTAAAATTGAGGTAATAAGGGGGACGATTGTACTGTCTCTTTTGTCCACTATGTAGGCAGGAACCTTGATGTGGTGTACCCCAAGACCCACCCATATCTGGGAGGAGTTTTGGGAACCGGATAATAGGTGTAACTACCTGCAAGACCTCCCATTTCTGGGAGGGGTCTGGAAAAGGATAGATAAACCTCTGAGCCAGGGGATTCGCCCCCTTTTTGCCATTTCTCTTTTGGCCCGGCTTGGCTTCCTGGCTTTTGGATCTTTGGGCCGCATGGAGCCCAAAGGGAAGATGGCTAACAGGAGATAAGATGCAGGGCTAGCAAAATATAGCTGAATGCTTAAAAGGTTGACATAGGCCACACACCTGTGGTGGCAAGGGCATAAATAAAGATGATTCTTCCTGAAGCCTGCCTGTGAGTGATTTTACCTGGGCCTGAAATCCGCCAGCTGGATGGGGATGAAGCCACGTGGCTGGGGCCTAAGCACAAAGGCCTCCATCCATCGCCATCCAGCCCCATCGTTAATTAATTAATTCAACACCTTGACCCTGGACCTGTCCAAATGTCAGACCCAGGATGTCAGAGGTGGAGCACAATTGAGTTTCAGTTGTATTTATATAAAAAATAATTGATTTAGGGCAATGGCCTCATAAAAAGGGGGTGCATCAAAACAAAGCCAGCAAGCCTTAGTTAAATTGGGCCTGGTATAGATAAGCATAGCATAGGTGGAATTCATGAGCTGTCAAAGGGCATGCACAGTAAGAGAACATGGTGCATAGGCAGTGGCCCACTAGGGGTCTTGGTAAATTGGGATCTAAATATTGGTGATCCAGAGGTCAGAGTAGTTGGAATGGATGATGAAAGGCTGAGAGGTGTTACAAAGACAGCAGGAGGTGGTGTGGGGACAAGGGGCCATGGCTCAGACCCAATTTTAAAGGTAGGATAAGTGATGCTTAACTGGATTTTAAAAAGTAATCCAGAATCATGGCCAGATTCATAAAATCTTAATCCCTACATCATTCCTCTTTTAAGTTTTTCTACATTTCTTCTTTCCAATTTCTGTAAACTGTAAAAGCACAGGATTACATTGCTTAACCCCGTGTAAGCACACAGATGAGGTGTTTGGTATTTTAATAAAATCTTTGGTGTTATGCTTTATCCAACTGCCTGAACCTTATAAGTTCCCTTTCAGTTCCACATTTAATTGTAGAAAAAAGGCCATGACCAGGGCATATATAAAATTTTAAATTGCGTAAATTGGTTTGTTTGTTTTTTTTTTTCATTTAACATGGGTACCCAGGACCTGTCCAAGGTATTTTAATATTGGACCAAAAGGAGCCCACAAGGTCACAAAAATCAAACTGCAAGTCCGGAAACCAGGCTCTGGCTGGGTAGGCAGAGGACTCAACAAGAAGGGCATCAACACCGGCTGTGGCTAGAATAACTTGCCATTGCTGCTTAGCTGGTTGGTGCTGTTTTGGGGGTGGGGGGGCGCTAGGCAGCAGCTGGGTAAAAAAATCCAGCAAATTTTTATCCTGCTAAAGAAAAGAACAACTAACCTCAGATTGGATTAACCTGGGTCGAGTCATCATTATTATTATTTTTACTAAGCACCTATTTGGTATTTCTGGCTGGGACTCAAATCGGTCTAGGTTTTTCCTGTGGGAACACACAGCCAAAGCCACAGCCTGCTGACAACAGAGGATCTGGACCCCTCCGTTTCTCTAATATTGGGTCCTTACAACAGGCCATCACTCAGAGCTTGGCTGATTCCTTTTTTCAATGTCAGGCAAAGGTCAACAGCCCATTCTCCTTACTGGATATTGAGTCAGCTAAATGCACAGGTGATCCTTATCATTCTGTTCCTCGAGGAGAGAAGCTCTTTGTAACCTTCTTTTCCCTGTTTCATCCTCTGAGGGCACTTTATTAAAGGATATAGCTTATATCAGATTAACATAAATAGTAAAACAGCTGTAATGATTTCTTAAATTTCCAATTATTATTAGACACAAGCTATTAAAGGTGACCAAAACTGACTTTAGAAACAAGACAACTTTTCTACTTTTGAAGACATCAAGTTAATAATTTGTAGATTACCATCAATCTTTTTTTGTTCTTTTAAGACAAGTTTAGCCTATTTTAAATGCCTAAAAATAACGAGTATTCCTTTTCTAAATTTATATTGCATTTGAAAAGGAGACTTCTAATTAAAACATTGAACCAAGGCTGGTCTGAGTGCAGTGGTATTTACAATTAATTGATCACAGGCAGATCCAGATTTCTTTGTTCCTTCTCTACTACCACTGCTTCACTTGAAAAGCTTTAAAAAAAATTGAACCAACATTAAGTTAATTAGATGCCATGGTCTCTTACTATATTTATAAGTAATTCATGTTAAAATATAATATGCCAGATTAACAAAAATTTTAGATCATTATAAAATATAAACTCTCTTTTTTTTATTTAAACACCTTGATTACATACATGATTGTGTTTGGATTTCAGTCATGTAAAGAACACCACCCATCACCAGTGCAACATTCTCATCACCAATGTCCCAAATCTCCCTCCTCCCCACACGACCCCCGCCTGTACTCTAGACAGGCTTTCCATTTCGTTCATACATTCTCATTATTAGGACAGTTCAAAATGTAGTTATTTCTATAACTAAACTCATCACTCTTTGTGGTGAGCTTCCTGAGGTGAGCTGGAACTTCCAGCTCTTTTCTCTTTTGTGTCTGAAAATTATTATTGCAAGAATATCTTTCATTTTTCTTAAAACCCATAGATGAGTGAGACCATTCTGCGCTTTCTCTCTCTCTCTGACTTATTTCACTAAGCATAGTAGATTCCGTGTACATCCATGTATAGGAAAATTTCATGATTTCATCTCTCCTGACAGCTGCATAATATTCCATTGTGTATATGTACACAGTTTCTTTAGCCATTTGTCTGTTGAAGGGCATCTTAGTTGTTTCCAGAGTCTTGCTATGGTAAATAGTGCTACAATGAATATAGGTGTAAGGAAGGGGTTTTTGTATTGTATTTTTGTGTTCCTAGGGTATATTCCTAGGAGTGGTATAGCTGGATCGTATGGGAGCTCGATTTCCAGTTTTTGGAGGAATCTCCATATCGCTTTCCATAAAGGTTGAACTAGACGGCATTCCCACCAGCAGTGGATAAGAGTTCCTTTCTCTCCACATCCCCGCCAACACTGTTTATTCTCATTCTTTGTGATGTGTGCCATTTCTGGGGTGTGAGGTGGTATCTCATCGTTGTTTTGATTTGCATCTCCCTGATGATTAGTGATGTGGAGCATTTTTTCATGTGTCTTTTGGCCATTTGTATTTCTTCTTTGTCAAAGTGTCTGTTCATTTCTTCTCCCCATTTTTTGATGGGATTAGATGTTTTTCTTGTAAAGTTCTGTCAGTGCCTTGTATATTTTTGGAGATTAGCCCCTTATCTGATGGGTATTGGGTGAATAGTTTCTCCCACTCAGTGGGTGGCTCTTGTATCCTGGGCACTATTTCCTTTGAGGTGCAGAAGCTTCTCAGCTTAATATATTCCCATCTGTTAATCTCTGCTTTCACGTGCTTGGAAAGTGCAGTTTCCTCCTTGAATATGCCTGTAGTCTCAATGTCCTGGAGTGTTTTGCCTATGTGTTGTTCTATATATCTTATGGTTTTGGGTCTGATATTGAGGTCTTTAATCCATTTGGATTTTACCTTCGTACATGATGTTAGCTGGGGGTCAACGTTCAACTATTTGCAAGTGGCTAGCCAGTTGTGCCAACACCACTTGTTGAAGAGGCTTTCCCTGCTCCATTTAGGATTTCCTGCTCCTTTATCAAAAATTAGGTGACTGTATGTCTGGGGAACACATTCTGAGTATTCAAGCCAATTCCACTGATCTGAGGTCCTGTCCTTATTCCAATACCATGCTGTTTTGATAACTATTGCTTTGTATTAAAGTGTAAAGATGGGGAAAGTAATTCCTCCCATATTCATTTTCCCAATGATTGCTTTAGCTATTCTAGGGTGTTTATTGTTCCAAACAAATTTCAAAAGTGCCTGATCCACTTCTTTAAAGAATGTCATGGGTATCTTTAGAGGGATCGCATTAAATCTGTATAATGCCTTGGGGAGTATTGCCATTTTGATGATGTTAATCCTGCCAATCCATGAGCAGGATATGTGTTTCCATTTTCAAGTGTCCTCTCTTCTTTCTTGGAGCAGAGTTTGATAGTTTTCTTTGTATAGGTCCTTCACATTTTTAGACAAGTTGCTTCCAAGATATGTGAGTTTGTGTGGCACTATTGTGAATGGGGTTGTTTTCTTAAAGTCCATTTCTTCCTTATTACTATTGGTGTATAGAAAGACCATTGATTTTTGTGTGTTAATTTTGTAGCCTGCCACCTTGCTATATGAGTCTATTGTTTCTAGTTGCTTTTTGGTAGAGTCTTTAGGATTTTTTAAGTAGAGTATCATGTCATCTGCAAACAGTGAGAGCTTGACTTCTTTCTTTCCTATCCGGATTCTCTTGATATCTTTTCGCTATAGCGAGTACTTTCAGTGCTATGTTGAATAGGAGTGGTGAGGGAGGACAGCCTTGTCTTGTGCCAGAATTTAGAGGGAAGGCTTTAGTTTTTCTCCATTGAGAATTATATTTGCCACTGGCTTGTGGTAGATGGCCTTAACTATACTGAGAAAGGTTCCTTCCATTCCCATCTTGCTGAGAGTTTTGATCAAGAATGGGTGTTGGACTTTATCAAATGCTTTCTCTGCATCTCTATATATGACCATGTGGTTATTATTTTTCTTGTTGTTGATGTTGTGTATTATGTTGATAGATTTACGGATGTTAAACCATCCTTGCATTCCTAGGATGAAACCTATTTGATCATAGTGGATGATCTTCTTAATGAGGCATTGAATCCTATTTGCCAGGATTTTGTTCAGGATCTTTGCATCTGCATTCATCAGCGATATTGGTCTGTAATTTTCTTTTTTCGTAGCATCTCTGGTTTAGGTATCAAGGTGATGTTGGCTTCATAAAAGCTATTTGGAAGTGTTTCCGTTTGTTCAGTTTCATGAAAGAGTCTTGCCAGGATTGGAGGTAGTTCCTCTGGGAAAGTTTGAAAGAATTCATTAGTGAATCCATCTGGGCCTGGGCTTTTGTTTTTGGGCAGACATTTGATTACCGTTTTAATTTCATCAATAGTGATGGGGGGTGTTTAGATATGCTACATCCTCTTCCTTCAACCGTGGAAGGTTATAAGAGTCCAAGAATTTATCCATTTCTTCCAGGTTCTCATTTTTAGTGGCATAGAGTTTCTCAAAGTAGTTTCTGATTACCCTTTGAATCTCTGTCATATCAGTAGTGATGTCTCCTTTTTCATTCCTAATACGAGTTATCAAGTTTCTCTCTCTTTCTTTCTTTGTTAGTCTTGCCAGTGGTCTATCAATCTTGTTTCTTTTTTCAAAGATCCAACTTCTCCTTTCCTTGATCTTTCGGATTGTTTTTTGGGTTTCCACTTCGTTGATTTCTGCTCACAGGTTTGTTATTTCCTTCTATCTTCCTGTTTTTGGGTCCTTTTGTTGAGCACTTTCTAGTTCTATTAGCTGTGTCATTAAGCTACTCAGGTAAGCTCCTTCTTCCTTCCTGATGTGTGCTTGCAAAGCTATAAATTTTCCTCTCAGTACTGCTTTTGCTGTGTCCCATAAGTTCTGATAGTTTGTGTCTTTATTGTCATTTGTTTCCAGGAACCTTTTGATTTCCTCCTTGATCTTCAGCTCAAACTCACTGGTTATTCTGTATGAGGCTGTTTAACTTTCAGGTGTTAAAGTTTTTGTTCTGTGTCCCTTTGGAATTCACAAATAATTTCAGAGCCTTGTGGTCAGCAAAGGTAGTCTGCAAAATTTCTATCCTCTTGATATTATGGAGGTATGTTTTATGTGCCAGCATGTAGTCTATCCTGGAGAATGTCCCATGAACATTTGAGAAGAATGTGTATCCAGGTTTCTGGGGATAGAGTGTCCTTTATATATCCACTAGGCCTCTTTCTTCCTTTTCTCTTTTCAGGTCTAGTATATTCTTGTTGGGTTTCAGTCTGGTTGACCTATCCAGTGTTGACAAAGCCGTGTTGAGGTCCCCCACAATTATTGTGTTGTTATTGATATTATATTTCAGATTTGTCAACAGTTGTATTAAATATTTTGCTGGCCCCTCATTTGGTGCATATATGTTTAGGAGAGTTATTTCTTCCTGCTCTACATACCCCTTGATTAATATAAAATGTCCATCTTTATTTCTTACAAGCTTCCTGAGTATAAAGTTTGCATTATCTGATATTAGTATGGCCACTCTAGCTTTTTTATGGGTGTTGTTTGCTTGGATAATTTTTCTCCAGCCTTTTATTTTGAGTCTATGTTTGTTCTCACTATTCAGGTGCGTTTCTTGTAGGCAGCAGAAGGTTGGATTGAGTTTTTTGATCCATTTAGCCACTCTGTGTCTCTTAACTGGTGCATATAGTCCAATGACGTTGAGAGAAAGAATTGTCCTGCGATTTAATGCCATCTTTATATCAAAATTTGCTGTGTCTTTTGGTTAGTCTTGTCTTAAATTAGGTCTTTCAGTTTTTCTCTTAAGACTGGTTTTGAGTCTGTAAAGTTTCTGAGCTGTTTTTTGTCTGTGAAACCATGTATTCTTCTGAAAGTGAGTTTTGCTGGGTATAGCATTCTAGGTGAAGCATTCATTTCATTCAGTCTTGTCACAATATCCCACCACTGCTTTCTGGCCTTGAGTGTTTCTGGTGACAGGTCTGCAGTAAATCTCAAGGATGCTTGCTTGAATGTAATTTCCCCTTTTGATCTTGCTGTTTTCAGAATTCTGTCTCTATCTGTGGGATTCGTCATTGTGACTAGGATGTGTCTTGGGGTATTTTTTCTGGGGTCTCTTTTGGCTGGTAGTCTTCGAGCATACAGGATTTGATCACATATATTCTTTAGCTCTGGATGTTTCTCTTTAATGATGTTCTTGACCGTTGATTCTTCCTGGAAATTTTCTTCCTGTGTCTCTGGGATTCCAATGATTCTTAAGTTGTTTCTGTTGAGCTTATCATAGACTTCTATTTTATCTGTTCCCATTCTTTGACTAATTTTTCCATTGTCTGTTCATTTGCTTTAGTTTTTTTCCCAATTTCTCCTGCTGTATAGAATTGTTATGTGTCTCATCTTCCACAGCACCAAGTCTATTCTCAGGTTCTGATATCCTGTCCCAGAACTTATCCATTTTGTCATTCATTTTATTTACTGAGTTTTTCAAGCCTGTTACTTGACATGTTATTTCAGTTTCGTGTTTTGTGACTTCTGTCTTCATATTTTCTTGGTTCTTATTAGTGTTCTGTTCAACTCGATCCATGGTTTCTTTGAGTTCATTGAGTGCGGGGTCCTGCAAGCCCCCCGGAGGGGCCTGGCCAGCAGGAATCAGTCGGGAGGCTCACGGCCTTACATGCTGAAGGACAGTGGTTCGAATCCCAGCATCCCATATGGTCCCCTGAGCTTGCCAGGAGCAATTTCTGAGTGTAGAGCCAGGAGTAACCGTTGAGCGCTGCTGGGTGTGACCCAAAAAAAAACAAAAAACTAAAATAAAAAAAATAAAAAAGACTAACCACAATAAAATAAAATAAAATTTTAATAGAGGCTAGCCACAATATTTTGCACAGAATTTTTTATTTTTAGATACCTTTATAATTAAATTAAATTTTCTAATAGAAATATAAAAGACCCAAATTTTAATACTATTATAACCTGTTCGAAGTTTTTCTTTACTCATAGTCTGTTGTCTATGACCTTATTCCAAAATTCCTAAGGGGTTGTTGGGTCACAACCGGCAGCGCTCAGGATTTACTCCTAGCTCTGTGCTCAGAAGTTGCTCCTGGCAGGCGGGGGGTGGGGACGAAGGGAACGGACTATATGGGATGCCAGGATTCGAACCAGGGTCAGTCCTGTGTTGGCCACATGCAAGGCAAACACCTTATCACTGTGCTATCCTCTGGCCCCAGTTTTTCTTTATCTGTTTTATTTGTTTGTGTTTTGTTTTGGGGCCACACCCAATGACGCTCAGGGGTTACTCCTGGCTATGTGCTCACAAATTTCTCCTGGCTTGGGGGACCATATGACACGTCAGGGGTCGAACCGCGGTCCATTCCCCAACCACCGCTCTTGCCCCTCGTTATCTGTTTTAAAGAATCTAATTTTATTTGAGAGAGTGGCCACTGCTAAAACCAGACAGGTTTTCCCAATCTCCAGGATATTAATGGTACCTGAGTTGCAGTGGCCTCTAGTATTGGGGGTAGGCCTGGCCACCACCTTTAAGGTGTTTTGGAGACAAAAGCCTCCTT
The DNA here is from genome assembly GCF_024139225.1 of Suncus etruscus. Taxonomy (NCBI): domain Eukaryota; kingdom Metazoa; phylum Chordata; class Mammalia; order Eulipotyphla; family Soricidae; genus Suncus; species Suncus etruscus. The sequence goes on along the minus strand of NC_064868.1, from coordinate 55,952,181 downwards.
TGATTGCCCCAGTATATCTGGTCCTAAGAGATTAGATAAGCCTCAGGCTATGAGGAGCTTTAAAACCCCAGAATTTTTGTTTGAATCTTTCCATATTAATCACTTAATGGTTTCAAAAGAGGGGATACCTCCCCCTGCTCCTGACACCCCCAGTCCAATAGGCTGGGGACCCTACTTGAAGGGTAAAGGGCCTTTATAGTACTTCCCTTTGGGGTGAGGAGGCTGAGGGATGCCCAGGTTTAAAGGGTTTTCCATCCTTGTCAAACTTAGATTTTACAGCCAGCCTGCCCTAAAACCTGTTTTAGTACCACAGGCATCTGGTGAAGGAAGCTTTTCTGTTGCGCCTTCCCCTTTGTTGATTAGGGCACTCACAAATCAAATTTATTTGCAACATTATCCATCCAATTTTTAGGAATTTCTAAAGTCAGAGAATCTTTTATTTTTCATTTTTAGTAGAAATTTTAAAAAGCCCAATTTTTTTTCTTTCCCTAGTTAAGTCAGCTAACCATGCAGGGGTCTCAAATTCAATTTACCTGCGGGCCACCAGAGGCAAAATCGGGGTGATCCTTGAGTGCAAAGTCAGTTGTAAACCTTGAACATTGGGGGGTGTGACCCAAACAACTAAAACAAAACAAAACAAAAAAAGATTCCTCTAGGGCAGGGCCACAAAATGTTGTACAGAGGGCTGTTTGCAGCCTGCAGGCTGTGAGTTTGAGACCCCTGGATGGAGACAATGATCTGCCTAGGGCATTTTCCTTTTTCAGATATCAAGCAAGTTTTAAGGCCACTTTTTTAAAAAAAAACACCTTTTTTCTCTTTTTAGCCAATGTTTAACCTAAAATACAGCAGTACTCAACCACAAACATAGCAAAAGCATAATACAATTTTAACACACAATTTACATGAAATTACAAATTAAAACAAAACATAAACTGACAAACAAAATGAATAAAGAGCAAATATTTTACAATCATCATTCCTTAGGGGATAGAGAGAAAAAAATCCTTGATGTCAATAATTACCAAATACAAGTTACTAGGAATCCATGACATACCCCTTAGGGGGGTCCCCTGAATTTATCATTCTCTTAAACATATGCCACTTCTCAGAGGTCTTTTATGGGCTGGTTGATGGTCTAATGTGGCCAAATTTTAGGTGTTACTTGATTATATGGTTTAAGGATCCAGTTTAATTCAGGATAGAGGCCACTGTTTCACCCAGACTGGTTCCTCCTTCCATTTTAACTCTGGGGGATCCATGGAACAGTGGCCTGAACTATTGGGGTAGCGGCACATTGTTTTTTTGTTTGTTTGCTTGTTTGTTTAGAAACATATGCTCTTGGGGCCGGAGAGATAGCATGGAGGTAAGGTGTTTGCCTTTCATGCAGGAGGTCATCGGTTCGCCCCATATGGTCCCCTGTGCCCGCCAGGAGCAATTTCTGAGCCTGGAGCCAGAAATAACCCCTGAGCACTGCCGGGTGTGACCCCCCCCCCCAAAAAAAAGAAACATATGCTCTTGCCTGCCCCAGTATATCCAGCCCTAACAAGTTAATTCTTAAACCTTTGGCTACCAGAGGCTTAATAAAACCAGAATCTCTATTTGAATTAACCCATTTAATAAAATCCTTACTTTCAAAAGTTTCTAGTGAAGTTGCCTACACCTTGCACTTTGGGTCCTGCAGAGAGGTTCCATTCACTTAAGGTTTCCTCAATTCTTTTTTTTTTTTTTCTTTTGTGGTTTTTGCGTCACACCCGGCAGTGCTCAGGGGTTATTCCTGGCTCCAGGCTCAGAAACTGCTCCTGGCATTTCCTCAATTCTAATAATGATTCTACCTACCCCAGAATCCAATAACAAAGAAAACAATTTGCCCCCTATATTGACAGATTCCCTGGGGGGCTGTGGTCACTGGAGATACTACTAGAGGGCCACTCTTGACTGAAATTATAGTCATGGGGTCATTCCCACTCTCAAAAATCATCTTGAGCACTCTGGTCCTTACTGTCCATATTTGGAGGATCTGTGCCTGAGGGGATATTCAAACTGCTTCAATGAAGAGGAATGTTACAGAATGAGAGACAAGAGGTTTTTAGGACTAGAGGCACAGCAGAGGAGAAATAGCTGAACAGAGAGCCAGAAAAGGAGAAAATGCAGGAAAATAATGCAAATAAGCAAAGAGAAAGAGAAAGAAAAGAAATTCAACAGTCATAAATTCAACTATATATGTGTGTGTATGTATGTATATATATATATATACATACATACACACACACACTGAACTGCATGATTCACAGGATTTTATCGCTCCCCCGACAAAACGATTACCCGTGTCCTGAAAGGAAAAAAAAATAATTTACCTTGATCCTCAATGAGTTAGCGGCAGCTGGAAGCTTCCCATTGTCCCGGAAGCATTCGAGGGTCCTGAGAAAGCCACATTGGGCGCCAGATGTAGGGCTCTGGCGTCAGGTCCCCCAACAAGGCCAATGCAAGGGTGGGTAAGGGTCTTTTCCGCCCCGTGGCCTCAAGGCCGGATTCAGGAGAGGGAAGACTGAGCCGCAGACCACTCACAGGGAAGCATTGTCAGAGCAATGGACTTTGTTTATTAAAGGTAGGGACAAGGCTTTTAAGGATAACTTTAGGTGGGAAACAGACTGTGGGTAATACAGTTTATTAGACATGACAGCAACAAGATGGTATGCATTGGGGCCTGAGAGATAGCATGGAGGTAAGCCGTTTGCCTTTCATGCAGAAGGTCATCGGTTCAAATCTCGGTATTCCATATGGTCCCGTGAGCCTGCCAGAAAGAAAGAGAGAGAGAGAGAGAGAGAGAGAGAGAGAGAGAGAGAGAGAGAGAGAGAGAGAGAGAGAGAGAGAGAGAGAGAGAAGAAAGAAAGAAAGAAAGAAAGAAAGAAAGAAAGAAAGAAAGAAAGAAAGAAAGAAAGAAAGAAAGAAAGAAAGAAAGAAAGAAAGAAAGAAAGAAAGAAAGAAAGAAAGAAAGAAAGAAAGAAAGAAAGAAAGAAAGAAAGATGGGGGGCTGGAGAGATAGCATGGAGGTAAGGCGTTAGCCTTTCATGCAGAAGGTCATCGGTTCGATTCCCAGCGTCCCATATGGTCCCCTGAGCCTGCCAGGAGCAATTTCTGAGCATGAAGCCAGGAGTAACCCCTGAGCGCTGCGGGGTGTGACCCAAAAAAAAAAAAAAGAAAGAAAGAAAGATGGTATGCAGATATAATAGTCACAAGGTACATGGCATCATTGATTTAGACGGTATGCAAAGATAGCAGTTACAATGTCCATTATTAAATCAAGGAGCATGAAAAGATAGCGTAGCAATGCCCATGGCATTATTAAATCAGGAAGTATGTAAAGATAGTGGTTGCAATACTTGTGGCACTATTAGCCTAGACAGGTTTTTTGACCTGGATTACTTTGCCCTGCACTCATAACAGCAGGGACAAAAGTCTCTATACAGAGACTTTCGATTATATTCAAGGCCAGCTTGCAGAAATCTTTTTCCCTGCCTCTCTCCCACACCCCACAGAGATTGTTCCCAGTTTTTTTTTATTTTTTTTTTATTTTATGAAGACAAAGATGCAAAGAGAGAGGACAAGGTGAAGTTACAGTGGGAAGACAATCACTCATAAACAGAATTCTCATTTTCAGCCAAAAAACATTAAGAAAAATAAAACAAAACACATGCACAACACATCCACATCATCCTGACTTTGATGTAGGATATGGACATATTCTAGGATCCTTAGCTACAAAAACCTGACACCAACAATAATATAAAAGTGTATTGGCACTACAATGACTTGGGTTGAACAACCTCATATGCCTGGAGCCTAGAGTTGGTTTTATGCCAGAAAACTTCAGGGGTAAGGTCTCCTTGTATTTAGGTCAAGGCTTTCCTTTCCACGTCCCCTATATTTTGCTGGGTCTATGCAAACAATTGCCACTCTAACACCTTCTTTGTTGTGCTCCTTTGATTCATCCTTAATAAAATAATGTATTATGATCAACTGTATCAACAATGCTTAAGGAGTTACATAAATTTTGTGGCTTTAGATTGCTTTGTCTATTGCTAAGAAATGTTATAATGTACTACAATCTGCGGACTTGAAGGACAATGTAATTGTGCATGTTCCCAGTATTTTTGATATGTGCCATCCTCACAAGTATAAATGATATCTCATTGTTGTCTTGATTTGGACTTGCCATTTTTCTTCTCCTCCTCCTCCTCCTCCTCCTCCCCCTCCCCCCACACCGGCAGCACTCAGAGGCCACTCCTGGCTCTGCTCTCAGAAATCGCTCCTGGCAGGCACAAAGGACCAGACAGGATGCCAGGATTTGAACCATTGTCTGTCCTGAATGGGCTCAATGAAAATGCTCTATGGCTGTGGGCTCTCTGGCCCTCTAGCCATTTTTCATGTGCCTGTAGGTCATCTGTTGATATTCTTCAGAGAAGTGTTCATTCCTGTTCATTTCCTCACCCCATTTTTGAAATGGTTTTTAGATTTTGTGGAGTTAACCTTAGTGAGTACTTTGTTTATCCTAGATATCAAACCTTAATCTGATGTCTTGAGTGCAAAAATGTTCTCCCATTTAGTTAGCTATCTTCTAAATTTAGCCTGTGTCTCTTTTGCCATACAGAAATGTTTTAGTTTCATGTAGTCCCATTTATTCAGGTTTGATGGTAGACCCCTTGCCATTGGCATCCTCCTAACATCGAAGACTTCTTTCAGGTCTAAGTTTTGGAGTGTTCTGTCTATGTTTTCCTCCGTGAACTTTATGGATCAAGTCTAATCTCAAGGTCTTTAATTCACTTTGAATTGACTTTTGTGTGAGGTGTGAGATATGGATCAATCTTTAATTTCTTTCACATGATTATCCAATTGTTTCAATAGCACTTTCTGAAGAAACTGTCTTTATCCCATTTCAAATCTTGGCTGCTTTGTCAAAGATTAATTGACCATATATTTGGAGGTTTGTCCCAGGATTTTCTATTCTGACCCATTGGTCTGAAAGTCTGTCTTTGTTTCAATACTATGCTGTTTTGATCACTATGGCTTTGTAGAAGAGCTTCAAGTTAGGTAATGAGATGGCTCCCAGTTTCTTGTTTTTCAATATGGATTTGGCTCTCCTAGGTCTTTTATGGTTCCTCACAAACTTTAAAATTGATAGTTCTAAATAATTTTTGTAGACATTATCATTTCATTCATAATAACACAACATATTCAATAAAACTGAGGAGTTTCATGGAAGAAATTGGATTAAAAAAACTTATCTGTAATGCTTTACAGTTATCCAAAATCAATTAGAAATAACAGATGCAGGGGCCGGATCAGTGGCACAGGCGGTGGGGCTTTTGCCTTGCATGTGCTAACCTAGGACAAACTGTGGTTTGATCCCCTGGCATCCCATATGGTCCCCCAAGCCAGGAGCGATTTCTGAGCACATAGCCAGGAGTAACCTCTGAGTGTCACTGGTGTGCCCCCCAAAAAAGAAATAGCAGATGTAGATATAATTAGCCCAAGGGAAAAATCCTTCAATGTACCTAGAAATAATTCTACAATTATGCCAAACCTTCATGTGTGACAAAAACATTTTTACTGAAAGAAAAAGTAAGAACAGAACAAATAGAAAAATAATGTTCATGTTTGAGAAGACTAAATATGGGTAAATATTTAAACTAAAATATTTACATATTCAAAATACACATACATATATAACTCCCCAGATGAGAGAAAAAAGCAATAAAGCAAAATGACAATGCAATCATACAATTAATTATTAGAAAGGTCAAATGAGAGCTAAGAACATTTTTATTCATTTTATTTATTACCCCTTTCCTTTCATTGTTGCCACTGCTATAATCATGAGGTTGGCATATACACTCAGCATATGGGATGATGCTGGGACTGAAGTTGTGGCCTTGGGCTTGCAAGAAGTCGCTCTCCCTCTAAGCAATCTCTCTTACCCCAAAAACATTTTTTGAAGTGTAAGTATGATGCCTATTTACTTGCTATCTAGAGTTAATGGATCCATTAATAAAGCCCTAATAAAACCATTTTGATTTGAATTTATTTGGATAAAATTTAAAAGATTTGTTAGTGGCAGCAGAAGGAGTGAACAAACCTTGGTGGTTTATCTTAGTTACTGAGGGCCAGAGTTTCTATAGGTGCTAGAAAAGGGGCGGGGTAGGCACTGGATAGTTGTACTCCTCATGATCAGGGCACCAGACAAGCACATTCACTGATAGCAGAAATGGAGCATGGATTTGAGAAGAAGCACCTTGGCCAGGGCATTCTAAAACAGAGGAACACAAGAACAGTGGACCACCAGATTCTGGCAAATGTAGCTGCACCAGAGGATGGTGCAGTAGGAGTGAGGCACCAGCTACAGTGAGACTGGCTTTGGGCCAGTGAAATATTTATGGGCCTGAGGATTGAACTGAGTAGTGAGGAAAGGTCCCCTCGCTAGCTTTCAGTTTTGAAATGCACTAAAACCAAGATATAATCTAAAAAAATAAAGTTATTTCATCAGCAGCCCTTTTGCTGGACATTTTTGGATAGTTTGGGAACTGAGGCTGGTAAGATTCTAACTACAGATCTAAAGGGGAAGGCAGATTCCCTCCTCAGGAAAGGAGATACTTCAGGGGAACAACAAACCCTGACATGCAAATCAAAGCTACAATGAGGTACCATCTCACACCACACCACACCACAGGTACCATCTCACACACACATCACAAAGAACAAGAATAATCAGTGCTGGCAGGGATGTGAAGAGAAAGGAACTTTTTATTCACTGCTGGCGGGAATGCTGTCTAGTCCAGCCTTTATGGATAACAATATGGAGATCCTTCAAAAACTGGATATTGAGCTCATATATGATCCAGCTATAGTACCATTCCTAGGGATTTACCCTAGGAACACAAAAATACAATTCAAAAATCCCTTCCTCACACCTATATTTATTGCAGTGCTATTTACAATAGCCAGACTCTGGAAATAACCAAGATGCCCTTCAACAGATGAATGGCTAAATAAACTGTGGTACATATACACATTGGAATATTATGCAGCCATCAGGAGAGATGAAGTCATAAAATTTTCCTATACATGGATGTATAATCTATTATTTTGAGTGAAATAAGTCAGAGAGAGATAGACATAGAATAGTCTCACTCATTTATGGGTTTTAAGAAAAATATAATACATTTTTGCAATAATTCTCAGAGATAATAGAGTTAAGGGCTGGAAGGTCCGGAAGGACCGGCTCACAATTTGAATCTCACCACAAAGAGCGGTTAAAGCTGTTAGGGAAATAACTACACTAACTACTAGCATGACAGTGTTAAAGAATGAGAGAAGTAGGGGCCAGAGCCGTGGCGCTAGAGGTAAGGCATCTGTCTAGCCCACACTAGCCTAGGATGGACCGCGGTTCCATCCCCTGGCGTCCCATATGGTCCCCCAAGCCAGGGGCGATTTATGAGCGCATAGCTAGGAGTAACTTCTGAGCATCACTGGCTGAGGCCCAAAAACAAAAAACAAAAAAAAAGTGAGAGAAGTAGAATACCTGTCGCTATTACAGGCATAGGTAGGGAAGGAGAGGGGACATTGGTGGTGGGAATATTGCATTGGTGAAGGGATGTTCTGTTTATGACTAAAACCCAACTACAGGGACTGGAGAGATAGCACAGCTGTAGGGCGTTTGCCTTAGATGCAGAAGGATGGTGGTTCGAATCCAGGCATCCCATATGGTCCCCCAAGCCTGCCAGGAGCAATTTCTGAGTGTAGAGCCAGGAGTAATCCCTGTGTGCTGCCCAGTGTAAACCCCCCCCCCACAAAAAAAAATCCCAACTACAAACATGCCTGTAATCATGGTGCTTAATAAAGCTTTAAAAAAGTAAAAATAAATAAACTGCACAAACTAGGACTTTTTTTTTTTTTGTGGTTTTTGGGTCACACCCGGCAGTGCTCAGGGGTTATTCCTGGCTCCAGGCTCAGAAATTGCTCCTGGCAGGCACGGGGGACCATATGGGACGCCGGGATTCGAACCGATGACCTCCTGCATGAAAGGCAAACGCCTTACCTCCATGCTATCTCTCCGGCTCCAAACTAGGACTTTTGATGAAGAGAAGAATCTCATGCCAGGAGGTGTCAAGGGAAAAGGTACTTTGACTTTCAGTGTTTGGGTTTGTTGGTCTTTGTTTCCTCTCACCCACCCTGATGCCTTGTCAGCGTTTGATTGTTCTAAATTCTTGAAGAATGTTGTCTGAATTTGAATAGGGATTGCATTGAATCTATATAGCTAAGATAGTCATATTGATAATATTGATTCTTTAAATCCATGAGCATGAATATTTTCCATTTCCTTAGGTTTTCCTCAATTTTTTAAGTGTTTTATAGTTTTCATAGTATAGGTCTCCCACCTCCCTTGTTAGCTTGATTTCTAGGTACTTGCTAGTTTTGGACACTATTATTTTCTTTTTGGGCCACACCCGGTGACGCTCAGGGATTACTTCTGTTTATGCGCTCAGAAATCGCTCCTGGCTTGGGAGACCATATGGGATGTGGGGGTTCAAACCGCAGTCCGTCCTAGGTTAGCAGATGTAAGGCAAACCTCCTATCACTTGTGTCACTGCTCTTGCCCCTGGACACTATTTTAAATGGGATAGACTCTGATCTCTTTCTCCCCTGAGTCATTATTTATTTATTTGTTCGTTTATTTATTTATTTTGGGTTTTTTGGCCACACCCAGTGACACTCAAGGGTTACTCCTGGCTATGCACTCAGAAATCACTCCTGGCTTAGGGGACCATATGGGACACCAGGGAATCAAACCATTGTCTGTCCTAGGCTAGTGCACACAAGGCAGATGCCTTAACGCTTGTGCTCAGGCCCCCTCTGAGTCATTATTTGTATAAAGGAATTTTTTAATGATCTGGTTGAGTGCCTTGCAACAATATTTTCATTCATGAGTAAATTTTAAAGTTAAAGAAGAATTAGAAGGCCAGAGAGATATTATAACAGATAAGGTGCTTGTTGCACGTGGCCAACCCAGGTTAAATGCCAGGAACTCAAATGGTCCCCCAAACCCACCAGGTTTGATCCCTGAGCAACACCAGGTATGACACCAAAACAAAAAAGTGAAAACAAAGAAAGTTCCAAGTTAAATGTAGTAATAAGTGTATGTTGCCATGTAAATGATATTATGGGCCAGGGCTATTAAAACTTTGTTCACTCCCACCTCTTTTTGCTGAAAAATTTTTCATGACCTTGTATATACAGGGACTTAACATAGGTATAAAAATAATTATTGAGAATTAACTATAAAGAGACTTATTTTTATTTATTCATTCATTTATTTATTTTGTTTCTTTGGGCCACACCCTGCAGCGCTGCTCAGGGGTTACTCCTGGCTCTGTGCTCAGAAATCGCTTCTGGCAGGCTCGGGGGACCATATGAGATGCCAGGAATTGAACTCGGGTCCATGTCGGGTTGGTCAAGTGCAAGGTAAACACCATACCACTGTGCTGTCATTCCGGCCCCTAAAGAAACTTATTTTATTTTATATTGATTTTTTGGGCTACACCCAGTGATGCTCAGGGGTTAGTCCTGGCTCTGTGCTCAGAAATCGCTCCTGGCTTGGGGGATCATATGGGGCGCTGGGGGATCAAACCGAGGTCCGTCCTGGGTCAGCCATGTGCAAGACAAATGCGCTACCGCTGTGCCATCTCGCCGACCCCAGAAACTTATTTTAAAATAATTAAAAATTACAGTTTTACGACAACAGATCGATACTCAAGCTACAAGCTAGACACAGAGGGGGACACACTTATACTAGCAGCCTGGGGTGGGGGGGGGTAAGGGAGAGGAGTATGGGACGCATGCTGGAAACAGAGGTGGAGGGAGGACAACTGTGGTGGTGGGAATTCCCTGATTCAATGTCAATATGTACCTAAAATATTACTGTGAAAGGTATGTACCGTATTTTCCGGCGTATAAGACGACCCCCTAATTTTACAGTTAAAACATGGGTTTAGGCCTATATTCGCTGTATGGGACAGAACATTCCTGTGTTGCAACTGTATGTACCACAGTGAGCCAATCACAACAAGCAAAGATTCAAAGGTTATACTGTAATAGACTTCCTCTCTGACTCTGGCCAATCAGAGCAGGCTTTTTACAGTGTAGATTCGGGTCCAGAACATTGTCTAGTTTGCATGCATAAAAAGCCTGCTTGGATTGGCTGAGTTAGAGAGGCGGTCCGAGCAGCCTGGCAGTGATTGGTCCCTTATCATAGGCACCTTTTTTGGCAATTCCCTGGTGGTGTCAGTTATCGACATATTGAAACATTTTTCGGGATATACTCGGCCTATAAGACGACCCCGATTCTCGGTTGACTTTTTTTTTTTTTAGTTTCAAAAGTCGTCTTATACGCCGGAAAATACGGTAATCCACTTTGGTCAAAATAAAAATTATTGTAAAAAATAAAATAAAAATTACAGTTTTAGTGCCACATATAGCTATGTTCAGTGTTTATTCCTGCCTCTGTTTAGGGATTACTCCTGGCAGGCTTGAGGTGCTAGGGAATGAACCTGAGTTAGTGGAGAGCAAGGTAAGTGCCTAATGTGCTGTCGCATTGCTAAATTTACAATTAAGGGGCCAGAGAAACAGCACCAGGGTTAAGGTATTTGAACTGCATAGGGCTGACCCTGGTTTGATCCTAGAACACCTTATGGTCTCCTGAACACCTTCAGGAATGATTCCTGGAGCAGAGTCAAGAGTAAGTCCTGAGTACTAGCAAGTGTGGTGCAAAACTAAAAATAAAAATCACATAAAGTTGAAGTTTATGAAGAAAGTTATAAAAATATTTAATAATATATCAAGTATTCATTGTATTATTACATAATCCACTATAGTTTTTAGAACTATAAATACATAGTAAGACATAAAAAGGCTGAGAACATAAGAGTAAAACAGTAGAAGTGGCCCTCTTTAGTTGGCATTTTGGCAGTTTTTCTTTTCTTTGGTATTTTCTTTATTATTTTCTATGTTTTCTTAATATTTTAAAATAAAAAATAATAGCTATAGTGTTTGTGTGTGAAGGAAATATTGGCTAGAATTGGGATTATAAATGGAGTTCTCAACAACAAAAATTTCTGCAGACTGAAATTAAAATGAGGGCTGTGGAGTATTGGGATTTTAGAATTAGCAGTTGGAGAACTATACTTTCTCAGGCCTAGAATTAACAGTGGAAATTCATGGAAATGCAGTAAGATATATATAAGGGCCTAATATATAGAAATTTGGTTTTAAAATAATTTGTAGTACAATGAAATTACATTCACCCATTAAAATAAGATTTCGAGAATATTTAGCTGATCGATTAAGGGTCCTCCATAGTACTGAGATTATAAGTGAAAATATATGTGCAAATATATACTTGCTGGGCAAACATATATGTTTCTTAGATTCTCAGTTCCTGGGCTCTAGAGGGTAAAAATTCAAACTGGGCAGATATAATTACAATTAGAGTAACAAGAAAATGTTGGGTAATGCTTTGGTCATCTTTCTATCTTAAATACTGAAGAAACAGTGTCCAAAACCAAAACCTTATCTCTAGTTGCAAGTAAAACGTCGCTTTTCTCACAGGCCAAATTCATCATGCATCCCAGACAGAGCAGAGCTTATCTAGTTCGCGCTATTATCTCCTCTTTTGTATTCACAGCTGCAGGATCATATAAAATCTCCTGGACACTTGCACAGCCGCCCCAAATAATGCTGGGAGAAAAACAAAGCGAGAACGTTTATCAAGGGCGTGCTCTGTGCCCGAAGTGAGAGTTCTAAAGGGTGGCACCCAGTCGTCTTCAGCTCTCCACACCACAGACCTGCTAGCCCTCGGTACCCCCATTCCTCACTAGGCAGCTGGTTAATTTTCAGGGTATATCAAATCCCATCACGTCACCCTTTAGTGGTGACGTGATGCCACCGCTCGACTTCCCAGTTCCTTAGCGACTGTGCCCTCGGCCGGGGGTGGGTTTGCCGCGCGCACGGCGAGAGCAGCTCGAGCGGGTCCCCTACGTAGGAGCCCGGCGGCACGGCCGAGGGAGCGCCCTCCCCAGGGGCAGGGGCGGGCCTTCTGCAACGGGGGCGGAGTCTCAGATCCAATGTGAAGACAGCCTGAGGGGCAGGTTTTCCTCGGAGGGCGGAGGGCTGGCTAGGGGACCTGGGCTGAAGCTGGGCCATGAATACGGCGCGATCCTGCGGGCCCCGCTGGAGCGATTGCCGCTAAGGTTAGCGTGGTCCTGCGGGCTGGGGAGGGGGGGTAGCAGGCTCTGCTGTCCCGCCGGTCGACGGTTCCGCGCTGGGGGTGGTTTTGCCGGGACCCCGAGGGGAGGCGCGGTGGGGGCGGCCTGAGCCAGTCTGGATGGGGGGCTTGCGGCCTGTCCCAGTCACCCCCCCCAACCCCGCCTCTGTCCCCTCCCCCAGGCTTCGCCGGTGCCTGCCGAGAGCTAGCTGCATTTCGGGCCGGTGGCGGCGGTCAGCGCAACGGGAGAGATCGGCCGACTGTGGGGATGCGAGGTACCTGCATTCGTCATGGCCAAGTGCCCCTAGAGAGGGACTAGAGGCCGGTGTTCAGCATTTCGTACCCGGGTTCAAAGAGGGAGGCCTCCGAGGAGGGGAAAGGTGAGGGGCGGGCCGGCTTCGCGGGTAAACTACTAGGCATTACACAAACACATATACACGCGCGCGCGCACACACACGCACATGCACACACGCGCACACATACACTCGCGCGCGCGTAGACACACACACCTAAATGGCTCCGTTGCGCGGGTAATACTAGGCATTGCGCACACCCCCCCCCCACCCACACCCCTAAATGATGCCAAACACATTTATTTCAGCCTATTTTTTTTAAATTTATGTTATGTAGATCGTTCCATACCAGTAATCTAATGTTCCTCAGAAGCAGCTGTATTTTATAATTTTATGAAATGTATCGAATAATTTCCGTTGGATGGGCATTAGCTTGCTTCCTTTTTGCGGAGGAGGGGACTATGACAAGCAAAGCAATAATGAATGGGTTTGTAGATATGTTTCCTGCACATGTGTGTTTTGGAGGATACATTCTGGGATTAGAAATAGTTAGAAAGTGTATATGCATTTTGAATTTTGACATTTTTGTCCAAATTGCCTTCCTAAAAGGCTGTACTTATTTACACTATTTTATGTTGTTGAGTACTCATTTTCCACAAGTAGAGCTAACACGAATTATAAATCTTTGTAATTGGAGCAGTTGAAAAGCAAATAATGATTTATCTGCATTTCTGATTGCTTGTGAAATCGAAAATAAAAATAAGTAATTGTACACGTAAAAGGCAGATATCAAGTCTTATAAGCAATAAGCATTTAGTATTTTTAATAATAAAAATCCCCACTCGCAATACAAAGAAAAAATAAACAAAATATCTAGAAATAAAGCACGGAACTTTACTAAGGACTATAATAAAGGGTATTTGCGTGCATGGGGAAAGGAATATCATGCTTCCACATAAGCAACTCAGTTTTGTAGTGATGTCCATTTATCCGGTGCTGATTTATACAAATGATACAATTTATACAATTGATACAATTTCAATAAATAGATCTAGTTTTTAGGTCTTAATATGGTTCTAAAGTTCACCCAGGAAACAAGGATGATTAAAAGATAAGATAAAGGTATTTGCATTGTATTGAAATGTTCTCTGTAGGAGCGATATTTACATCAGAATGCACAGAAACAATGTATCAATAGAAAAGCCCAGCAAGGTTTTTCTTGAGAAACATTTTTGCTCTTCGTAGAAAAACTGCCATATTAAAAACAAGCTTGCACACGAGCGCGTGCTCTCTCTCTCTCTCTCTCTCTCTCTCTCTCTCTCTCTCTCTCTCTCTCTCTCTCTCTCTCTCTCTCTCTCTCTCTCTCTCTCTCTCTCCCTCTCCCCCCCTCTCTCTCCCCCCCTCTCTCTCCCCCTCCTCTCACACACACACACACACACACAGACTCACACACATAACACACACCCATCACTTCTAGGAAGCATTTTGGAAATTTTCCTTTAAGGGCAGACTCCTTTGTTCAGAGAAAAATACTTTATTGAATGTTTGGGTTCTGCCTAAGACGTTAAAATTAGTGGCTTTGTATCTAGAAGTAATGAGATGAGCGTTTTTGTTAGATGAATCAAGTTAGCCTGCAGTGCGACGAGATGGAGTCTAGATATTATGTCTTCATTTCTTTACCGACCTAATGTGCGCAGATGTTATGTCATGGCTTTAATTTCATTTGTGTACTTATTGTTATCTAGAGCATCTTTTATGTTAGTGGAGAATGATTCCTGGGAGCAGGTAACAATGGGAGACCCCTTACTTGTCCTGTAAAATGGAGTTTGTCTGATCTAGCTATGGTTGGAAGCGTGAAAAGAAACAGGTTGCCTTTTAAAAATTTTCCTCCAGCACTAAGCTAGCTAGACAGACACCTTAGATGGGGGCGTAGGCAGTTTTCAGGACATGGCCGAGATTTGGCGCTGAGCTGTGTCATCGCGAGGTTTGGCAGCAAGCTCCGCAGTGGGTTGGAAACCTCGTGGTTGGCGAGATCCCTGCAGGACCGGAGCTTCCTCCCTTCCCCCGAAAAAGTCTCAGTCATTTTCGCCAAGCACCGCCTTTCTCCTTTTTAGGAGTGGGCCTTAGATCTCGCGAGAACTCGCGTTTCCTCCAGGCAAGGCGCGGGCAGCATCCTGCGGTGATTTCTCAGGTCTCGTCGAGGCTGAAGGCTGGTATCGCGATAGTTGTCAAGGCGTTTTCGGGACTGGCGGCTGCACTTTGGCTCCACCCCTCCGTGTTTCGTGCGTCATTTGCTTTTCACTCAGCTTAGCGCTGACGGGAGCGGAGTGGCTTCGCTTTGGGACGGAGGAGGGGTCCGGGAAGAATCGTGCTTCGGCTGGGGCCACCCCGTAGGTTCTGGCGCGGCGCGTGCAGGGGGCTGCAGGTCGGGGCCCCCTGGGGCAGCGAGGGGAGCTGTCGGCCAGCTCATCCTGTTCTTAGTCGTGAGTTCTCGCGGGAGCGGGCTGACGTACTCGTGGGATTTGTTGGCTGTGGCGGAGCTGGGGGGGGCAGTGACTAGGGTCGGTCCGCCTGCTGTTAAGATGGCGGCGGAACCTGCTGTTTGTTCGGGCCGGACCCGGGACTGAGCCGGGGCCGCCCACGTTTGTGACGCCTCACAGGTAGCCGGCGTGAAGGGGCTGACGCTGCCGAAACGCGGGGGACGCGACTGCATGCAGGCGAGGCGAAGAGCAGCCTGTATCTCGGTGGGCTGAGCAGCACCATTTCCCGGGCCTGCGCCGCGTGTGGGCCTTCGCCCCGCCAATTCGTCTACGCCTCCGTTGCTGCGCCGCAGTGGGCGGGTTGGGAAGGGTGAGGGGCGTGAGTGCCGAGTGCTTGGGAGCGAGGTCGGCGACTCTCCTGGGCTCCGTGGAAGGGGCCATCCAAAGACGACAGGTTGGTCTGCTCCTGCGCTTCCACCTCAGTCTTCCATCCCTGTCGTGGCGCAAACGAGCCTCCTCGATTTTCTTGGAGACCAGATCGACTTCAGCTCTTTATTGAAAATAGCTTTCTTCCGGGGTTCGAGCTTTGATATTTACCTAGTTCTATCCTATTTGAAGCGCCTCGGTAAGGCTGGAACGAATGACTTCTAAGGAAGAGCTCGGCTCCAGACCCTACCCACTGAGCTCCCTCTTCCACCAAACGCTTGACGCAGACAGTAAATACAAGCTTTCCTGAGCCCTGTGTTTATTTCACTTTTCTAAGATGGGAGCGAGGATTGGTCCAACTCTGTTGCTTGGAAGATTTTTAGGCAGAGCAATGAATTGGCTGGTGGTTGGATGACTGCTGTCTCTTCATTATTGGAGCCTTTTTTTGTACTACCCCCGCCCCAATAAGATATTGAAAAGGCTGTAGAAGATAAAACTTCAGTAAACTAACTTTATCCTTTTTCCTCATCAGCCATTCAGGAAAACCCAGTCTCACTTCTTCAAGTTGGGTAACTATCCCTGCCTGCTCTGGAGTTTTCTCCTACTGGTCTGTGGACATCTCTTTGCTGCTAACCCACCCATACACGCTTATTTATCTTTTGTCCTTAGCCATGCTCTTATTCCATCTTACAGAGAAGATATTACCCTTCTGTCAGACTATTCCCCACTCATGGTACTAGACAACAACTTTGATTCAGGACCTCCTGATCTTTGCTCAGTTGCTCTTTTATTTGTCCCCCCTCATACCACCACCTCTATAGCCACTCAAGTCCCTGACATTTTTAGGTTACATGTTCTGCATTGTTTACTTTCAGCTTAGGTGTGTCATAGATTGAGGGGAGATGGATATTTCCCTGTCAAGGGTTTGTGCTTTGTATTCACATCAAACTTGTAGCCTTGTGTGAATTTTCAATTATGTTTTTTTAGCATTATATTTTATTTGCTAAAATTAGTTTGTAAAGTGTGTGGCTTATTGCTAGACAACAATAAATTGTGGTTATTTAGATGTAAGAATACGTTGGCGTCTTGCTAGTTTATGAATTGGAAAAGATTTTTCCTTAGCTCCATTTTAGTACATTTTAAGGCCAGTCTAGATATTTCCCTCTTATCTCTGTGGTTCATGATATTTGATTTTCTCTCTCATCCTTCCTCCTCCCTCTCTTCCCCTCTCCCCCTTTTTCCTTTTAGGCTCTATAGTGTGCAGTTCTGATCCTGAGAGAGTGCTACACACTCCTAACCTTCCTTATTTTAGGAATTTCAGTGCAGAACAAATATCCTGAAATGAGCACCAGTTATAGTGTTCCTACACCCAGCTGTTCTGTGGTTGGGTACCACAGGACCCTTGTCTACTTGTTTGGATTTTTTTGAGGGCAGTCCTGACTTTTGCCCTATTATAGTAGTACCATTTGGTGGCATACTTTGATAAAAATAAAGGGAACTTTCAGCTTTTCACTGTCCTTTTTTTGGTTCTTTAGTTGCATCTGGGAATCTGCTAGTTAACCTTCCTTGAGAAGGGCAATGACAAGAAAGGATTTTTAAGTATACCTAGGCTTTTGAGGGAATTACTGTTCTTGAATACCTGCTGTTGTGTTTTTGCCATTTTATATTTTATAATCCTAGATATTAAATGAGTATTCCTAACTTGCTATTCACTATTCCTTACTGTTGAATATTTTCATTAGACCAGTGTGAGGACCTGCTTTCTAATTTCCTTGATTGTATGAATGATGTAGTTTGAAATAGGGATATGATTATGGAAAGTTTATCTTGGATGAAAAATGTATGTGGATACTAACTTTAGGATTTATTTTATAGTTTGAAGTGTTTTGCAGTGATAGAATTTTCCCCTTATTCAGTGGAGGTCAGGAGGTTAATTTAAGATTTGAGAATTTGCCTTCAGAAATACCTTACCCGTGTTTCTTTTTCCTACTATGGCCCCTTCTGGACTTATTTCTTTCCCATGCATTCTGTCCCCATCCTACCAGTTGGTTCTTCACTCTTGTGCATTTACCTCTCCCTCCCATTATGTGACCACTTGCTTCCATCTTGGGATATACTGGGGGGGCATATGGCCCCTACTTGAGAAATACTGTTATCTACAGTGGGTAACACAGTGACCAAAGATTAAGCATGAACTTAACTCTAGAATAAATCTGGGAATGATCTAGGTATTACCTAAAAGATATAATTTAGATATCTGAGAAGGGGAGTGGCAATATTAGTTAAAAACTTTGCCTAAGATTCAGTGGCAGAGTTCAACCTGAGTTTCCAAGGTGTTTAATATTTGTCTCCAGCTATGGCCAAAAAACATATCTGAAGGTGGAAATAATGTTTGTGTGCATTTTTCACAAAAATGTTTAGTGCTTCAGTATACAGTGAGTTTATGAAATTGTGTATAAATAGAAAATTAGTGTATCTTTTATTTCATCTGGATTGAGAACTGATAAGTTTTTAAAAAGGGTGTTGTCTAAACTTCAGAATAATTGTTTTAGCTCTTTCTGAATTCTTGTTACTATTTAAAGTAGGCCCTAAAATGCAAATTGGTATGTGATTACTGCTGACTAAGAAATAATAATGGATATGGTCGAACATTGATATAATGACTAATTCCCTTCCATCCTAATAAATGTATATCTCTTCCCTGTGTCCTACCTTTCTATCCTCCCTTTTTGTAGGTCTACCAACACTCTGAGCAAAGTGAACTTCAGAGGAACCAGCAGACCAAATTTTTAGAAGGTTCAGGAAGCTGTTGAAGTGTTGGAATTTCCCACCAGGATGAGTATGATTGGCTGTGATTTTAGGTTAGTTTTTATAGATCTTTGAAGGTATATTTTATTTTTTGATATGGAGACTGGGGGTTGTCTCTTACCATTCTATAATTAAAATACTTTGATGTCTTCCATTGTCTAGGTCTATAAAAGCATTGCTTGCTTACTGCATTTTTTTTTGCTTACTGCATTTAAATGGAGTTCGTGGCTGAATTAAACTAGATGCTATCTACACATAATTTTTTTTAAATCACTCTGTGCTGGGCCGGAAGTATAGCACAGTGGTAGGGCATTTGTCTTGCACAGGCAAACTGATCTGGGTTTGATTCCCGGCATTCATACCATCCCAGAGCTTGCCAGGAGCAAATTCTGAAGAGCAGAGCCTGGAGTAACCCCTGAGCACTGCCGGGTATGACTGCCCAAACAAAAAACAAACAAAATAAAAATTTCAAGATAGTACATCTAGCAAATATATTTTAAAAGTTACAAAAAATATGGGGCCGGAATGGTAGTGCAAGCTGTAAGGCATCTTCCTTGTGCGCGCGAGCCTAGATTGGACCGTGGTTCAGTCCCCCCAGTGTCCCATATGGTCCCCCAAGCCAGGAATGATTTCTGAGCGCATAGCCAGGAGTAGCCCCTGAACGTCATAGGGTGTGGCCCAAACCCCCTAAAAAAGGTTACGAAATAAGCACCCAAGAATTAGATACCTTCATGTGTCCATCATCAGCTTTTAACAGTTAAGACTTGGCAGCCATTTCTATTTGATTTGTTTTTGCCTGCTAATCTTTATTTCCTATATTATTTTCAAATAAACTCTTGCTGTTATTTTGATTTGTATAATCGTTTTATCTCCAAAAGCTAGAAGTCTATAAACAGTCAAACCATTATCACAGTCAGGGAGTTAGTTCAAAGGGTTTAGAGTACATGCTTTGTGTGTAGGACCCCAGGTTTAATCCAGCCTAGCACAGTTTTAGTCCTCCATCCGGCAGTAACTGGGTGTGGCCAAAATACTTCAAAATCTCTATTATCTCAAAGAAATTAGTGGTGATTTTTAAAATGTCAAGTATGAATCTGATGTTTAAAACTTTATATCTTGTTTGAATCAGGATCCAAAGAAAATCTAATTATCACAATGGAGGTTTGATAAGGCTCTTAAATTTATTTATTTATTTATTTATTGGTTTTTAGGCCACAGCCAGCAGCACTCAGGAGTTAACTCCTGGCTCTGTGCTCAGAAGTTGCTCCTGGCAGGCTCGGGGACCATATGGGATGCCGGGATTTGAACCATGATCCGTCCTGTGTTGGCCGCGTGCAAGGCAAATAAATGCCTTACCACTGTGCTATTGCTCCAGCCCGTCTTAAACCTATTTTAATTTGCCGGTAACCATTGTTTTTTCTTTTTTATTCTGATTGTTGACGAAATTATCCTAGATTTTCCTAGCCCCCATTTGTTGATTAGATGACTTTTGGAGTAGCTAAACTATTCTGACTAAATCAAAGACCTTTGAAGCCCCATTATAATAGAACAATGGCAGTAATCTGCCATATTCCAATTTTAGTTGATGTTGCTGGCCCAGACAGGCACTCAATCCAAAAAAGTCATGGACTTTTTGTCTGTGGCAGTTTGAAATTAGTATAAAACATTTAAGTTTTGGCCCAACTTAGGTTTCACGTGAAAATAATATATATTACATAATACCATGATAATATAATATCATGATGTTATATTATCATGATATAATGATAAAACTAGGTAATGACCTGAGTGTTTTTTCTGGGTATTTCATTATTATTTCAATTTTCTTAGCTTAGTTTTTATTTCATTATTTTATTATTATTATTGTTTTTTATTTGTTTTGTTTTTTGGGCCACACCATTTACACTCTGGGGTTACTCTTGGCAATGTGCTCAGAAATCGCTTTTGGCTTAGAGGACCATATGGGATGATGGGAAATTGAACTGCAGTCCATCCTAGGCTAGCGGGTGCAAGGCAGATACCCTACAACTTGTGCCACCACTCTGGCCCCATATTTTTTGTAACTTTTAAAAAATATAATATTTGGGGCTGGAGAGATAGCATGGAGGTAAGGCGTTTGCCTTTCATGCAGAAGGACGGTGGTTCAAATCCCAGCATCCCATAAATGGTCCCTTGAGCCTGCCAGGGGTGATTTCTGAGCATAGAGCCAGGAGTAACCCCTGAGCACTGCCAGGTGTGGCCCAAAAACCAAAAGGATATATATATATATAATGTTTAAAATTATAATGTTCTAATTTTAAACCTTTTTTCTCAGCTGATTATTTCTCAGCTGCTCTGACCCACAGTGTCTAAGCTATTTAACTTAGTAATAGAATTTTTGAAATGCAATAACAGCAGTTTTTAAGAACTGCTGATTTTCAGCTGTTGCACACACCAGGAGTAACCCTTGTGCATCACCAGATCTGTCCCAAAAATAAAAAAGAATTGCAGTTTAGCCTATTAGTTCAACAAATTAGTTCAAATTAGTTCAACAAAAAAGAAACACTTTCTGTTGTTTTTTCCCCCAGTTTATTTCTTCTGGAAATGATTCCTCTGCCCCAGCTTAATTTTTAAGCTGTTAATTTCTTTCCTTTGTGCATCATTCGCCATCCTGGTATATGCTTATGTCCCTTCCATGATCAAAATTTAAGAATGGAAGCTTGACTTACAGGGCTTATAGCAAGGTCAGGTTTGCCTACTTTTAAATAAGAATTATTTCAAGAGGCCGGAGAGATATACAGCATAGGGAGTTTGCCTTGCACACAGCAGATTCAGGATGGATGGTGGTTCGAATCCCAGCCAGGAGTGATTTCTGAGCACAGAGTCAGGAGTAACCCCTGAGAACCACCGGGTGTGACCCCCCCAAAAACAAAGAGTTGAAGGTGCAAAGTGGGTAGAGGTTGTGAATGAAAATTTTTGATGTATTTACATGAAATAATGATGTGAATTATTATGCTATGGATTATGAGTTCAGGTTTTTCAGTTCTTTGTTCATTACTGAAGGAATCAGACCACCAGTTGAAAATTGAATATTGGGGGCTGGAGAGAGCACAGTATGTATGGAGTTTGCACGTAGCTGACTGGGTTCAATCCCTGCCATCTCATATGGTCCACCTGAGCCTGAAATTACTCAGAGTAATTTCTGAATGCAGAGTCAGGAGTAACTCTTGTGCATCGCCAAATGTGTCCCAGAAATAAAAAAAATTGCAGTTTAGCCTATTAGTTCAACAAAAAAGAAACATTTAAATATATTAGATATAATAATTATCCCTGTATGCCAGTTTGATGTAGTTAGGAAGCTTGAACAAGGTCATTTGCACTAATCTTATCCTGATTTTGTGAAACTAGGAAAAGTAGATTTGGGGAATAGAACTTTGCGTATGGTAGGCTGTTTTTATTATCTCCAATTTTATTCATATTTATTATAATATTTATTATCTCCAAATTAGCAAGATTACAATGGAAATGCTATTCCCTTATGTTAGATTTTTAGCCATGTTTTTAAAGTATTAAAATGCCAAATCTAGTTGCTTCGACAATATTTTTCCCTTAAAGTCCATGTTATTACCTCTTTTGCTATTAGATTAAAATGATTTATAGCTCTGTGTTTTACACTTTTAACTATTAGATTAATAGTCACAAGTATTTGGGCTCTGGTGATTTGCTTTATTGCCTGACTTTGAATGACTGATTGCCAGATATTTATATGTCAAGGATAATTCAGCTCAGAAGATTCTTTGCAAGCCTCTTGTTTGCTGTGTCATAGGAGTTGAGTTGTTAAAAACTTGAAATACTTGTTGATCAGCTTGGTCTTCTGGTTATATACCTTCAGGTACTGAAGGAATGACTATTGAGTAAAACAACATGTATGTTTTGTTTGGGGTAAGCAACAGCTGAGCTTTTTCAGTTTTTAGTTAGCTTAAAATTTTCTATTATGCAACTTAACGTAGAATGATCTAAAGACTTTAGCGTAGTGTTTTATAAAAAGTTGGAATTTGTATTAGATTCTCAGAAATTTATCACTAATGGAAATTGGCTTTGTATATAAGTTCAGTCTGTATTTCCAGTAGGAATAGGTGAATGTGAAAATTCATCAAACCCAAAATCTTTATTGTATAATATTAGGTATTGAAAATGATTTTCCTTTTTATTTTTTTTGTGGTTTTTGGGTCACACCCAGCAGTGCTCAGGGGTTATTCCTGGCTCCATGCTCAGAAATTGCTCCTGGCAGGCACAGGGGACCATATGGGACGCTGGGATTCGAACCGATGACCTTCTGCATGAAAGGCAAATGCCTTACCTCCATGCTATCTCTCCAGCCCCTGATTTTCCTTTTTAATGGCTAATAAAAGCTACCACCAAAGCAGGGAAGTACAAATTTTCTAGAATGACCATCTGTTGTAATGATTTAGATTTTAAAGATTATATGAACATAAATATGTATAACCCTTTTAGCATAAACCAGTTTTTTTTGGGGGGGGTCACACCTGGCAGGCTCGGGGACCATTTGGGATGCCTGGATTCAAACTACCGTCCTCCTGCATGCAAGGCAAAATGCCTTACCTCCATGCTATCTCTCTGGCCCCATAAACCAGTTACTTAAAATAAATTTTCTTGCTTTATCTTTGGTTTACAGTGCTACACAATTTTATATCCTCGCATCTGCCACCATTGTTTCTCATCCCCCTATCAATATAACTCTCTTCTACTTATTCTACAACCTTTCCTTTTCTCTCTGACAGCAACTAGAGTTTGCAGAGTCACTGACTTTACAAATGAAGTTTTAAAAGTTGATTGCTTTAGAAGTACTTGGTTTATTGTATTTGGTTCTTGCTTATGTTTGGGAACAATTTTGGAAGATTGCTTTAGTGACTCTGATTATTGGTTGTGATTAGTTTATTTGCTTGTGTGAGGCGTGCAATTATTTTTTGTCTCGTTTTATTTTTTGAGCCACACCTGGTGATCCTCAGGGTTTACCTTGGACCTGCACTCAGAATCACTCCTGGAAGGTTCAGTGGGCCATATGTGGATGCCAGAGATTGAACCTGGGTGTGCAAAGCGAGTTGTACAGCCTGTTGTACTGTCCTCCTGGCCCAGTGAGCCATACAACTTGATTTCTGCATCTTTTGCCCTTACACTAATTTTTTATTGTATTCTGTGATTGGATTATTATAGGTGAAAAGTATTATTACATGGGCTCTGGAGTCATCCCCCTGGATTTATTTTCTGGTTCCTTTTTTATTAGCTGTATCATCTCATGCAAATTATTTAATCTGCTCTATTCTTGATATTAAAGTGATACTGGTAATTTTACCTACTTGATAGAGTTTGGGAATTTATTCAGCTAATGTTTATAAAGTGTTTAGAAAAATTATTCTAAAACTAGGGAATATCACAATGACTTAGAGGACTTATTAAAATGCAGATTAATGATCTCTAGCCCCAGAATTTCTTAATCTATATATTTGGAAGGGATATTTGTGTTTCCAAAATATTTCCAGGAGATGCTAATGTTGGTCATAAGCACATTGGAATCAATCACTTCTTGGCATAGAGTCTTAATTTTTTTTCTGGACTATCTTGGTAAAATATCTAAGTAAATAAGTAAAAATTCTGGACTATCTTGGTAAAATATCTAAGTAAAATACTTTACTCCTCACATGCTAATTAGAGTTGCCTTCATCTTTACAGCAGTTTTGAAATCTTGTATTGTAGCGGTTCTCAAATTGTGGTCTCCATTACAACAGAAGCAGCAACTGAGAACTAGTATAGGAATAGCAGAATCTTGGGATATGCCCCAGTCCTTATTTAATTTATTTTTTGCTTTTTTGGGCTACACTCAGGGGTGCTCAGGGGTAGTACTCCTTGCTCTGCGCTCAGAAGTTGCTTCGGGGACCATATGGGATGCTGGGGATTGCACACAGTCCCCGGTCGGCGCATGCAAGGCAAACACCCTACCACTGGCTTTACCAGTACTTATTTTAAAACATGTCCTGAGTAAACTGAGGTGTCTTAATATTTACTTACAACTAATATACAATTCATTTAGAGTGTGTAATGTTTTTATTATGTGTAGAGGTGTACAATCATTGCTTCATTAATTTCTGAAAAATTTTGTTGTCCTTAAAGGAAACCTAGATCCCATTAGTAATAAATCCACTCTCTCCTAATTAGCCCATTCCTTGCCAACCACTTTTCTTTTGTTTCAAGATTTGCCTGTTCTGGACATTTTATACTAATAGAATCATGCCATGTATATGCAGCTTGAATGTTATTACAGTATTTTACTTTTGTTTTAGAAAGGGGTAGGGAAAACCATTTAAAACACATTTGTAGGTTAATAACTTACTAATTGAACCAGAGTTGACTGCAAGGCAAGCACCTAAATGCCTATGCTATATCTTTAGTCTTTGCTTTGTTTTTAAAACCTAATTTGTCTTTTAAGTATATCATCCTTTTCTACCTTTTCAATATATCTATTGAGAACCTCAGACCATTTGATGTTGAGTTTTTCAAAGACTGAACATGGCTGACTTGAAATCCTGGTCCAGATTGACATTTGTATCCACAGACGATAAATTCAGGGTCACTCCCTTTGGCAGGAATAATGCTGGCGGTATTTACTTGCAGCATTCATTATGTTCTATCATTTTGCTAAGGGGGGGTTAACAGCCATTGCTGCCCAGTGTATAAATCCATTCACTGAAAATTATAAGTCTAATACTGCCATTTTCATGCATTGACTAGAATACATGATTATGTGATAACAATTTATATAAGATGGATAGAATAAATGCTTGATTAATTTTTTTCATTTTAATGCTATTTCAGAGTTAGTTTGTTTCCTGACATTCTGAATAGAATTTTGTATGTATGTATCTGTAAAATAAGTAATTTAAATACTTGTTGGTGGTTTCAAATCCTTGCTGTTTTAATTTGTTGTTTGTTTTGGGGCCACACCCGGCGGCACTCATAGTTTATTCCTGGCTCTGCGGTCAGAAATCAACTCCTAGCAGATTCGTGGGACCATAAAGTTGGTTCTTGATATTTTTTCTTGATAAGAAAAAAATCTGAAAGCTTTCTTGCTATTTGATGGGTTCCAGGATCATTTTGTTTTACCTTTCTGCCCTAGACTTGGAATTGGCCGATGAGATTAAACATTAAATAAATTTCCTTTGACATAAATAAATTTGAACTTTGCACTAGTCCCCATTTGAATTTCCCCCACTTACCCTCCAAAATTGCCTCTTAGTTTCCCCAGCCTTTTAGTATTTTTTTTTTTGTGGGTCACACCCGGCAGTGCTCAGGGTATTTCCTGGCTCCATGCTCAGAAATTGCTCCTAGCAGGCACGGGGGACCATATGGGACGCCGGGATTCGAACTGATGACCTTCTGCATGAAAGGTAAACGCCTTACCTCCATGCTATATCTCCAGCCCCAGCCTTTTAGTTTGAACTTAGATAGAAATGGTTGAAAAAGCCATTGTAAATAGAGCATAGAACACCACAGTAGTTCTGATTCTAGGGCTTGGACTCTTTATTCTGTGATTTTGGACAAGGTGTTCTCATCTGATGAAAATGCCTTATTTGTAAGTGACCAGTAGTGATTTATTTAATGTGCTATTTCACTTTACCTATCCAACAACTGAGTAGCCTCAGTGGTTAAAGGATGTTTAATTAGCAAACCTGTCTGGAGCTTTCAGATCTATGTTGGGAATCTTTAGTGGTGGGGTGGGATATAGTTTGTTCCTTTATTATTTTGGGTTATTTCTGGCTGGTGATAACCAGATGTTCCACAAGAGTATTTTCTTAGGGTCTTACCCAAATCTTTGATGGTATTACATTGGATACCTTGATCCAAGTCCACCTCACAGCCCCCCATTGTTCTTCGTGAAGTTTGTACTGTAACCTTAGTAACTGTAATAAGTATTGTTTATTACTAGTAATAATATATATACAGATAAATATATGTAGTAGGTTAAAATGAGGTAAATAACCTGTTTTTACAGTTTAGTTACCTAAAATATATTGAGTGGTGCATGAATAACATTTAGGTAAAGAATGGTTTGGCTGAGCTGCAAAGCATTTTTCTTATGTGTCTGAAGCTCTGAGTTTGAATATTGGCACTTCAAAAAAGTCATATTTAAAAACAAGTTCATTACTAAGTTAGTGGGGGAACTGTAATAGGTTTTTTTCCTACAAAGGAAATACTCCAATAATTTTAAAAAGAAACAAACTAAAAATAAAAAATGTAAATTAAAAATCAGATCTCTGGGGCCGGAGAGATAGCATGGAGGTAAGGCATTTGCCTTTCATGCAGAAGATATGGGGTTTGAATTCTAGCATCCCATGTCATCCCCCGAGCCTGCCAGGAGCAATTTCTGAACATAGAGCCAGGAACCCCTGAGAGTTGCCAGGTGTGACCCAAAAAAAACAAAACAAAATAAAATCAGATCTCGGGCCCGGAGAGATAGCACAGCGGTGTTTGCCTTGCAAGCAGCGGATCCAGGACCAAAGGTGGTTGGTTCGAATTCTGGTGTCCCATATGGTCCCCCGTGCCTGCCAGGAGCTATTTCTGAGCAGACAGCCAGGAGTAACCCCTGAGCATCGCCGGGTGTGACCCAAAAACCAAAAAAAAAATCAGATCTCTTTTTTTTATTTTTTTATGTTTAATTATGAGAACAAAGATGCAAAGAAAGAGGACAAGGTAAAGTTACAGTGGAAGGACAATCACCCGTAACATAATTCTCAGAAGAAGTCCCCTTGCTGATATCTTAACTTTGAACTTTCAGCCAAAGAACATTAAGATAAATAAAGCAGAATCCATGTACAGTTACTTTGTCCCTCAAGTCCCCAGATTGTAACACATTATAATATTTCTTAACAGCACACAAGGCAATCTAAAGCCATAAAACTTACGTAACTCCTTAAACATTAGAGGCATAGTATTTTTTACATTTCCATGTACATGCATATTAGCTTAAGTTAACCTCAAATTTTTTTTTTTTTTTGGTTTTTGGGCCACACCCAGTAACGCTCAGGGGTTACTCCTGGCTATGTGCTCAGAAGTTGCTCCTGGCTTGGGGGACCATATGGGACACCGGGGGATCGAACCGCGGTCCGTCCAAGGTTAGCGCAGGCAAGGCAGGCACCTTCCTTTAGCGCCACCGCCCGGCCCCTAACCTCAAATTTTAAGTGTTTTTTTTTTTAAAGGATTAGAGTCAAAGGAGCACAGTAAAATCTGTTAGAGTGGCAATTGTTGTGTGCATAGGCCCACCAAAATATGAGAGGCATGGAAAGGAATAACCTTGGCCTAAATACAAAGAGACCCTACCCCTGAAGTTTCCTGGCATAAGACCCAACTCTAGGCTCCAGGCAAGTTAGTTCGTCCAATCCAAGACATTGTCCATAGTGCCAACACACTTTTCACACAGTCTCTGTTGTTGGTATTATGTTTCTGTATTAAATATCCTGGAATCTGCATATCCTACATTGAAGTCAGGATGTAGAATGTCCTCTCGTTTCACCTCACCATTAAAGGGCAATGCAGGAAGCCCTGTCCTATAAGCAGGTCGTTGTTGTTAAGTCTTCTCAGTGTTAAGGGAAGTCTCTTTTGAGCAGGTCAATGTCTGAGCAGTGGTAGGGTCTTCCATGGTAGAGGATTGCTTCCAGCTGATGTGATAGACAAACCTGGATGTTTCGTGGATGGCTTCCCTGGTTCAGGGGTGAATGGAAAATGCCCTTTCTTCTGAGGCCTGTGCCAGGTCATAAAAATCAGATCTCTTAACTGTTAGATTTGCAAAGAAATTGATAGTTTTGGGAGATGTGACGGTAAGACTCAATCCTTACACTGCTATTATTTTAGAGAATTATGGCAAGTTAAAAATAATATATGGCTATATATGTGTGTATGTAGATATGTAACTATGGCAAACTTTATTAGAAGACCTCAACCTATTCTGTAGAGTTAGCGTTTGTTTCTAAGAATTTTAAAATAGTTCTGGTGCCTGTCTAGCATGCATAGATGCTCCATGATTCAATCCCCAGCACCACATGGCCTCCGTAGCACTGTTGAGTATATCATTCAGGAGCAGCACAGACAAAGTTACTGGAGAGTAATGAGAATCTAGTAAAAATACTAGTACAGAAAATACAACAAAGGGGCCGGAGAGATTGCATGGAGGTAGTGTGTTTGCCTTGCATGCAGAAGGACGGTGGTTCGAATCCCCGGCATCCCATAAGGTCCCCTGAACGCTGCCGGGTATGACCCAAAAACAAAAACAAAAAAAATGAAAAGAAAATACAACAAAACTTCATTTTCTACAATACATTCCCAAGTGGATGTGTATTTTGTTGTTGTTGGTTTTGTGACAATACCAGGAAGTGTTCAAAGGTTATTTCTGGCTCTTCTGGGCATCAAATCTGGATTATCTAGCCATGCTCAGGCAAATTTCCTTTAGTTCAAACTATACCTCAGAAATCTGTTAACAGGTCTGCTACGCCTTTCAGCATGTACACAAACTATGGTTATCAATTTAAACTTGTGTTAGAGATATGGCTTACTTTGATTCTTTTTAATTGGTAGCATCACATCTATTGTGATTTAATCATTTTCTGGATTGAAATCTAGCAGTTGTGTTTCTTCTGGTGGCATCCATTTAAATTTTTTATAGATTACTGCCAAAATGACCTAGAAAGGCTATAAAAATTATTCTACCAGTATTATCTGTGAATATTTTTATATGAAAACATGTATTTGCCAAAACAATATTGTTGATCTTCTTAGCACCTCCTTGGCTTGAATAGCATTTTTATTTGTGGGAGTATCATGTGGTGCTCAGGGATCACTTTTGGAGGGCTTGGAGTGGGGATCATATGGGGGGCCAGGGATTGACCCTAGGTCAGCTGTTTGAATGGCAAACATCCTGTTGTACTATATCTTAGGCCCCTTGAATAGCATTTTTTTTTGCTTTTTAGAGCCAGACCCAGTGACACTCTGGTGGCTTGGGGGACCATATGGGATGCCGAGAATCAAACTGGTCCGTCCTAGGTCAGCCACATGCAGGACAAGCACCCTACCGTTGTACCACTGCTCCGGCTCCTTGAATAGCATTTTTATAATTAGTGATGATGAACAAAAATGTTTATATTAAACTGCTGGTCATTTTAGTTGGTTTTCAGTCAGATTGACTTTTTGGACTACATTGTGTATTTTTAGTATTATCCTATGCTTTGGAGTTTTATGTAGTCAAATCTTTTTTCTCATGTTTTCTAGTTTTGTTTATTCTTGGAAGGCCTTTGCCTAGATTCCCTATGTTAGCTAATACTTTTATAGTTTAGCTTTAAGTTAATGATAGGAAGTGGCTGCATACTTTTTTTTTTACCAAAACGACTTTGCATTAGATCATATTTTCCATCCTGAAAAGAATATTTGATTCTTTAAAAGTGCAACATAAGGGGATGGAGATAGTACTGTGGGTAGGGCATTTATTTGTCTTGCATTCAGCCAAATGGTTGATTCCTGGGATCTCATAACCCCTAAGCACCACCAGTTGTGGCCCCAAACTCAAAGAAAAGGAACTTAAAAATGAAATTTTTTCCCATGTAGAAAACTAACTTGTTAACAGGAGTTTTATTTTAGTATAATTTACATTGTTCATGTTTAGCTCCTAATATTGGCCTTGAAGGTTTGGGGACAATGCTTCAAATGGCAGTTGGTTATTTTTATTTCCAATTTATATGAGGTATAATTTGTCCTAAGGTTTAAATAATGGTTAATTGATTACAAAGCTTTAAAAGTTTCTTTGCATGCTATTATATTTTCAGAAGTTCTCTTTCATATTAGAGGCATGTTTTTAAACACCTGATTGGTTTATTTAAAAGACATTAGAAGTGACTTGCCATATTGTATGTTAAAGTTACCCAGGCAGTGTTATCTGTATGTTGGAACATGATCTATTTTTTCCTAAACACTTTTTTGGGGGGCCACACTCGATGACATTCAGGGGTTACTCCTGGCTATGTGCTCAGGAGTCGCTCCTGGCTTGGGGGGACCATATGGGATGCCGGGGAATTGAACCCTAAACACTTTGTTTTAAAGCTTCCAGTAAACTAATTTTTTGGCGGGGGTGGGGGTGGGTGGGAAACGACACACCCAGTGGCACTCAGGGGTTACTCTTGGCTCTTCACTCAGAAATCGCTCCTGGTAGGCTTGGGAGACCATATGGGATGCCAGAGATCAAATTCAGGTTGACCATGTGCAAGGAAAACACACTACATCTGTGCTATGCTCTGGCCCTACAGTGAACTAATTTGATCCTCATAATAAACTCTAATTGACATTATTTTCATATTGAAAGGAATTTGTTGCCATGTGGATAATTGTTACAAATAGCTTGTCTTTTGGGGGGGGGGTCTCACCTGGCAACACTCTGGGGTTACTCCTGGCTGTATGCTCAGAAATTGCTCCTGGCAGGCTTGGGGGACCATATAGGATGCCTGGATTCAAACCACTGACATGCAAGGCAAACGCATTACCTCCATGCCCTCTCTCCAGCCCAAGTAGTTTGTCTTTTTAAAGACATTTTCCCCAAATTTATTTGAATCAGCTCATAATAATTGGAATAGTGCTTAAACTCACCTTATTTTTACTTTGCTTACATAATTTCAGTATTACTAAGTAGACTAATCTTTGAAGAACTATAATTTGAAATTGAGATCTGGAGCTTTCAAACACATAAATTTTGGTTTAACTTTTGTCAGGACTTGAAGTCTTTTCATTCATAATATTTAATTTGTGGGGGCCGGAGAGAGAACTATTTTGCTTTTGGTTAGAGTTTGTATATATCTGGTATCTAGTATAACACTATTGTTTTTCTCTTAATCCGTAACCAAAAGACATAGAATAATAATGTGGTTTAACAGTTTACATGTCAATCCTAAGAGACATACCTTTTCTTTTTCTTTTTTTCTTTTTTTTCTTTTTTTCTTTTTCGGTTTTTGGTTTTTGGTTACTCCTGCTGTCTGCTCAGAAATAGCTTAGCTCCTGGCAGGCACGGGGGACCATATGGGACACCGGGATTCAAACCAACCACTTGGTCCTGGATTGGCTGCTTGCAAGGCAAACACCACTGTGCTATCTCTTTTCTTTTTATACAAGGCGTTTCAGTCCAGTTTTCACTGACTACTAATTTTCCATTATACTGTCAAACTCTACTTTTGACTTTCTGCCTATAGTGTATCTCATTTTTTATCTTTAATTTAAAAATGAATAATAAGCACATATGATAGCAAATACATCATTAGGGCTCTTTCCCCCATAGAGATATAACTTATCAGAAATTTAACAGGTTAGTGTCATGTGCCACCAGT
Organism: Suncus etruscus; assembly: GCF_024139225.1. Lineage (NCBI taxonomy): Eukaryota > Metazoa > Chordata > Mammalia > Eulipotyphla > Soricidae > Suncus > Suncus etruscus. Next base: position 55,920,455 of record NC_064868.1, on the reverse strand, counting down.
GGCTCACTCTTGAATGTGGTTTAATTATGACAGATTAAAGCACTATTGTCAGTGTGTCAAGGCATTACAATTTATCAGGTGTTGCACAAAACCCAAACAAGAGTTTACTCTTTAGACATGTTGCATGTGTGAGAATTACAGCTAAACAACAGAAAAGTCTATAGTATAGTTTCTTTCGTTTCTTGGACCTTATTGTAGTTGGTAGTAGCCATTAGTGTGAGTTCAGGGGATATACAGCACCTCTATTTCATAAATGAAAGTGAAAATATCTTGTCAAGCAGTGTGTTGAAGATCTTTCTGTGGGGTGATTCTAAGTGTTTTTCAGGTTAGTTCTATAGACTGTCAGTTCTGTCAACAAAACCTGTAAGCATATATAAACATGCAAATTCTTAGAATTTCAGAATTTTGGGAGACTGCACCATCTCTTCTCAGAGATTATTCCTGGCTTTGCACTCAGGATAACTCCTTGCAGTGCTTGAGGGGGCATATAGGGTGTTGGGGATCAAACCTGGATCAGCTATGTACAAGGCAAGTGCCCCAACATGTTTTATCTGGCCCCTCAATTTTTTTTGGTTTTTGGGTCATACCCGGCAGTGCTCAGGGGTTACTCCTGGCTATCTGCTCAGAAATAGCTCCTGCCAGGCACTGGGGACCATATGGGACGCCGGGATTCGAACCAACAACCTTAGGTCCTGGGTTGGCTGCTTGCAAGGCAAACACCACTATGCTATCTCTCTGGCCCCCTAAATTTTTATGGTGATCTTTCCATGTAGGATTAAAAAAAACTTAAGTTTTATTCATCTGCCATACAGGGTATGCAAATTGCTATTGGTTTTTATACTAATATATAGTTTTCTAGATTAAAGGTCTACACACAAAGATGAAAGCTGCGATAATTGTTTGACTTGCCTAAATCATCTGCTTTAAGGACCGGAATGATGATGCAGTGGTAGGGCATTTGTCTTACACATGACTGACCTAGGGCAGACCATGGTTCGATCCCCTGGCATACCATATAGTGCCCTAAGCCAGGAGTGATTTCTGAGCACATAGCTAGGAGTAACCCCTGAGCATCACTGAGTGTGGCCCAAAACTAAAAAACAAAAACAAAACACATGTTTTATGCAAACTTAATCTCTAGAAACTAATTTTTTTTTGGGTCACACCCGGCAGTGCTCAGGGGTTACTCCTGGCTCTATGCTCAGAAATCGCCCCTGGCAGGCACAGGGGATTATATGGGATGCCAGGATTCGAACCACCGTCCTTCTGCATGCAAGGCAAACGTCTTACCTCCATGCCATCTCTCCAGCCCCTAGAAACTAATTTTTTAAGTCAATAGGACCTGGACCAAGTGATAATTCACATGGTAAGAACACATTATGTCTAATATATGCAAACCAGGTTCTGTTCCTGCCACTGCTTGCCCTCCCCTCTCAGCACTTTTGTGTAGCACTGGTGACCTCCATGGCCTCCATTGGTCGATGGAGGTAGCCACACTTTAGAAAAAGAAAATAGGGGCCAGCAAGATGGCGCTAGAGGTAAGGTGTCTGCCTTGCAAGCGCTAGCCAAGGAAGGACCACGGTTCAATCCCCTGGCATCCCATATGGTCACCCCAAGCCAGGGGCAATTTCTGAGCGCTTAGCATCAAATGGGTGTGGTCCGAAAAACCAAAAAAAAAAAAAGAAAAAGAAAAAGAAAATAGGTTTAAGGTTTGTGTTATGAAGATTTATGATATATGCTGTTTAAATCTTGTAACCAGTTTTGGTACTAAGAAATTATTATTGTATTTTGGTTACTGGCTGGTTATTTTAATTTCAACACTTTTTTTTTTTTTTTTTTTTTGGTTTTTGGGCCACACCCGGCGATGCTCAGGGGTTACTTCTGGCTGTCTGCTCAGAAATAGCTCCTGGCAGGCACGGGGGACCATATGGGACACCGGGATTCGAACCAACCACCTTTGGTCCTGGATCGGCTGCTTGCAAGGCAAACGCCACTGTGCTATCTCTTTGGGCCCAATTTCAACACTTTCTAATTTTCCTTTGAAAAATTTAAACCTTGTTTGTTTTGGTTATACCAGATTCTGATTAGGGGCATTGCCTGACTGTTCTGGGGCACCATATTTAGTCTTGGGATTCAGATGAGGGGTGCAGCTTCAGCCACATGCTATGCAAAACACTTTATCCTTTGTATTGTCTCTGGCCCTCTGTAAATGTTTTGCTTGTTTTTGAGATATACCTGGCAGTGTTCAGGAGACCAATGGGATGCCAGGGATTGAACCCAGACCATGCATGTGCAAAGTAAACACCTTATCAGCCCCACTTTTCGAAAATTTTACACCTGGCTATCTCATAGTCTGGATATAGTTTGTTCATAACTTTAAATGGAAAAATGTAAGCCAAATGAATCATATAAATTGATTTTCTTAAATTTTAAAATTTCTAAAAAATTTTACCAAGAGGGTCAGAGATAGTACTGTGAGTAAGACACTTGCCTTGAACATGGCTGACTAGGTTTAATTCCCATCACCATCTATGGTCCCCCAACACTGCAAGGAGTGTTGTACCTGTTACCCAACTTCAGTAATGAACAGGATTGTTATTTATGCTTTCATATCTTAACAATTATTTTAAAGTCGATTTATAAATGAGTCACAATGACCAAAGCTTAGACATTTAGACTTGATCTTCCAGCCTGATGACCACCAAAATTTTTTTTTGGGGGGGGGGCACATACAGCTATGCCCATGTGTTATTCCTGGCTCTGCATCAGGAATTATTCCTGGTATGCTTGGGGCCAAATGGAATACCAGGCATTGAACCTGGGTTAGCCAGGTGCAAGGCAAATGGCCTATCCTCTGTACTGTCACTTTGTGCCCTCCCTCATTTTTAAAATGAGAAATGAAAGTTTAATGCAACTTGGAATTTTTAGTTTTGATGAACATTCTGTAGTCTAATCTATTTAATTACCGTTTCTGTGCAGGTGACATAGATTTATACCAGGCATTGAACCTGGGTTGGCCAGGTGTAAGGCAAATGCCCTACCTTCTGCACTGTCACTTTGTACCCTCTCTCATTTTTAAAATGAGAAATGGAGTTTAATGCAACTTGGACTTATAAAGTCTTGATGAACATTTACTAGTCCAATCTATTTAATTACCGTTTTGTGCAGGTGACATGGATCTAAAGATAAATATAGCTTGACTGAAAGAGTGCAGAGGATGGAATGAAGAAATCTGGCAGGATAAACAGATTGAAAATATTTTTAACTCCCAAGATCTTCAAACATACAAATAGAAAACAAAATAAGGAATCTTTATGTACCCATTACCCAGCTTCAGTAATAATGAACAGGATTGTTATTTATGCTTTCCTATCTTAACAATTACCTTAAAGTCAATTTATGAGTGAGTCACAAATGACCAAAGCTTAGACATTTAGACTTGCTCTTAAGCCTGTGTACTCCCTTGAACATGAGTCTCACATCTCTTGTGTTTTTGCTTTTCCACTTTAGAGAAACCCATAATTAATTAATATTTTACATAGTGTTTGTCAGGTATGGGTTTCCAACCCAAGAAGTTTCTACTCCATCGCCAAATCTTCAAAATGATTATCAGAGCTTGAGAGATAATAGCAGTTAGGGCATTTGCCTTATATGTTGCTTACTTGGCTTTAGACCTCAGCATCCCATGTGGTCCAGTGAGCACCATCAAGTATGACCTGGGGGGGGGGGCAAAACTTCAAAATGAGTATCAACCATCACTATGCAGTTTTTTGTTTCTGAGAACTTTGAAAGTCTGCTCTCAGTGCTGAGGAGATGGTCAAAGGGCAAGTGTATTATTTGCATGTGAATGAAAGAAATTGGTTTAGTCCCAGCCATAGCTTGGTCTCCCAAAATTCCACTGGGAATAAACCTGAACATCACTACTAGGTGGAGCAACTTTAAAAATAAGTAGTTCAGGGGATGGAGAGATAGTATGGAGGTAGGGCATTTGCCTTGCATGCAGAGATGGTGGTTTGAATCCCGACATCCCATATGGTCCCCCCAAGCCTGCCAGGAGTGATTTCTGAGCATGGGGAGCCAGGAGTAACCCCTGAGCACTGCTGGGTATGACCCAAATACAAACAAAAATGTAGTTCAGTATTAGGGATGTTAACCATGTTTTGTGTTAGACCATGGCATCTGATTTGTCACCTATTTTGCCTATATTTTCCATCCTGTAGCTCTATTGAAATAATCACCAGTATGTTTTCTGTATCCAAAAGTTTAGGGTATTTTTTTATTCCACTTGTGAGTTTATATATTTTTCTTTGTTTTAACTTTCTCATTTAGCAAATTGTCCTCAATATGGTAAGGTTTATATTTGTGTAGCTAAATAATATTCTTTTTTTTTTTTTTTTTTTTTTGGTTTTTGGGCCACACCCGGTGACGCTCAGGGGTTACTCCTGGCTATGCGCTCAGAAGTCGCTCCTGGCTTGGGGGACCATATGGGACGCCGGGGGATCGAACCGCGGTCCGTCCTATGCTAGCGCAGGCAAGGCAGGCACCTTACCTCCAGCGCCACCGCCCGGCCCCTAATATTCTATTAATTTTGTGTATGTTTATTTATACCCACCATTAATTCATTTATCAGTGGACACTGACTTTCTTTCGTTGCTTAGTTATTAAGAGCACTAATTCAGATAATACTCTTAATTTCATATTCTTTTGTATTTATTCATATGTATATAGAAGTATAATTGGTTATAGGATACTTACATTTTTAACTTATTGAGGAACCTCCATGGAGCTACACAATTTGCATTATAATTTGCATAATAATGCACAAGGTTCTCTTACAGCTTTGTCTTCACAATTGTTTTGTTTTATTTTTTTCTTATGATAGCCATTCTGACAGATGTGAAGTTTTCAGGATAACGTTGGCATTCTTTACTGGGTTTAGGAAGTATTCCTTTCTCTTAGTTTTATTTTCTTTTTAGAGTGGAGCAGAGTTTGAATAGGTGTGATAAAAGTGAATTTTTAAGTATTTGATACAATTCACCATAAAGTAATGAATCAGTTTGATGGAGAGTTTTTATTTATTCTTTATTTTGGTAATTTGTGTAGATTTTCTATTTCATCTTTAGCAGTTACTCTGTTCGAGACTGTGAAATTGGTTGGTATAATAGTGTTCATATTGTACTTAGTTCCTTCATATATATATTATACTATGTATCATAGTATATGGATTCATTTTTAGTTAACTATGGTATACTCCTCTTTCATTTTTAATTTAGGTTTTTAGGGTTTTTTGTGTTTTACTGTGCTGTAGATTATATTCAGGTCTCATACGTGCAAGTCATGTTGTGCTTCACTGAGCTATATTCCCAGCTTTGAGTTTTTTCTTTCTTGGTTAGTCTAGCTAAGAGTTTGTCAATTTTTTTTCTTTCCTTACAAATTTTATTTATTTCACAAGAAAAAAATGCAGAAGGCAGAAAAATTTTCATGCTCTAATAAAGAGTGGGGAGTAATTTCCTTTTAACACATTTTAACAGATTTTAGGTTTAGAAAGAGATGTCTTGTGTGTGTGGATATGGTTTGACCCCCTCCCCATTGAAAATAAGTCAGTTCCTCATCTGTGGAATGGATTTGGAGATTTGTAGTACTTTGAATAGAAGCCTTACAGTGGGAATAACACTTAACATCATCTGGGGCCGGGCGGTGGCGCTGGAGGTAAGGTGCCTGCCTTGCCTGCGCTAGCCTAGGACGGACCGCGGTTCGATCCCCCGGCGTCCCATATGGTCCCCCAAGAAGCCAGGAGCAACTTCTGAGCGCATAGCCAGGAGTAACCCCTGAGCGTCACAGGGTGTGGCCCAAAAACCAAAAAAAAAAAAAAAAACATCATCTGCGGACCAGAAAGCACTAGCATTCAAAACTGAATGGGAAGAATGGTGTACTTCTACAGAAAGAATGTGGGGTATTTCAAAGATCAAAATCATGCCAAGGTTCTATGGGTAATATGTGAGTACAGAACATATAGATCAGATTATATATATGGATAGCACATCCTTGAGTCAGGTTTGAAAGCAATGAGTATCTTATGCTCTTAAGTTGATTCTATATTGAAACTCCCTATATTATGAAAATATCTCTGTATATATCACAGTCTATATAGTGTACCATCTAAAAAGTTATTAACTGGATCAAATAGAGGTGATAAACATAGAAAATGGAATCAACTTTTATTTTTATTGGGATGGTGGTTGGACCACACCAGTAAGTGCTCAGGGGCTGTTCCTGGATCTGTGTTCAGGAATTAACTTGACAGTATTTGGGGGACCTCATGTGCCATGGATTTGGAATTGGATCAGTAGGATGCAAGGCAATGGTTTTACTTAACTTGACTGACTTTCTGGCTACAAAAGTAAGTCACCTTAAAAATTACTTTTGATGGGGCCGGTGAGGTGGCGCTAGAGGTAAGCGCTAGCCAAGGAAGGACCCTGGGTTTGATCCCCTGGCATCCCATATGGTCTCCCCAAGCCAGGGGCAATTTCTGCTTGCAAGGCAGACACCTTACCTCTAGCGCCACCTATCGGCCCCAGTTTGTTAATTTCTGATCTTAAATTTTTTTTACTTCCTCCTGCTTGCTTTGGGCTCTTTTTAATTGCAGTTTTCAGTTTCTTAAGTTGTACACTCGAGTTATTTATTTGGGCCTTTTCTTTCCTGATTAATGCTTGCATAGCTATGAACTTACCTTTCAACACTGATTTTGCTATATCCCATAAGTTGTGGTAGGTTGTGCTCACATTTTTTTTTCAGGAATCTCTTAATTTCCTTTCTCACTGGTTGATCTCTTTACTTTTTAGGTATTTGGTTTGTGTCTATTTCTATTTGTGGTTAATTTCTATCCTCTTGGAAGTAGTTTCATGTCCCAACATGTGGTCTGCCTTGGAGAATATTCCATGTGTTTTGGAAAAGAATGTATATTCTGCCTTTTGGAAACGGATAGTTGTGTTTGTATACACTAACCCCCAGCCTCTCTTTTTTGGGGGGGGGGCACACCTTGCTGAGCTCAGGGGTTATTCCTTGTTCTGTTCTCAGAAATATCTCCTGGCAAGCTCAGGGAACCATATGGGATGCTGTTTGTCCTGGATCAGCTGCGTGCCCTATTGCTGTGCTATCTCTCCGTCCCCCTAAAATTAACTTACTAAACTTTTAGTCTAGTCAGTGTATTGAGAGGTGATGTTGAAGTCATCTCCAACTATTGTTGTGTTGGCATTAATGTCTTTAAGTTTAATAATGGTTTTAAGCATTTTGCTGCTCCCTTGGGTGCATATATGTTCAGGTGTGTGAGTTTTTCGTGATGTACTTATTTTTTAATCATTAAGAAATAACCTGTACTGTCTCTTATAACAATTTTAAGCCTGAAGTCTATGTCATCTATGATAGTATGGCTACTATGGCCTTCAAAAATTTTTCAGTACATTTTATTTTATTATTTTTTGTGTTTTGAGGGTTCATACCTGTTTTGCTCAGGACTCATTTCTACACCTCTGCACTCAGATATCACTCCTGGTAGTCTTTAGGGACCATATAGGGTGCCGGGTATTGAATTCCAGTGACCAAATGGGCAGGCCTTGCCAACCCAGGTCTTTTATTTCATGGAAAAAAATTTTTTTGCTGTATTCCACCATTCTGCGGACCAGGAGACTTTCCTTTGGTAAATCTAAATCTTTTATTGTTTGTTTGTTTGTTTGGGGGCCACACCTGGCAATGCTCAGGGGTTATTCTTGGCTCTACTCAGAAATCACTCCTGGCAGACTTGGAATTATATGGGATGCCAGGAATAGAACTCTGTCCATCAAGGGTCAGCCATGTGCAAGGAAAATGCCCTACCACTGTGCTATCTCCCCGGCCCCACACTCAATTTTCTTCTTTGATCTTATATCTTTATTGCTCTGTCATTTTGCTAAGGAAGTGCATTGGTATATTTTTATTTAGGTCTCTTTTTACCTGGTACATTTTGGCCCTCCGGGATGTGTGTATGCCTTCTCCGTGAACTTTAACTATTGATTCTTCATAGGGGTTGTTTTCCTGGCCCTCTGGGACCCCAATGACTCTTGTGTTCCTCCTTTCTGATTCCTTCCAAAGTTTTCTTGTGAGATGTTTATTTTCGGGCTTTCTTTGCTCCTCCGGCTGTTCCTAGAGGTGATACCCACCTCATCTTTGAGCTCACTGCATCTGTCCTCAGGAACTGTTAATCTACAGTTAAGTCTTCCAGTTAGTTTTTCATGTCACCTACCTAGTTTTTCAATTATGTCCTCTCAGAAGTTTTCTCATTTCTTTCATAAATTGGTTGTCTGGTCCAAAGATTCTTTGAGTTACTTGAACATAATCAGCATTTCCTCTCACAATGGTTGAGTCTTTAGAGATACCATCTTTGCTCACTAAGTGTGCTGCAGTTCTATATCCTTTCATCTTGTGGCTTTTGCATTCGAGACATTTCTTGTATTGCATGGCCAATGACTAGAGTAAGGTTGCCTTTCTATGCTTGTGTTGTTGTATAAGGAGGTGAAGAAATGCATGGCATTAGAGGCATATAGTGTAGCTGAGCTGGTCCTGAGTAAGTCACTTAGAGGACCCATATGCAGCTCTGTCTCAGTAGCTTTGGGACAATGACTTGGTCTGAGCCACCTTTTAAAGGGTGACTTCTCTGAAAACATTTTAATTGTATGCCTTATTTTTCTGCAAATCCTACAAACTCATGATCCAAACCTTAAAATAAATGGGGCTTGGGTAAATGTGGAAGTGAAAACAGTAGAGAATTAAAAACAAGGTATTTTTTGTAATAGCTATGGATGGTGGTTCATAAGTTTTTTTTAATGTTTTTTAAACATGTTTAGCAATGAATACCTATTAGCAGATAATATTGATAATATTTGTTGTTCTATAGTGAGCCTTTCTGTGAATTTACTCAGAAATGACTTATTTTTGGTGGACTTCTAAAAATGTCTTGTATTGGAATGGGTATACGAAGTGTTGCTCAAGAGGGCTCCTGTTGGCCCGGGCCCGGAGAGATAGCATAGCGGTGTTTGCCTTGCAAGCAGCCGATCCAGGACCTAAGGTGGTTGGTTCGAATCCCGGTGTCCTATATGGTCCCCCGTGCCTGCCAGGAGCTATTTCTGAGCAGATAGCCAGTAGTAACCCCTGAGCACCGCCAGGTATGGCCCAAAAACCAAAAAAAATAAAAAGAGAGAGAGAGGGCTCCTGTTAACTAGGCTTATGGCTCAATGTGAACACCTAAGGATATGGTGCTGTTACATCTTTTTTTTTTTTTACTGTATTCCACCATTCTGCGGACCAGGAGACTTTTCTTTGGTAAATCTAAATCTTTTATTGTTTGTTTGGGGGCCTGTATTCGTATACCCACTCCAATACAAGACATTTTTAGAAGTCCACCAAAAACAAGTCATTTCTGAGTAAATGCCTGATGGTGCTTGATAGTTTTGACAATGCTTGCAACCTCCAGTTGGGAATACTTGAATAATTGTATGTCAATGATTGAACTGGAGTCTACTGTAACCAACCAACTACCATAGTCGTTTTTTATTTACTGAGATTTTTTAATCTGTTTCATATCTAAGAGTTAAGTGAAATTCATTCCCTAGTCTATTTGTGGGGGTCTTCTCAATCAATGTCTATGCCAAGGATTATACTTAGGGTTCCTTCAAGCAAAGCAAACACATTCATTTTAACCACCTTCCTCTCCCATTGTTCCCTAGTTGTCTTTGATAAAGCCATTATTGATTTTGACAGATAATCTTAACTTCTTTCCTTGAATTCTATCTTATCTCAGAATAAATTTCGAATAATGAGATACAACAGTGTAGGAGAATGTATCCCAGATACATGTATTTTCTTATAGCATATAGCAATGTAGGGAAGATGACATCTTACATATATGATAAAGTAGCCTGTTTCAACTCCCACTGAGCAGTTGAAAAATACTCCCTGTTCCCATTGTGACAGTAGTCTAGAAAAGAAAAACTGAATTAAATAACTTTGAAATGTTCTTTATTGATGCCTGAGTAGATACTAATCTTTTGCTAACAATATATAGAGACTAGTCTAACTGAACTTGTTACAGGGATGTGTGTTTATAAATTAGGTGTTTCATCTGAATGTGATAATAAAAAGTTTGGAACTCTTTTTTTTTTTTTTTGGTTTTTGGGCCACACCCGGCAGTGCTCAGGGGTTACTCCTGGCTGTCTGCTCAGAAATAGCTCCTGGCAGGCACGGGGGACCATATGGGACACCGGGATTCGAACCAACCACCTTTGGTCCTGGATCGGCTGCTTACAAGGCAAACACCACTGTGCTATATCTCTGGCCCCATCATGGACTCTTAGCACTTAGGGTACTGGACCTATTGATCACAGTTGCAACTTTTGCATCTAGAGCCACTGATTAAAAATCTGGGGCCCGGAGAGATAGCACAGCAGTGTTTGCCTTGCAAGCAGCCGATCCAGGACCAAAGGTGGTTGGTTCGAATCCCGGTGTCCCATATGGTCCCCCGTGCCTGCCAGGAGCTATTTCTGAGCAGACAGCCAGGAGTAACCCCTGAGCACCGCCGGGTGTGACCCAAAAACCAAAAAAAAAAATATGAACTGCTTAGAAGAGATTTTGCTACCAGCAGTAGCTTTAAACGTCTAGAGACAGCATAAACATCCCCAATTAAGCTGTATCTGTTTGAAGCCCTCTGTTGTAGTTCTATAGTGTTTGGGCAACCTAGATTCCTTCATTCTTACTATTTCCTTCTTTCTTTCTTTTCTTTCTTTGTCACACCTGGAAGTGATCAGGGGTTAGGTTACTCCTGCCTCCACGCTCAGAAATTGCTCCTAGCAGGCTCTGGGGGACCATATGGGATGCCAGGAATCCAGCTGGGTCCGTCCTGTGTTGGCCATGTGCAAGGCAAATGCCCTACCACTGTGCTATCTCTCTGGCCCCATATTTTTGAGTCTTAATTTTGATTTTAAATTAGCAGTTTGTATTTTTGGGTGCTATTCCCAGTCTTGTTAAAGAGCTATTTCTGACTGATCAGGAGTGACCATTTGTGGTGCTTGGAGGACCATATCTGGTAACAAGGATTTGAACCAGGTGGTGGCTCTAGTAGCTTCACAAAATATCTTCCTCCTGTATTATTCCTCCAGCATCACAGCTTGTGGTTTTTATCAAACAAGTCCTGTACGTGTTTTGAGACTGTTGAAATTATCCAAATTTCACTCACCTAATTTTGGATAATTTTGAGTTTATATCATTTGTTTATTTTATATTAGTTGCTGAGGTCATTTTAGGAAGCACATACTGGAGTCTCAAACTGGAAACATGAATTATTAGAGTTGGAGAGATGGTGTAGTGAATTTTCTTACACACAAGGTTTATTCTCCAGCAGCATTTGACCTCTTAAGTGCTGCTGGGTGTTGCCCCAAAAGTTAGAAAACAGTCAAACAAACAAACCCCCAAATGGTTATCAAAAACATCTTTTTTCTTCCAAGAATTTTCTCTAGAGACAGATGTGATACCTCAAAGACTTGCAATACTTATCTTGAATGCTCAGCCTTGGATTCTATCTTCAGCACTGCATGTTTCCCCTCAACTCTACTTGGACCAGTTTTTTTGGCCCTCAAACAGCCCTGATCCAAACAGTACCATATCAACCAGGCACACATTTCCTGTCGAAGTATTTTGGGAGTGGCTCCTTGGACCCTAAGCACAGCTGGGGACTTTTACCTCCTCCCAAGATTTATTGTTATAGCATCAATTTAGAGTATAGGGTTTCACCAGGTTTTACTGAAATCCCATTCCTTAAAACGAATGCTGACCATATATTTCTATAGTTCTATATTGAATCACTTCTTTTTGTTGTTTGTTTTTGTTTTTGGGCCACACCCGGCGTCGATCAGGAGTTACTCCTAGCTCTCTGCTTAGAAATCACTCCTGGCAAGCACGAGGACCATATAGGATGCCAGAATTCAAACTACTGTTGGTCCTGGATCAGCCTCTTGCAAGGCAAACGCCCTACCTCTGTGCTATCTTTACGGCCTCATCAAATCACTTCTTAATAAAAAGCTGCCTAAAATTTATATATTTGATTAGTGAACTTTATAAATATGTATGTCTTCTTGGGAAAGATACTGACCTCCAATGATAGCTATCTAGTAAAGCCATTTTAGCAGAGCCCTTGGTAAAATAAAGAGCCTATAGTTCACCATTTTATTTATGTATCTTAGTTGTTAATGGAAAAAATTTTGATTTCTTCCTATATATTGGCCATGGCATCTGAACTATCTAGTTGTTATTGGAGATCAGACTTAGATTTAATATTATTGCTCTAATACAATTGTTTTTAATTTTTGCACCTTCAAATTATAAAGCTGTAGTAAAATGATCGTATACTCTGCTCAGGATTTTTTTAGTGAGTTTATTTGTATCTCACTTCTTTGGGGGGTATCTGTGTTTCTATCTTAATACATACCCATTCTGAGCTGATTTATTTAGATACGGAATTCTACTTTTTATTTTGTTGTGACTATCTTTGTATGTCTACAATGTTGTTGGTTTTATTTTAACATTTTAGAGGGGCTTCATAGCTTTGTCTAAAATGGGTTACAGACCTGTGCAAACTGGATGAAGGCCAGTCTTGTATGTGTGTGTGTGTGTGTGTGTATGAGAGAGAGAGAGAGAGAGAGAGAGAGAGAGAGAAGTCTATATCTATGTGCTTCTTACTTAGCATTACATCATAATTGTAGAGTTAGACATTTTTCATTCTGCTTTGTATATGTTCACAGAAAACTGCAACTTCTCTCTTTGGGGATTTTCATTTCAGATTATAAAGCAGAAAATTGAAAACATGAAAGTAGACAGAACTAAACTGAAAAAGACACCTACCGAGGCTGTAAGTATGCAAAAGTTTGCTCTGCTTATATTTTTTTTCAGGAAAAATTATTGCTTTCAGTGTACCTATACAAATCATTCAGTATGTATGTACCTATACATATCACTTACATAAAAAATTTCAGTGAAACAGCAACTCGTCTTGAAACAAATTTCCTTTGATTAAATATTTGATCAGTGGAAATAGAATTTGTATCTTTATGTACTGGTAAGTTCTCACTTAATGTGAGTAGGTTCTTGAAAGCTACAACCTTTAAGCAGAATGATATATACCACTTTTTTCAAAGGCTAATATAAACAAAAATTCCTGCCAAATATATGTCACAAAATATTACCAAAATCATTAGAATGCTAGTCACTAAATATTAAGCAGTACTTTTAATCATGTTCTAACTCTGTATATCCAGATTTGGATGGCCAGAGACAATTCGATAAATTTCAGAGTGTAGGGTGGAAAGCATCCTGGACAAAATGACATTCCTTTGCAAGGTATTAACTCTCATGTACCAACTTTCACTCCAAATGAGATAATTTATACATGTTAACCTAATGTACACATCTTTGATATGTATATGAAAACCCACATAAACTTAGGTAGAATGTTCAGGCTCCACACAAATAGTTACCCAGGCCCAGACTATTTTTCCTGTTAGAATTATAATGAAATGATATTACTTGAGAACTTATACCTGAAGTAGGCTGTCTGGTATTCCTATGCATTGAAAGGCAAAATATATATAATGGAAATAGTGTATGTATATTTAAATTCTGTTTGTACTTGTGGGATCTCAACTTTATTTGCTAGATTATGAAATTGGCAATTCTTTTCTTTACTACATGTTTAATCATACTTTTCTTTTGGTTTTCCTGTTGATTTTTATACCTGTACATTTTGAGAGGTGGGCCATCATGTCAATTGATAATGACACAGTAGTAGAAATCTAAGCTTAAGTCTTTCATTCATCAGGTAATTTTTAAACTGCATTTTGAGGTTAAGAAAATACTGTTTGACCCTACAGACATCATGGAGTACTAGGCTTATGATTAGGCATATTTGAATATTACTTGATTTTTGTTTTGACTGGGACTCATTTCCACAGCTATAAAACAATGTTTTTTATTCCCAATTTTATCTGAGGTAGCTGTTTAGCAAAGTGTTCATTATATAATCAGTTCATTCCCTCAATTCAGGCCACTTGGTTTTTTAACTGTTAAAAAAAACCCCACTAATTATTTACCTGGGAAGGCATTGATACCTGGGATATCACTATTAACATTTTCTGTATTTCGTCCGGCAATACTTCAAATAGTTATGATGATGTGTGAGTAGTAAGAGTACTACTTTCACTCACTATTACACTAATGAATGATTATGAGAAGTACTGTTTTATATTCTACAGTATTCAGAATATCTTAAAAAGTTTTAATGGTAAATATTTCACTGATCTAATTGATAAGTTATCAGTTTGTGTTAGTTTGTACTTGAATATTGGGTGTCTGCTTTTTAAAATGTCTTATTTGTTTTATTTTATTTTTGGCTTTTGGGCCACATCCAGCAGGGCTGGGGGCTGCTCTTGGCTTGCTGCTGTGGGTTGCTCCTGGCAGTGTTTGAGGGATCGTGCAATACAGGGACTCAAATTCAGGGCCTCACACATGCAAAGCAAGTGCTCTACCACAGAGCCACATCCCTGGCCCCTGAAATGTCTGTTTATTTTCATATTAAAATTTCATATTTGTTGAAGATACTTTAATTTTATTTTAAATTTGTTTTTGATATATATTGGCATCTAGAATTTTTAACAGTTATATAATCAAATTTCATTAAAGCTGGGGAGCAGAAAGAAAAATACAAAATTAGGGTTAAGGGAGGAATCTGGCTCAGTGGTGGAGCACCTACCTGCCTTGCATGTGTGATGTCCTGAGTTTCGTCCCTGACAGTGCAAAAAAACCTACAAATTAAAACAGTGACATTGGTATAAGAGAATAAAGTACCCACAAAAGGAGGTTTTGTGTGTGTGTGTGTGTGTGTGTGTGTGTGTGTGTGTGTAAAGTCATGCCTTGTCATGACTATCACAAGCCCTGTTAGAATTGCAAAGAAAACGGTAGTGTTTTGTCCTTGTTTGCCAACAACATGTTCTAATTTTCAGAAAGAAACAGCTTTTGGTAGGTCTTATTTGTTTTTTGTTTGTTTGTTTGTTTTTGGACCCATATACCCAGCAGTTCAGAACTTACTCTTGGCACAGAGCTCAGGAATTAAGTTTGTTGGAACTGGGGCCTGTGTACTCAACCTGGTCCAACCTCTGGATTTTTTTTCCTGAACCTTGACAAGACTGAATGATAATAAAATGCAAATGTTAATAATAAAAGCCAAATGTTTATGAAACTGGAGCTATCTAGTCAATACAATCATAAAACTGGATTTGTATAGGTACATTCCATTCAGTTGAAGTGATATATTTAATCTTAAGGTTTGGTAGGTTCATTGGTCACAAATTGAGGCAGGTGATTTAGATTCCCCTGTTATTTGTCTATGCTTCTTTATCAACATATAACTTAAATAAGAGGAAGGACAAATCATACCAGTTTTTGGAGAGATTTTATACACATATCACAAACATTTGAGGTAGCTCTTAGTATTTAATTTGAAAGGTGAGAACTCTTCAGACATGTTTTAAGAAAACCATCTTTAATTGAAACTTTTATGTTATGACTTGGGTACTAAAAATAACCAACATCACCCAGTTTAAATCTCAAAATACCATTGCTGCGTGTGTGTGTGTGTGTGTGTGTGTGTGTGTGTGTGTGTGTGTGTGTGTTTGGGCCACACCCGGCGTTGCTCAGGGGTTACTCCTGGCTGTCTGCTCAGAAATAGCTCCTGGCAGGCACAGGGGACCATATGGGACACCGGGATTGGAACCAACCATCTTTGGTCCTGGATCGGCTGCTTGCAAGGCAAACGCCACTGTGCTATCTCTCCGGGCCTCGTGTGTTCTTATTTCACCTCTCGAAAGAAGATAGAGTTTGAAAGTGACAGCTTACAAACTAACTCCAAACCCATATGTCTTTGTAATTGTATGCTGTCCCGCTTGATTATAAATTATTTTAATATGAGGTATTTACGTATGTGTAGAAGACATTTGAGCTTTACTTTTCTGAGGCAGCTATTAGTTTTGTTTTCCTGGTAAGAAAAAACTGGCTGAAGTTGGAGTTGATCATTTCAGTAAATGCCAACCTAAAACTTGAAACTAAATTTTGGTTCCAAATTGATACATTACTGCATAGCATTAGACTTCACAGAGCAAATGTAATCACTTTCAGTTACCGTCTGCTTGTAGAGACTTGTTCTAGTCCCTATCCTTTACCTACCCTCTGCTTTCAGAAACATAGACCTCTCAGTCCACAATTTTTAACCTGACAAGCAGGGCCCTTTCATCAGTTAAGAGAGAGCAGGAATGTATGGAAATGGGAATCCTAAGTAAGTATGGGGCCCTGGTTATGCAAAATTTAGAACTTCTAGCTCTCCTATATATAATTGGAAGCTTTACTGTTGTAGAAAAATCAACCATTGCTAAATCTTCAGTTTTAATTGAATTCTGTAGGACATTTCAGTATTCCTCTAATTCAGTATACTTTATCAGGCATTCTGGCTAGACTTTGGTAGTCTTACATTTTTATTCTATTTCATTTTTCTGTATACTTTTAGTAGTTTGTCAACATCTACAGGTTTATCTAGAGATTATAAGAAATTGCACAGATGGGTTGTTTTGTTACTAGATTTCCATTGTAGTCCCAAGTGATAATCTGGTAAATTTCTACTTTGCTTAAGTAGTAATTTATATCAAAAGTTAGTAAATATTGGCATAAGGATTATTATTCTTTTGTTTTATTTATTACTTTATTACCATCTTTTGTGAATATTAACACCTTTTGTGAATATTTATTTTTTTTAGCCTGCAGATTGCAGAGCTTTAATAGAAAAACTAAAAGTTTGTAATGATGAACAACTACTCTTGGAACTGCAGCAAATCAAAACATGGAACATTGGGAAGGTATGTAATCCATGATTCCAAAAGTCAGGACTTTGGATATCTTTTTCTTTAGCCCTGATACTGGAACAACCACAATAAGGTAGCTTAATTTAAAAATTATGTGTTGTAGTAGCATAGTTAATAGACTAGTATTTATCTTCTGCTTATTTAGCTTGTTAATGTTTACCAAAATTTTTGAAGGAAAAGAATGTAAAAGGAGTATGTTTCTGAGGATGAGAATTTTTACTTAGGTGATGATAAAGAATCCAAACCATAGGGGGACAGAGTGATAGCACAGCAGTAGGGTGTTTGCCTTACACGCTGTCAACCTGGGTTCAATCCCCAGCATCTCATATGATTCCCCAAGCCTTCCAGGAGTGCAAATTCAGGAGTAACCTCTGAATGCCACTGGGTGTGGCTCAAAAACTCAGAAACAAACAAAAAAACCCAAACATTTTAGTTTTAAATGTTAATTTTAGTTAAGAATTTTTAGTTCAGAATTATTTTGTTTATAAATAAAATGCTAAAAAAGTTGATAAAATTGGCTCTGACAGGAAGAGTTGAAATTTTTACATGGTAAAAAAGATAGCCAAAATGCTCTCTCCTGAGATCCTGTTAGGAATTTTATAGTATTGACTGCTGTTAACACAAATCCTGATTGGTAGAACAGAAAAACTCAGCCATTTGACTAAGAATACAGATTTTATTTGTGGGATATACAAAGATGAGAAGAAAGGTTGTTTTGATCAGCAAGGCAGTGTATCAAAGCTTAGCCAAAAAAAGCACTCATACACTGGGGAGTGAAAGTGAGGCTGAACCTGATTTGATAGCTGGCATTCCACATGTTACCCTGTGCCTGCCAGGATTAACTCCTGAGCGCCCCCTGGTGTGGCCCAACAAACAAACTGTAACAGTAGGAAAAAAAAATACCCACACAGCATTTTTGCCTTATTTAAATATTTTTTTCTCTCCTGCAATCTAGTGTGAGTTATATCATTGGGTGGACCTTTTGGACCGCTTTGATGGAATTCTCTCAGATGCTGGGCAGACTGTGGAGAATATGTCATGGATGCTCGTATGTGATAGACCAGAAAGAGAACAACTGAAAATGCTTCTTTTGGCTGTGTTGAACTTCACAGCCTTGCTTATTGAATACAGCTTCTCTCGGCATCTGTACAGCTCCATAGAGGTAGGAGAAATTAAAACCTGTGTTACTCTTCATAAGTAGAATTGCTCTTCTCCAAAAGTAAACAAATTGCTATTTTTCTCTGATAGTGCTTTTCATTATGAAGTTTTGGGTTTTCCATTATCAAAAACAATGGTAGGATGCATAAGGGATTAATGAGATTAATGGGAAGGTATATTTTATATACTTTATGTTTATTTGAGGCTTGTACTTAGTCCTCCTGCCTTTTTTAATTACCTCCTTGACCCCAATAGGAAAGTTCTTAACTGTTGCCTTCACTTTGCTTTTCAGGGTTCAAGAATTACTGTGGTGAAACATGTATTGAATTTGCAGAGATTAATTTTGTCCCTAATTGTTAGATCAGTCCCAGATTATTTTGAACAGTTAGAATTAATGTGATTATCATGATGTAGCCACTTACTGCTCTTCTCCATACTGCTTTTTATTTCTTCTCTCCCCTTACCAAAATATAAAGTAACATCCTATATTATTTTACCTCTATATCATAAAGAGTAAATGGGCATAAGCATCAGTAAGTTTTGAATTAGTCAGAAATTTCTATAAAATGAAATTACATTTCATTTATCTCTAGACTTGATAGGTTAAGCTTACTTAACCTAACACTGTTGGTTAAGGTGCCTGTTCTGTTAAAGTTTCTCTAAATCTTTGGTTAATAAACACAAGATTAGAACAAGTGAAAAGAAAATGACTTAAAAATAAGTGTGAAATAATTGAACCGAGGACCTACCAGAGTTTCAGTTTGGGGATGGACAGACATTTTGTTAAAAATAAAATTTTAAATTCAAAATGAAGTATGTGATAGGCCAGATAATATGTGTAGGGGTTAAGACATTTATTTGCCTTGTACTTAGCAGATCCTGATTTAATCTGTCACCCTATATGGTCTCCTAAGCACTGCCATATGTGATCCCTCAGCACAGAGCAAACTCACAGTAAGCCCTGAGCACTGCTGAGTGTGGAAATATATGGCCTTTAGGATGTGATTGGATTATATGGAAATACTTGTTTTATTTCCACCTGTTGTTTCATTTTCAGATATATTTCCAAGCTGATTTTGGGGCAACACATCCAGTAGTATTTAGGAACTACTACTGGCTTTGTAGTCAGGGATCCAATCCAGGTTGGTTACATGAAAGGCAAGCACCCTACTCAGCCACTCCATTTTTTTGTTGTTGTTGGATCACACCTGGTGGTGCTCAAAGGTTACTCTTTTTGGTTTTTGGGTCACACCCGGCGGTGCTCAGGGGTTACTCCTGGCTGTCTGCTCAGAAATAGCTCCTGGCAGGCACGGGGGACCATATGGGACACTGGGATTCGAACCAACCACCTTTGGTCCTGGATCGGCTGCTTGCAAGGCAAACACCGCTGTGCTATCTCTCCGGGCCCCTCAAAGGTTACTCTTATTCTGCATTCAGGAATCACTTCTGGTGGGCTCAGGGGATCATATGGGATTGAACCCAGGTTGACAGCATGCAAGGCAAGTGCCCTAACCTGCTGTACTCTGGCCCAACTTGGCTGATAGATTTTTTTTATTTAAAAATTGCTTTATTGAACTTGATGATTTTAACGTTGACCACAAATTGTGCTTCAATATATTGCAAGTTTCTTTGGGAGGGGATGCCACACCTGGCGATGCTCAGGGGTTATTCCTGGCTCCCTGGCAGGCACATTGGACCATATGGTCCTAGGTCAGCCATTTGCAAGGCAAACACCCTATCCCTGTGCTATCTTTCTGACCCATATTGCAAGTTTTGATTATATTAAAAACCAAAATAGTTACTCCTAATCTCTGTTGCATGGTACCATTAACATTCATAAATACCTCCAGCTATGGTTGATAGCTTTTGCTTTTCAAAATTTTGTTAAGTATTCACTTTAAAAACATAGGCTCTGTTGTGGTTTCTGTCACAGTATTCTCTTAAATATATTCATTTATTAAATTGAGATGTCATCTTTTTAAAAATCTTACTGAATCATTGTGAAGTACAAAGTTACAAAGTTATTTGTAATTGAGTTTCAGGAATACAATGTTCAAGCACCAACCCCTTCACTAATGTCCACCTTCCTTTCCCACAAGTGGCCCATTCCACCACTCTCTTGTCTGTCTCTGGCAGGCAATATTCCCCCCCCCCTTTAGCCACTATGGTTTACCTATTACTCGGTATACTGCATATCACTTTACCTTCTTTCAAAACCCAATCCTTGCCCAAAGATCCTATAATTGTTGGAGTGGTCCCCTACATTGGCAAGCTTCCACTACGGACCAGTTTTCTGTCAGTGTCTTTGAACATTAATTAATTACCCTACTAAGTTTGATGTCTTTAGCTTTTATATACAGGGATCTTTTTTAAATATTTTATTTGAGCACCATGGTTACAAACATGTTTGTAGTTGCTTGTGTATTTTTTTTTGTTTTGTTTTTGGGTCATACCTGGCAGCGCTCAGGGGTTACTCCTGGCTCTGCGCTCAGAAATCGCTCCTGGCAGGCACAGGAGACCATATGGGATGCCGGGATTCGAACCACCGACCTTCTGCATGAAAGGCAAACGCCTTACCTCTATGCTATATCTCCGGCCCCGGTTGTGTATTTTTTAATCAACTCCAATTTTGTATTTGTGATAAAGAATGCAGGCGAGTATAACATTGACTTTTGTAATACTTTTAGTCTAGCTTGAAAATTATGGTTCTTGAATTCCTTTAAGTATTGTAATACACACACATTTCCACATATAGAGTCTGTTTATGCTGCCATAGCCACCTGCAATTTGGGACTGCTATTTATGATTTTCTATTTTATTGGACTTTTCCAAATTGCCAGATTATAAGCTTCTTGAAGACAAGATTGTATGTATGTTATGTGTTTAATTATTTATACTTTCTGGTATTGTTAAATATTGGCAAGTTTACTTGAATACCATGAACTTTTCTTTTTTGTCCCTTGTAGCATTTGACAACTTTATTGGCTTCTTCTGATATGCAAGTGGTGCTGGCAGTCCTTAATCTTCTGTATGTGTTTAGCAAAAGATCAAACTACATCACACGTCTTGGGTCTGACAAGAGAACCCCACTGCTAACCAGATTACAACACTTGGCAGAGGTGAGTCATGTATAAAGTCTTTATGGTCACAAGCATTTGACCTTTTAGTTCCTTTTCACAGGTGCTTCTTGCAGACAAAATGGCTAGCAATCCCCAAGTTAATAACATTACTCCCTTAACTGAAAAGAACTATTGGAACCTACTTTTCTAGGTCCCTCTAAAATTTAAGATATATCCTCAATCATTACAAAGTAATTTTGAGGAACTATAGGAACTTGTTTACAGAGTATAATCCACTTGCTAAAAATGGCACCTTTTCTTCTGGGAAGAAAATTCAGAATTAGATTCTACTTGGGACGAGAAGTAGTCTAAAATCAATGGTCTAGATTTGAATTCTGACCCTTTTAGCTTTGATAATTAAATTTCTCATACATAAATCTAGTGTATGTCTTCATAATGGTCTCATAATAAAGTAAAAATTTGGATACATAGTGAATAAATTAGTGCTTTTTTTCAGTTATTGGCTTAAGGCACTAGCAATTATAAGTGGAAGCAGAAACTCTCCCATGGAAATGGAATTTAACCAACTATTTCCAAGAGCAAACAGATATGATTAACAAAATTATTGAAGTAACACTGTAAGTTTCAGGCATTATACTTTACAGCTATTTTACTGTCACACTCACTATCAAAAATCTAATTTTCATGCATCCCTATATACTTCAACCCTCTTGTTTTGGGACCATACCTGGCTTATTCTTGACTTTTGACTGTGAGCTCCTGGATCTTTCCTGGCAGGGCTTGGGATGATGCCAGAGATCGAACCTAGTTTGGCTGTTTGTAAGGTACCCTATCCACTGAATTATCTCTCCAGTCCAAACATCCCTTTACTTTTTAATTATATAACCCCCTTCTCTTGTAATCACCAAATTCTACTCTATATTTTCTTCATTACTCAGGACCCATCTGTTCTATCACAAATGACAAGGATTCATTTCTCTTTGCTTTTTGGGCCATACCCAATCGTGCTCAGGGTCAATCCTGGTGGAGCTTGGGGAACCATGTATGGTTCAAACCCAAGATGAACAGAATATAGACTGTAGGATCTATAAATTGAAGGCTGATTTCTAGTTCCGGATAGTTGGGATATTAATACTTTATTGTATTTTCTGTCATAGTATTAATGTTTTATTTACCAAAAAAATCTTACTAGTTTTGTTATTCATAGATAATATAGGTATTCTATAATAGCCTTTTGCCATTATGCTAAAGATTTCAAATTTTTTTTGTATTTTTGGGCCACACCCATTTGATGCTCAGGGGTTACTCCTGACTAAGCGCTCAGAAATCGCCACTGGCTTGGGGGGACCATATGGGACGCTGGGGGATCGAACCATGGTTCTTCCATGGCTAGCGCTTGCAAGGCAGACACTTTACCTCTAGCGCCACCTCGCCGGCCCCAAGATTTCAATTTTTCTATTTAAAATCAAATAAAAATTTTAATACATTGAGGCAAGGCATCTGAGAGATCCTATAGTAGTTGAGACATTTATTTTTTTTATGCTCCACTCCCCAGTTCAATTCCTGGTACCCAGCATCACCATGGTCACTCCTGACCACAGGGCCCATGAACGCTACAGAGTATGATCAAGACCAAAAAATAATGGGTCACTATATCATACATGTTTTTTGTGGGATGTAACTCTTAATTAAGAATATTTTTAAGGGCCGGAGAGATAGCATGGAGGTAAGGTTGGGTGCTTGCAAGGCAAATACTTTACTAGCTGTACTATAGCTCTGGCCCTTACCATACAATTTTTGGTTTGTATTAAACCACTGTGAGATACAGAGTTTAAAAGTTGTTGATAGTTGAGTTTTAGTCATACCCAACTCTTCATCAGTGTTCATTTCCTGCCACCAATTTTCCCAGTTATCCGTCATCCCACCCCTTAGTGCAGTGGTGGGCAACCTTTTTCTTTCAACTGAGTCAAATCTCGCCAAAACCACGATTGAAATTTATTTTGAGAGCCCCATTTTAAAACTGAAAATACATAGGATGATACACTGTTTTTAGTGTCAATAAGTTTTTATTGAGAATATTCTGCATACAATTATCCACATAGGTGGGGGGATGCAAATAACACAACTAATAAAACAAAAAGTTTAGAATGATATTATTTATCAATAACGTTAACTTCCGTAAAATTTGCCTTACAATGTAGAGAAAATTACATCCTGACAATGACTGACAAAGTCACA
Source organism: Suncus etruscus (assembly GCF_024139225.1). NCBI lineage: Eukaryota > Metazoa > Chordata > Mammalia > Eulipotyphla > Soricidae > Suncus > Suncus etruscus. The sequence continues at coordinate 55,896,994 of NC_064868.1, read as the reverse complement.
GACACTAATGTGAACATTGGCCTTGGTACAGGGCTGCACACAGGGCACGCACTGGCAGAGGCTAAGAGCAGAGTCCTGACTCCTGAAGCGGCTGCCCGGCACACAGAAAAGACACATTAAAAAGTATAAAGAGCCGAATGTGGCTCACGAGCCGCGGCCTGCTGACCACTGCCTTAGCCTAACTCTTTGGCAGACACTTCTTTCTTCTTTCCCAGTTTTTCCTTTTAGGATTAGTGGTTTGCAATATTGTTACTTAAGGGAGTACCATTTCCAAATTTCCAAATCTTGTCCAGAATAAGCATTTCCAACTATTATTGTCATGGTGGTCCTTTCTTCATCTTCACTGCACTTCCCATACAACATTTCTATTGTCTTTGCTACTATATATTATTTTTAAGATTAAATGAAATAAAACTTATAAATGTAATGTACTCATGTTGAAAGTACTTAATGAGAACTATAATTGAAGGGTTATTTAAATATTATATTCTAATATTTTTCTTTAAAATTTTCATAATATTCCACTCATTTAGCTATTTTTCTATTAGTGCATAATTTTTTACCTTTTATAAACTATTGCATCATTCAACCCCTGGGGCAGGAGGAGATTTGGTAAAAGTAAATCCCTTTTATTGGGCATACTCACATGATGGATAAATTGTTTTTTTGGGGGGGGGATCACAGCAGTATGCACACAAATCAGTCCTGGCAAGCTTTGGGTAACAGATGGGGTCCCCCTATTTAATAATAAAGATAGAACCCAGGTCAGCCACAAGCAAGTCAAATGCCATACCTTCTTGAACCATTTCTCCCATTCAACAAAGATATAGTGGAAGTCTCATCCCCCAGTCCAGGGGCTACTGAAGCAATGCTGACAAAATAAATAATCCACACAAGGTTGTAGAGATAGAACAGGTATAGGAAAACTCCACCATCAGCTATATATTGCTGGTAAAAGACACCAGCGGGCAGACAGGCTAGCTGTGGAACCAAAACTGCAAGCAGTTACTCTAACCCAAGGTCTTTATTGGGAAGAGAAGGACTACCCCAATGTAGGGGTAGGGGACCAATCCAGAGGTACTTCCAGGGGCCCGAGAGATAGCATGGATACAGAGGATGGTGGTTTGAATCCTGGCATCCCATATGGCCCCCGAGCCTGCCAGGAGCAATTTCTGAGCATAGAGCCAGGAGTAACCCCTGAGCGCTGCCGGGTGTGACCCAAAAACCAGAGGTACTTTTAGTCTATGAGTGACAAGCACAAGCAAAGAATTATCCTGAATAGTGTGAAAAATGATTAATCCCAACAACTCCCCCTTGATTTTATAGAAAATGCAGAAATACAAGGCAAAACAAAATTGATAGAATGATGTATGCACAATCTAACTTATGATGCTTTTTACAGCCAAGTTTACCCTCTCTAGCAGTAATTTCCTGAGGAATTAGAAAATTTCCTCAACCACCTTAATGCTAAGGGATATTTTCTTTTTATTTCCCATTTTTAACTGCCTATGCAAATTAGCAGCCACTCTGAGGATTTATTTTATACTGGTGGCTACGTATGTAGCCCATCTCAAAAAAAATTTTTTAACAGAAAGGGTGAATTGTTAGATGACACTCTGCATTTAACCAAAACATTTCCCCAACTTCCTCTTTTCTTTTCATCTATCCTTTTGATATGTAAGTCCAACTGGATCTCACTCAACCCTCCTTTACCTAGTTGAATTTGTATTGGTAGAATGAAATAAAGTAATTAGTGTCCCAGGGTTCTATGCAAAAGATTAGTTCTTTATGATACTCTGTAAAGAATATTCCATGTATCCTGCTCCCTGCAAATTAGACACTTGAAGGCATGCAATTGACCTGGATTGATCCCTGGCATATCTCATAATGGTTCTTGAAATACAAACACAGTCACTACTTCGGTAGCTAAAAAAGATAGGAAACACTGGCAAATGGTGAGAATAAATCTTTCCCTTTTTATTGGTTTTGGGCCATACCCAAAGTAACTCAAGAGTTATTACTGGCTCTGTGCTCAGGCTCGAGGGACCATGCCAGGAATTGAACCCAGGTTGCCCACATTCAAGGCAAGCACCCTACTTTTCATGCTCCCTTAAGCTTCTTTAGAAGTACAAAGGTGTAAAGATATACTTACACTTCATTGCAATTAATTATACATTACAGATATTTAAATTTGTTTACTAATAGTTTTTGGACCACATTGGATAGTTTTTAGGATTCATTCTCAGTGTAGTGCTCAGGGAATCATATGGTACTAACAACTGAACACAGGTCTACCACTAGCAAAGCATACACTTCAATCTGTTGAGCTATCTCTAACCCCAATTTTAGTTATTTAGTTATTTAGGTGAGTACACACACCTAGCCAGGCCAGAGTTTACTCTTGGCTCTGTGCTCAGGGAACACTCTGACAGGAATTTGGGGACCATGAGCTATGCCACTATTCTCCTCACTCCAGGACAATGGGTTGACAGATGTCACGCTACATGCACTGCTTATCAAAGATGTGAGTATAAAGGGATGTAGGTTAGCACAGGACCAAGGATATATGTACATGCTTTGCATACCTTGGACCTCTGGTGTGGTCTTGTTAATGAAGTTAACCAAATAAACACACTAGGAATAGCTTCCTGGCCCCATGAGCACTTCTTGAGTGCCCCTTCATAAAAGAATAAAGGTCAGTTTGGTGGGTCCTGAGAGGCCACAAGGTGAGAAACAAAGCAACTCCATGATTCTCTCCTGACTGGCTTGGTTTATTGTTTGCAACTACCTGCTTCAGACCCTTTTGTTTGGAGTTGAAATTATAGTTTGGGGATTTATTTCACACAAAGATAATTTTAAGTGGGCTTTATTTTACACTTGATCTAAAGCTAAATACACTGGACATTTTATATTCTGTGAAAGTTTAAAAATGTGTAGTGTAAAGAAATAAGCATTTTCGTTGGCAATTTAGGTTTTCCAAGACTTTATTCTTTTTCTGTTGTCTTGAGGGAAAAAGACTGTCTGTACTTGACTTAGATTGATTTCTATGATAGCAACTGACCTTCAAGTTAAATTTCTGTACCTATATAGTTAAAGTTACCTATTTCATTGCTTCCAATCTCTCAAGTTTGTATCTTGTTCTCTACTTTCCCTCATATACATCCTTCCACTAACGTAGTAACCCATTCTTTACCTCTCTTCATCTATTCTCCATAAAGATGCTTCCTTTCCTTTTCAGAAAACTTTGATTTTGATAGACTATGCAAAACATTTTTGATATCCAATTACACATCAGCTTATAGCATGACAGTAGAATTATTTAATAAATCAGTTTTGAACAAGAAAATGTTATCAGAAGATACAGGGCTTAATTGCAGGGAGTCCTGCCACAGTGGTGCATGGGCTACTAGGGCCTAGTGGTGTTCAGAAAACCATTTGGTTCTGTGGAAGAAACCTGTATCCTTAAATACATTAGGCTTGCTTTTTAGCCCTTTAAGTTATCTATCCAGTTTAGAGGTGACTTTGAAAAAATTTGTGGGGAGTAGCAAGGGCAGATGAAAAACATCTGGTGTTTAAAGCAAGTTGAGTATTATAATGTCTTTATTATTTTGATATGATTAAAATAGGCATTGGCTCTAAGATTTATATGTTAATATCCCCTAAGAGTAACTTTGTAAAGATAGGCAGATGCCAGATAGCATATGGGTGGAACACTCAGATGGTGCTAACACTGAAGTCCTGGAGGCTGTGATCTATTTGAACTAGATAAAATAGCCAGAAGAAAAAAAAACAGTGAAGCTAGCTATACCAGCTTCTACACTTGGATAACTTACTGTATAACCAGGAACCATGGGCGCAGACCCTCAGTTCTCTTTGTTGCATCTCATCTTCGCAGTTCCTTCTATAGAAGGAGTTGGGGCAAACACAGAGAGACCCCAGCAAGCAGATTTCAACCAGTAGGTTTCGTTTTATTTATTGTTAGGAATTCCTGGTAAAGGTACAAACTGGAAAGCCTGAGGATGAATTCCAAGTTCTTCTTGGGCCCTAAAGCTGCTACTTACGTTGGGCAGACTAATTCCAGGCTTTGGAAAACGGTCATGATCAAAATTACACTGGAAAAGAAGCATTTCTATATTTCTGCAGTCCTTAGATCCTTAGGTGGTCCTCCTCTGTTACTGTCTTTGGAACTTTGAGCTGAGGAGTATTAGAACCTCTAATCTGCCAGATCTATGGGGTAATGAGGGATACCTTGCTGTGCTCAAGGCTTACTCCTGGCTCTCTGCTCACTACTTTTGTCAGTGCTTACCAGACCATATGTGGTACCTGGGAGTCAAATTAGGGTCAGCCAAGTTTAAGGGAAGTACCTTACCCCTGCACTCTTTCTCCAGCCCCATATATCTTAGGGATTTGAAAAAAAGGGAGCAAGGAGAACTCAGCAGCAAACTCTTAGGCACAGGCTGTTTTATAAGCATAGAGTGACCTAATCAAAATTATACAGAAAGGTTTTTTTTTTTTGGTTTTTGAGCCATATCTGGCAGTGCTTAGAGCAGGGGTCTCAAACTCAATTTACCTCGGGGCCGCAGGAGGCAAAGTTGGGGTGAGGCAGGGCCGCATAAGGGATTTCGCTTACCGAATATTCGTAATAAAAAAATTGCATTAGTAAGAAAAAAAATCGCATTAAACATTTGCATACTCAAAACGGAACTGCTCAGGGTATGCAAATGTTTAATGTGATTTTTTTTCTTACTAATGCGATTTTTATTGTGATTATTCGGTAAGTGAATAATCGGGAATACTGTGATATTTGAAGGCTGGCCGCGGGCCACAAAATGTTGTACGGAGGGCCGCAGGCCGTGAGTTTGAGACCCCTGGCTTAGAGGATACTTCTGATTCTGCACTTAGAAATAGCTCCTGGCAGGCTCCAGGGACCAAATGGAATGCTTAGGATGAACTTGGATTGACCATATGCAAAGCAAGTGCCCTACCTGTTGTGCTATCACTCTGGCCCAAAAAGTTGAATTCTTTATTGTCCTTTAAAAAAAAAAACTATGCCAAAAAAAAAAAAAGATAAAGGGGCCGGAGAGATAGCATGGAGGTAAGGCGTTTGCCTTTCATGCAGAAGGTCATCGGTTCGAATCCCGGCATCCCATATGGTCCCCCGTGCCTGCCGGGAGCAATTTCTGAGCATGGAGCCAGGAGTGGCCCCTGAGCACTGCCGGGTGTGACCCAAAAACCACAAAAAAAAAAAAAAAAACTATGCAAGAACGATTATAGTTACCTTGTAATCAGAAATATTTCTTATATGTAACAATACTGAACATTGGAGCATGCTGCAGAGAACCATGCCACAATAATACTTATGACCACTGAAGCCCCTAATATGCCCTGTTTGGAAATATGTTTCTTTGTTCTTTTTGAGGTGCTTGTTGAGACAATATAGGAAAGATGGTTCTCTGAACTAGAGATGGGCCAGAAGACAACTAAAACCCAGCATGGAGAAATCTTTTTCCCCTCAGCTAATTTTTTAATCTATTTTTCTTCATTTACTCATCAGGAATTTTAAGTGTGTACATATGGATTTTCAGACACAGTTTTCAACACTGTATATGTGTGTGTCCATATTTAGTGATACTTTGACTTAGTCTCAGAATTCCCCATGTTAATTTTAATTGGCACTTAGCTATAGTAGAATGTTTGTTTGAGGTGTTCACAACTTGAATCTTTGTGCTCAGGATTTGATCATAACTCCTGGTTGACCCAGGGGACCATCCTTGGGTCCAGTGACTAAAACCAATTTAGCTGCTTGCAGGACAAGTTCCCACTCTGTACCATTTCTTTAGCTCCTATAGTAGTAAATTTTAACATTTTTTGTTTAGCTATTAGGTATGATTTACTCTATTGAATAATCTATTGCATTTTGACATGTATATTGGTTTGCTGTTTTTCTACTGTAAAACTGTTATAGGAGATAAAAGCCGTTTATCATTCATTAAAAGTTAGTTTCCCTGCATCTCTATATTGTTTCTCTCTCTATTTCCTTTTTGTTCATACTATTAACAAAAATAGTTCCAAAATGTGTTAGATGGCTTTTTACAAAATGTTGAATACCATGTTTTTACCTGCATAAAATAAGTATAGTATATGTTGTATTTTTTTTCCTCCGGTGTTTTGGTTTGTTTTTGGTTTTGGACTATGTTGGGTCAGTGTACTCCCATCTAGCCAGTGCTTGGAGGCCCTGTGCTCTGGACTTTTTAGCTCTTTTCTGCTCCAGAGAGTAGTTAGGTTATTCATTGAGCAATATAAAGTTGCAAAATTGTTTTTGATTGAGTTTCAGGTTATAGTGTTCCGACACCAAACCCTATTACTGATGTCCACTTCCTTCCACCAATATCCCCAGTTTAGGCACTATTTTCTTTTCCCTTTTTCCTTTTAGGCATTGTGGTTTTATAATCCTGTTACTAATAGGATATCACACATAGCTCTTTACTTCCTTTCAGCACTTAGTTCTTGTCTGCGTGTCCACTTCCCTCTATCATTGTTATAATGGTTCTTTCCCTAACTTTTCTCCCCTCTTCCCCACAGTGGCAAGGTTTCTACTGAGTTTCCTTTCTGTTGTCTTTGGGCATTTTCCCCATCCTGTATATATACAAACTTATTCGGTTTTTATACTTATTCATGTCTATTCTTTCCCTTTGACTCATTTCACTCACCATGCTATCTATCTATCTATCTATCTATCTATCTATCTATCTATCTATCTATCTATCTATCTATCTAATCTATCTATCTGTAAATTCTAGCCTTTTTAGTGGTTGAGTGGTTTTCCATTGTGTGCCATAGCCTCTTTACTCAGTCATCTGTTCTTAGAAAGTTGGCTTGTTTACAGATTTTGGCTATTGTGAATAGTGCTATAGGAGCATAAGAGTGCAGTGCCTTTTCCACATTGTGTTTTTGTACTCTTGAGATATATCCCCAAGAGTGAAATTGCTGGGTCTAGAAGTTCAGTTCCTAGTTTTCTTTTTCTTCAGGGACTGTCCATTGTCTTTCATTTACTTTGGGTTTTTGTCTTTTGCAGGTTCTTGATTGTGAATAGTTAAATTGCTGATGTGAAATAATTTTATCCCTGTTTTAAGTGGATGTTGTTTTTGTTGTTTTGAGATCATTGGTTCTGCACTTGAGAATAACTCCTGTGGACTTTAAGGGGTGCTGAGGATTAAACTCTGGTTAACTGTGTGTAAGGGAAATGCCTTCTCTGCTGTACTATTTCTCTGGCTCCACGATATTGAGTCTTACCAAAAAGATTCCTTGCATTTATTCACATGACCATATGTTTTGTGAATATTGAAGAGGAATACACTATCCCACTTTCCGTCATTGCAGCATCTAGGAGTTGCACACATACAGACTATGTTGTTTTCACATAGCTGTGCTATTCACTGGGAGTCACACATCAAGTATATCAGCATGTGGGGAGCCAAGATACTCATTGAGGTTTTTCAGTCCTTTAGTTGTGCTTTCACCTGCTCACCAGGTGTTAAACTTAGTTGAGGCAAACAAACTCTGGTTGTGGTTCTTTCTTGGGGTCATCGCAGTGCACATAGAATGCTCATATGAAGTTTTTATTGTTGTTATGCTGCTTGTACTTTCTGATGCTTATACCTGACTGTATAGCTAGAAACTGCTTTGTATACTGGAAATCACGGAGAGCAGAGCTGCCAGAATTGTGTTTAATCCAGGTGGGACTTGAGGCACTCTAAACCCCTTTGTTATTATTCCTCAGGGCAATGATTATATGCACAATAGCTCATCTTTCTCAAATTAATAGCCCTGTGGGACTTTAAGGTTTATGTATCTGGTGTCCCAGAGCTGAGATGTTCAAGATTTCATAGTTGCACTGCTGTGGTCATACAGGTCTCTGGATCAAGAAAAGACTGCTGCCTCAGTTCCAGGTTGAACAGGGTTAAGAGTTGGTGATGCTAGATCCCCTCCCCCACCACATACAGACAACATATATATTACTTTACTAACCTTACTTCAGGGTGCATTTATTTTGCTGCACTCTGGCAGTGAGTTGTGGAGCTTGCATTTTTGGGAAGAGGGTAGACTGCAAATGTGATATAATCCCCTGATGGCTTTGCTTTAGTTTTACCTCTACCTTGAAACTTACCTCAGAAGTATGCACTAGGATGTTTTTGTTTCTAAGGAGAGCAGAGATGGTATCACCCATTAAGTTGTGAGATGCCACTGTAGTGAATTCTACTGCTTATTCGGCTCCCTTCAAATAATTTGTCTGATTAAAGTTTTTTTCTTGCTTTCTTGATTTGCATTTGTGTTGAATATCTTTTTTTGCCCCTTTACTTTCTTGGGCACTTATATATTCTTTTTTTTGGGGGGGGGGCACACCCGGTAATGCTCAGGGGTTACTCCTCGCTATGCGCTCAGAAGTTGCTCCTGGCTTGGGAGACCATATGGGACACCGGGGAATCAAACCGCGGTCTGTCCAAGGCTAGCAGGCAAGGCACCTTACCTCTAGCGCCACACCTGGCATTGCTCAGGGGTTACTCCTGGCTGTTTGCTCAGAAATAGCTCCTGGCAGGCACGGGGGACCATATGGGACACCGAGATTCGAACCAACCACCTTTGGTCCTGGATCGGCTGCTTGCAAGGCAAACGCTGCTGTGCTATCTCTCCGGGCCCGCACTTATATATTCTTAAAATTTAAATGAGTTCTTCTTGTTTCTGGGTGCTTGGGGTTTCTTGTTCTGCTCAGGGCTGACTGTGGCAGGGCTCAAGGGACCCCTCCCGTCCCCTCCCCCAAGTCAAGGAGTGATTGATGAGTTGCCCGTGACAGGACAAGTGCATTTTTTTGTTTTAGTTTTGGCACCATATTTAGTGGTGCTCATGATTACTCTGAGATTAGTGCTCAGGACCATAAATGCTAACATTGAACCTTTGGCCTCTTGTATGTAATGTGTGCTCTCCAGCCTATTGAATATATCTTCATCACTCCTCTGTGGGGATTCTTCCCCCTAACAAAAATTTGGATATAGCCCTTGGTAGAATTAGGTATTAGAATGCAAAGGATTTGCAAAAATTGAATAGAAGAGAACGTGGAAATAGTAGAATAGAAAACAAATATCTTTGAGGCAAGCATAGAATAAGTCTACTTAGGATCTTTTAGATGTAGAACAACATGGGCAAAGAATGGAATAGGACACTGTCAGAACTTTACTTTTAAGATACTTTTAAGCCTGCTAATTAGCTATGTGAATTATCCCAGCCTCTCATACTCATGTAAGTATTGTATGCTAATATCTCTGTCAACTTAAATAGTGTCAGCCATCCCCCATGCTTGGATATGAATAAATGTGGTATGAATAAATAGTTGATACCCTGAGACTAGTTAGGGCTTCCCAGGCAACCTTGGATAGTCCCTATGTGTTGGTCTTATTCTCTGTTACTGACTCCTGCTACACAGGTCAAAGGTGCCAGTCTAATATGCTTTAGACAGTCCTCATTTGTTGTCTTCATGTACCCCTTTATATTATTAATTTAAGAAAATTTTCCACCTTTTCTAAACATTTGCATGCCTGTTACCCAAGTAATCAAAATTTCTTGGATATTTTGTATGGATCTGGCTGTTATAGCCTCTACACACACCTTTCTTGGTAGAAGAATGCTAAATTGTTGGACATTATAGCCCCCACATGCACCTTTGTGTGGAAGAATGCTAAATTGCTGGGGGTTTCATAAGAAGTACCTCTTGGTCATCTTGCTAGTATCAGTCCTCATGTTGCTTTTAATTTTGTATTCAATAGTATCATGTCCGTTTGCATCCCTGACACTTTTGCTATATGGCAACTCTGGATATCAGATTTTTATACCTATGAATTAAAAAAGAGAATAGTGACAAGTCTGTGTGTGTGTTACAGAACCTGTGATTTACAAATTTATTGATAGTTGAGTTTTAGTTAATACCAGTCCTATCACCAGTGCTCCCAGGCTCCATCACCTGCCCTGATTCTCCCGACAACCTCTGTTTTATTTGTTTTGGGAACACACCCATACTTCAGGGTCTGTGCTCAGATATCACTTATGGCTGTGCTTGGAGAGGACCATGGGAGGTGCTGGGGTTTCAACTCCTAGAATCAGAGTCCCAAGCAGTAGTATAGCAAGTAAGGTGTTTGCCTTGCACCAGTTGACCAAAGTTCAATCCCCAAAGTCCATATGATCCCTTGAGCCCACCAGGAGTAACCCCTGAGTACCACTGGGTATAGCCCACAAACAAACAAAAACAACTTACAGAATCAAGCAAACATTCTAGAACCAGATATGCTACTTGCATGTATGTGGCCCACCCAGGTTTGGTTCCCAAGCACTGCAGGGTGTAGCCTCAGAACAGAATATCCTCTTTGACCAGTAGATATATTTTGTCATCTGTTATCTATAGCCAACAAGGAGATTATATTTTATAGTTCTACTTTAGCCTTCACTTCCTGAAATCACAGAGCCTGGTAATTAGTGAAAGGTTTGGAACTTAAGGATTTGTTTTCACCAAAAAAGGTCTTTCTGATACAAGTATTTAGCCTTAGAGCAGGGGTCTCAAACTCAATTTACCTGGGGGCCGCAGGAGGCAAAGTCTGGGTGATCCTTGGGTGCAAAGTCAGTAGTAAGCCTTGAACATTGGGAGGGTGTGACCCAAACAACTAAAACAAAACAAAACAAAACAAAAAAAGATTCCTCTAGGGCAGGGCCACAAAATGTTGTACGGAGGGCCGCAAAGGTCCCATGGGCCACAAGTTTGAGATCCCTGCCTTAGAGTGTCCTTTGTAGTTTGTCAGGAATATCAGGAAGTTTTCACCTTTTATTCTATCTTTTTGTCTTGCCAAATGCCCACTTCTTAAGAAATTCCAAATTAGGTAAAAATGACTGATGGCAAATGAAAGTACAGGCTTAATTAGTAAACAAGATTATAATAATGTATAATGAGCAACTTTTGTCACTGCCTTAGTATCTAGTTTTCTTTCTTTCTTTTGGTTTTTGGGCCACACCTGGTGATACTCCGGGGTTACTCCTGGCTATGCGCTCAGAAATCACTCCTGGCTTGGGGTACCATACGGGATGCTGGGGGATCAAACCGCTGTCTGTCCTAGGTTAGTGCATGCTAGGCAAAATCCCTACCACTTGTGTCACTGCTCCGGCCCAGTTTTCTAATTTCTGGATTTTGTGATGGTAGAATATAGTAGTAATGAAAATGCATTACAATTTTGATCATGCCAAAAATTGAGACTTAGAGACTTGCCTTGCACATGGCTGATATGGACTGGATCCTGACTTCAGTCACTGGCACATCACTAAGAGTTATCCCTGAGCACAGAGCCAGGAGTAAGCCCTGAATGCCACTGGGTGTAACCTGAATGTTTTAGAAAACAAACAAACAAGCAAACAAAAAGATTCAAAGAGAATATTGGGCTGGAGAAAAAGCACAGTGGTAGGGCATTTGCCTTGCATGCAGGAGGGACACAATTCAGTTCCCGGCATCCCAGGTGGGCCCTCAGCCTGCCAGGGGGGATTTCTGAGTGCAGAGCCAGGAGTAACCCCTGAGCGCTGCAGGGTATGGCTCAAAAACCCAACAAGCATTAAATAATGAAGTTTTAAATAATCTATGTGATAAGAGACCTATCAGCAAGTATGGGTACAGGTTTGTAAATGCAATGCTACTTATTCTCAATGTTATCCTCACAGAACAATTATGTTAGTCCCTGGTAAAAATTGCTCTTGATTAGTATCGCATTTTTACTGTCTGTTTTATTTTACTTTCTTATAGACTTTAACACTATGTTCCTAGCAGTCTCATACTCTTATATTTATTCACAAGATTACCTTAAGTACTGTTGTGCTAATACTCATTTTCCTTTTTTAAGAGCTGGGGTGGAAAGGAAAATGGATTTGGGCTTGCAGAATGTTGCAGAGACTTGCATATGATGGTAAGTAACTCCTTTTGGTATGGGTGTCTTGGCAGAGCTTTGTGTTACCTCCTGTAATCTTTACATTGACTGTATAGCATATATAAATTTGATACTTATTTCAGAAAGATACAGAGGAATCTGAGCTCAATTGAAGCATTATAAACATTGTTTACATATGCTGTGCCCTTAGTATGCTAGAGTTAGACAACGAATCTCAGAAACATACTGTATATATTCAGTATGCAGTAGGAAGCTGCATTTGGTGATTTGTTTGAAAATTATTAAAATTTCAAAGTGATTCTATTTATATTCTTGCACTGGAGCTTCTGGAATTCTGGGCTGTCTGGCACAATTTGTAATGATTCCTTGAAAAAGTTTCACCATTAGAGTATTTGAGAACATAGAACATTCTGTATGCTTAAAGTCATGACTTAGCATCTTCCATTTGCTCAGGCCATCTCCCTTGTCTTACTATACTTCTGTGAACTCAGACATAACTGAAATTTTTAGAATAATTTTTGTGACAAACCTGGTCTACTGAAGGTAAAACATGTGCCCTGCCTTTTTTAAAATTCATTTAGATATAGGTGGACATTTGGGTTTGACTCAGATCTTTGCTAATGTAACTAGAATCACAATGAACATAGTTATGCAAATAGCTTTTTGTTTATTTGTTTGGGTTTTGGCCACACCTGGGACACTTGAGTTATTCCTGGCTTTACACTCAGAAATCACTTCTGGCAAGCTGGGGGGTGGGGACCATATGGGATATTGGGGATCAAGCATACAAGGCAAACACCCTAATGGCTCCAAAGCTCAGTTGTGTATATATCTATTTTAATTAATTTGTGTGTTCTTGAAATAGATGGAAGGGAGAAGAGTCACTACTAGGTCATGTTATAGTTTCATATTTAAATTTTTGGGAAATCTCATACACTTATAAAAGTGCTCTTTTGCTGTCTTTAGTTTGTATCTCTGGCCTTTCTTGGATCTTACTCTTTTGTCTGAGGAAAGCTATAGTCAAAATTAATTTCTTGAAAGAAGGGATATATGTAACATAATAAAGTCTTCCCAACTTTTATGTTCTTCTAATTTGATCTTTGCTAAGTCAGTGAAGACAATATAGCTTTTGGATACATTGTTCACTCTTGTGGCAGGAGTTGAGGAGTTGAACCCAGAGATTATTACTTTGTAAGCAAATGTTACGTGCTTTTACTGTGTCAGTCATAACTTTGTATCTAATTTATTCATGTGCTTTTTATGCAGAAATACCCACCTAGTGCAACTACACTACACTTTGAATTCTATGCAGACCCTGGGGCAGAAGTCAAAATTGAGAAAAGGGTGAGTTTTACTTAGACTTGTGGAAAAGGGTCTATGCTTTACTGTAAATGAGTTTCAGTTTTTTAAGACTCCATAAAGAGAATGGATTTGATTTAGGTTGGTACCCTCCAAAGCTAAATATACTTTGCACTGTTTCAGGAATTGTATACCCACTTAATTTTAAGCTCCTACAAGAGAGGTCTTAATGACTTGTTTATTTTCTTTAGATTCAGTAGATAATTTGAACTTGTAGTTTACTATAATAATTTGTATGCTGTGGCTGGAGCAGTAGCGCAGTGTTAGGGCGCTTGCCTTGCACGCGGCAAACCCAGGACAGACCTTGATTCGATCCCTGGTGTCCATATGGTCCCCCGAGTCAGGAACAATTTCTGAGCTCATAGCCAGAAGTAACCCCTGAGCATTACCGGGTGTGGCCCAAAAAACAACAAAATAATCATTTGTATAGTAATGGCTTCATTTTCTTAAATTAAGCCAGAAATATATAGAAGATCCTGCTTCTATATTAACTGTCCACTCCAATATTTTTTGAGCACTTGATATAGTCCACATATGTTTAGATTCTGACAGGGGTTTTCAAACTTTTTAAACAGAGGGCCAGTTCACTGTCCTTCAGACTGTGGGAGGGCCAGATTATAGTAAAAACAAAAATTATGAACAAATTTCTATGCACACTGCATATATCTTATTTAGAAGCGAAGAAACAAAATGGGAATAAATACAGTATGTGGCCCGCGGGCCGTAGTTTGAAGATCCCTGGTTTAGAAGGAGTAAATAGCCCAGTGAAGACTTTGATTTTGTATCTATAAGAGTAACTATTAATCAATCAGTCTTTGTAGATTAATGGTGCCTTAAACAGGTCTCTTGTCTATTTGTGGAAATCATTATATGGACTTAATGTTTGTTATTAATTTAGATACTGGGGATTAACTCATGAAGGTTTAAAAGGATCAATATAAACTGAAATGTTTTGGGGATATTTATTGTATATTTATACTTCTAGTTTTAAAGACATTTCCATAGCTATTTATATAGGACATTGATATTTTCATATAACTGAAATTTTTCATTTAACTTTAGGAGACTAAAGTTATATTGAAATAAGTGTTCAAGTTGGGCTTCTATTTAGTTTGACCTTTTAATTATTTAGTTCTCTAGCAGGAAAGATGGAGGCATGTGATACTAACAGCTCTCATCTTCTATTTCAGACAACTAGTAACACACTACATTATATTCACATAGAACAACTTGACAAGGTATGAGGAAACTTTTGTTGCCTAATTTTTCAATATTTGTTTCACTGTGTATTCCTAACTATGTTTCTAATGCAGATTTCAGAAAGCCCTTCTGAAATTATGGAATCTCTTACTAAGATGTACAGCATTCCCAAGGATAAGCAGGTATGGTATGCCCCAAAACATGGCTATGGTTTTTATCCAAATAAACTAAAGATATGTGCTGGGTTGAAAGAGCATAATGTTTAGACCATATACAAATCACAGACCCTATGTGTCCAGCACTTAATAAATACCTTTAGGAAAATAAAAGCTGCCTTAGTTACCATGAGTATCCAATAAATGTTCCCATTCTAGGATCTTCCACAATGTGTAATTCTTTTCTTTTACTTCATAAGATCCTGTGTATGTGCCTCTTCCCCCATTTACTTATCTTATTGTCTTCTTTTCCCCTCGCTTCCCTTCCTTTGCCCTCTTTCTTCTTCCTGCTCTCTTCCTTTCCTTCCCTTTTCAAAATAAATTGATATTAGTTTATTTATAAAGTTATGTTATAGTCTAAAGAATTTATTCCTATTCCTGATCACGTGATGGTGATCAAATATTTGATTAATCACAATTTCAACTTGCCAAATACCCACCTTTGTTTCCTAATGATAGTACTTGGCTTCTGTTGGAATATTATGCATTTATTTATTCCATTTTGAAGCAGTCATTTTACTAAGTAGCCTCAATAGGAACAATTTTGTCTCAAATTATATTCACCTTTTTATTGACTTTCTGATTTAGCTTTTTTTTTTTTCTTAAAACAGATGCTGTTATTTACACACATACGGCTGGCTCATGGCTTTTCTAATCACAGGAAGCGATTGCAAGCTGTTCAGGCCAGGCTGCATGCTATATCTATATTAGGTAAGAAAAGGTAGTATAATGGACAGGTTTCTAATCAGGCATTTTGATTTCCTTTGAAATCAACTCTATTCCTGTCAGGCTCAATTGATTTATAGCTGGTAAGATCCTAGTATTCCTATTCATTGTTTTTATCATTGAGCTCTTTAATGTTGGAACAGAAATAGAATATGCTATCCTGTGAGTTTAGTCTTTATTTAATTTATGATGGGAACTTAAATGTAGTTATCTTCCACTTAAGAGATAACCACTGCCGTTTTGTCTTCGTCTTCTGTCCTAGTAGGAGTATAATTTGAAGGGGTAGTTGGGACACATCTCTAACTGCTCAGGGTTTACTCCTTACTCTGCTTTGGAATTGTGGTAATGGTGATTAAACCTGGGTTGCCCAAAAGTAAGGCAAGAACTGTACCTACTGGCAGCTGGAGCATAGTTTTTAAATAAATAAAAATATTAATTATTCATTGCCATTTATTTTACTTTTGTAGATTAATAGAATAAAAAGCATATTTGTTGTAAAATAATTAGTCCATGCTTATCCTTTTTCCTTTTGGAGAGTTTTCTTAATATAGGAACAGTACTTAACAGTACTTAATTTGTAGGCTGATATGAGAGTTAGCTTACTCATCGCATATACTAGGTACAAAAGGTATAAAATGGTAGCTACGATTAAATATTGTTGACCTTTATGTTAATATTTGTCTATTAATAAGTTCGTTAAATTGCCATTTCTATTCTTATGTACTCATACCATATCTAGCATTTTCTTCTGGCATGTTGATATATTCTCAGTAAATGTTTGTTAAAAATGAACAAATTTAATCTGATCCTGGTAGTTTACACTTTGGGGGAAATTGTTCATTATAACTTTCCTTTCGGTTTGTCGAGAAAGTATTACACAGGCTCAGATTTTTCTTACAAAATGAACATAGATCTGTTACTTACGATTTGTATATGTATGTCCATAAAATACTGAAACAACTTCAAGAGACTAAAATAAAAGTTCCTTTTCAGAGCATAATAGTTAGAAATAATGATGTCAAAAAGAATTAATTTTTCTTTGTATTGCCTTTTATATTTTCAAAACTTTTCTAAAGATTAGTAATGACATTCATAGATGAACCTTCCAGTTTGATGGGTATTTTAATGTCATTTTGCCGTCCAGTTCTCTAGGATTCTGCCTTATAATGCTATTGAAAAGGGAATAATTTTATAAAAACAGTACGTACCAACAGATTTGTGACTGGGCAGTGGATTGACCACTGCCTCTTGCCTACAGTGTTTGTTTCTCCTTTTGCAGTGTATTCCAATGCTTTGCAGGAGTCAGCAAACAGTATCTTATATAATGGGTTGATAGAAGAATTGGTAGATGTCCTTCAGATAACAGATAAACAGCTTATGGTAAGTATTGTTCTGTGTATTTCAGGCTCTACGTATTCTTTAGAAAGAACCCAATTATTAAATTGTTGGCCTTCTGCTTCTTTGGATATTTTGCTGCAAAATTAATAGATGCCAGGATTTCACTATATTCTCAATAGACCTCTGTCTTTCCCAAGCAATATCGGTAGAATTTAAAATTTTAATCTCTATGGACTGGAGCAATACTATAGTAGGTAGGGTGTTTGCCTTGCATGCAGCCAGCCCAAGTTCAATTCCCTGTATCCCACCTGGTCTCTTGAGCCTGCCAGCAGTAATTTCTGAACACAGCAGGAGTAACCCCTGAGTGCCATTGGATGTGACCTCAAAGCCAAAAAAAGTTAATATCTTAAAATTTAGAGATTATATTATTAGCAACTTTGTCTATTCTTACTTCCTATTTGACACATTCCACATTTACTCTGTTCAGGAGATTAAAGCTGCTTCTTTGCGGACATTAACATCAATTGTCCATCTAGAGAGAACCCCCAAACTGAGCAGTATTATTGACTGTACTGGAACTGCCTCCTACCATGGATTTTTACCTGTACTTGTGCGGAATTGTATCCAGGCCATGATTGGTAAGTTTAATGTTTTAAGTCAACTGTTTAATCAATGAAAGGAAACGTATGCTCGTCTATTTGTAAAATTCTACCAGCTTTACATCAAATTCTGAGCAAGCTCTTTTTCTCTCAATCTCCCTGATAGATCCTTCCATGGACCCATATCCTCACCAATTTGCCACTGCTCTCTTCTCTTTTTTATACCATCTGGCCAGTTATGATGCTGGTGGTGAAGCTTTGGTCTCCTGTGGAATGATGGAAGCCTTATTGAAGGTGCTCTACTTTTTGAAATATATTTGTGTGAAATAAATTTAGAGTGTAGAGAGGTGGAATGATTCACAGAGTAGGTAATGCAAACAAAAGGTTATTAAGAATTGACCATAATTCTGTCTGTTGTAATTGATTGTGAGGAGGTGCTAGTTACTAGTCAAGTAATTCTTTAATCATGATCTTTGTTACTACTATAAAAATAAATGTAAAGATTCGTATTCATGTTGCATACTGGATACCAGCTTCAGTCTTCCTTCATATTTAATGCTGTTTTTAAATTTGGTGTATATGAAGGATTTTATTACCTGGATTTTATTATCTGGATCTTAATGTAAAGTAGATTTGTGTTGATGAAAATTTATTAGTTCATTAGTAATTTGTATTGTTATTACTTTAGGAGATTGAATTGCAAAAGAGATAGTATTGTCATTTGGCAAATCCCCCAAATCAAGTAAACCTAGTTTTTCACTTGTGTTGTGTCCTTTTGATCCTAGGTTGCATGTTTTCAAGAGTTTATTATTTATACTTTGCATTTTTCATTTGATTGGTTTTGCTATTTTTCCCTGGTAGGTCATAAAGTTTCTTGGTGATGAACAGGACCAGATAACGTTTGTCACCCGAGCTGTCAGAGTGGTAGACCTCATCACCAATTTGGACATGGCAGCTTTTCAATCCCATAGTGGACTTTCTATCTTCATTTATAGACTTGAGGTACCATTATATAAGGTTTTCTTTGTATAGACATATTCCAAGTGAGAACTGAAACTAGGAATTATTTTACCATAAAGATCTACCTTATTCCTTCTGTTTTTATAAACCAGTTCAATCTGCTTGCATTATACTTTAATTGTACTTATTTTTTAACCCTTCGTTGTGTGTGGATATAAAGTTTTCTTACTATTTTCCCCTTCATCATAGCATGAAGTAGATTTGTGCCGAAAAGAATGTCCATTTGTGATCAAGCCAAAGATCCAGAGACCCAGTACTGCCCAAGAGGGAGAAGAAATGGAAACTGATATGGATGGTAAAATAGTTATTCAGTGTTTTTGTAGTTGACACTTTTCTGTCATCTAATCCCCAGTTTTCATTCTTTCCTATAAACTCTAAAGTGTATTGTTGATTCAGGTATATATTTTCATCATCAACACAGCTTTGTTTCTGCAAAACTTATTTGCCTGTTTTTTTATTATTAGAAAAAAGGCATAAATGGTGGAAATGGAGGTAAATGGCGAAGCACAAGTGGTAGAGCTGCATTAGAGACCAACAACAATCACTTAGATGTTAATCTAATTTATTTCAGGACTTAAGTATTGTTTTCTTAAGTATTGGTTCATTTTATTTCTAGTGAAATGTATAGATGCAAACGAGAGAGCTCAAACGGCTAGAGTGCATGCATGGTGTGCAAAGATCCCGTGCTGAATCTCTGCTACTGCAGAGTCCTCTGAGCTCTCTTGGAATTATCCTTGATTTAAGTTTGTTAGATCAGGATACTGTTTTGGTCCCTGTTATATCTTCATTATCTATATGCATTTAGAATATGGTTTGGCAAAGACAAGGATAATGTAGGCTCTAAAATGGGTCCTCTGAAGCTATCAGCTGTCTTGGAAAAGAGGATCTATTTAAAAATTGTCCAGTGAAGGACTGGTTTAATCAGAAAAGTGATTTAGAAAAAAAAAAGTATTTCGAAATGTTAGCAGTTATTATGAGTGGAATTGTATTGTATTTCCTAAATTATAAGGATCTATACAAAGTATAAAATGAAAGTGAATAAGGTGAAATGTGACTGTTCATTCCTATCCAATCTAGATGCTTCTTTGGTATGACTTTAGATACCTGAGTTATATATATAGTTTAAAGTTTAAAAGATGAGTTATGATAAACCATTCAACTTAAATTGTTCAATGTGACATTCTTTGTATTTTAAGTATTAATTCTTAGTAATTTTCATGTTTTTATTATGTAGTTTTTCAAAAGGTCTATCTATTTAACTGTAGGATATGAAACTACATTGTTTTTTTTCTGCCATATTTTATATTACGATTATGTTTGATTACATGTCTTGAGTAGTGATGTATTTTTATGTTTTATGTTCTTATTTTGGCTTTCAGTCATCTGTTCCTCCATTTTGATAGCATTCCATTCATGTTAAAAATTTTTCTCCAGCATGTTTCTTTTGAATGTTGACTCTTTATTCTGACTAGTTCGTGTAATTTACATAGTTGCAGATGTTACTATGGAAAGTAGTCCAGGTTCATCCCTCTCTATGGAGCAGCGGCTGGAAATTGAATTAAGGGCATCATGTTCTAGTAGCAGTGCTTTCATCTCTTCTGGTCCTGGCCCTCGTCCTGGTATGTAGACCTGTATATAAACACATTATTTTATATATGGGGTGAATAACTTGCTAATGAAGAACTGTGCTTTGAGAGTTAAGGGAAGCTTGCCTTTTCTGTTGTATGTTACTTTGCCATTCTGTTGTCAATTTTCTCATTTTGTAGTATTTTCCATTTGCATTATTATATCAAAGTAGTCGTGTTGGAGGTAAAATGAAACAGGAACTAATTAAGAGTCTCATGCTCTACCGATGGAGCTAGCTGGGCAGCTGAAACAGGAACTAATTAATGATCAAAGAACTAATCTTTTCACATTAAAACTTTTGTTACGTTTAAGGTTTTTTTTGGTGGGTAACACAACTAACAGACTTACTCCTGGTTCTGTATTGAGTGATCACTCCAGACAGGGTTTAGGGGTGGAGCAGGTCAGCTGTGTGAATGGCACAATCTATGTCTTTTCCTGTCCAGCCCCTAAGTTTTTTTGTTTTAGTATTTATTTTATGTAGTTCTAGGTAGTTTATTTTTCCAATTTAAAAGTTTAGAATGCTCTTACTAAGATCTAAGATCTCATCTTGAATATCAGCTAGTACATAAGAAAATCTGGGTCATAAAAAGTATCCATGTTCATTACTGTCTAGTAGTAAAAACACTATAATTATTTCTGTCTTCCGTGTCAGGTGTCCAGTGTATTCCACAACGAGCAGCTCTTCTTAAATCCATGTTGAATTTCCTCAAGAAGGCCATTCAAGATCCTGCTTTTTCAGATGGCATACGACATGGTATTTAATTCTAGACCTTTCTAGAAGGATATTTGTGTCTCAAAATTGGTCATTCATAGGTTTTGGCTACTATTTTCTTATAAGTCAGATTTAGGAAAATGCTTTACCATTTTGAGTAGCCTTTAATCTCTGGATTTTGAATGATTTTTTTTCTTTTACCAGCTTTCTGACTGCTAGTTATAGCCTATTACCCTACTCTCAGAATATTCTTGATTCTTTGAACCACTATTAAAAAGTTACTGCGGAGCTGGAACAGTGGTGCAGCA